>NC_141874.1:398358018-398661048 GCF_056163025.1 Triticum urartu
GCACGAAGGGGAAAAAGGAAATGACCCTTCGGTCCTATTTATAAAGCAAGGGAAAAGGATCAGGCGCGAAAATCAAGGGGCCACAAGTTTGGAAACAGAGCTGTCACCTCGATTATCGCAGATCTATTAAACAAGAAGGTATCATGGATAATTTCTTTATGACAGATGACGTCACGCCGGTTTACAGCAATCAGAGAAGATGACATCACGGCGGTTCACCAAACTACAAGAAGATGTTGAAGATGAAATTTTGCTAAGGATTGACATGAACCTGTTCAAATCAATCTGGGGCCTAATGTTGGGGATATTACTACTGGGCGTAAACCGGCCTATCTGGGCCGGATTAACTTCATCAGTAGTTAAGCAGGTTAAAGCCCATGAAGATAGATGAGGGCTCAAGACCCATAATCGGTTGAGAGCCTGTAGCCGTAAACCGGCGTCAATATGTAACTTGTATTGTAAGTTAGGAATAAGTAGAAACCAAACCGGACACATCTATGAGCCGGTGTTGGGACTCTGTAAACCGATGGGCGTCACCCATGTATATAAGGGGACGACCCGGCGGCGGTTCAAGGAGGACAGACAACCCGAGACATAGGCGAAGCTTGTTTGCTCCCTAGTCATCGAAACACCCATCAATTCCATCACAACTAGACGTAGGTTTTTACCTTCATCGAAGGGGCCGAACTAGTATAAACCCTCTTGCGTCCTTGTGTCCGCTTTAACCCCTTCAAGCTAACCCGTCGCGATGGCTCCACGACTAAGTCCTTTCTCTAGGACATCTGCCGTGACAAAACCACGACATAAACCATTGATCTCTCATGCTTCACTTAGATTATTTTGAGAGTCTTAAATAGCATGGTAATTTTCTTAAATAATCCTAATATGCTAGGTATTCAAGATTAGTAAAAACTTTCTTATGGGTGTTTTGAATACTAAGAGAAGTTTGATGCTTGATAATTGTTTTGAGATATGGAGGTGGTGATATTATAGTCGTGCTAGTTGAGTAGTTGTGAATTTGAGAAATGCTTGTGTTGAAGTTTGTGATTCCCGTAGCATGCACGTATGGTGAACCGTTATGTTAAGAAGTCGGAGCATGATATATTTATTGATTGTCCTCCTTATGAGTGGCGGTCGGGGACGAGCGATGGTCTTTTCCTACCAATCTATCCCCTAGGAGCATGCGCGTAATACTTTGCTTCGATAACTAATAGATTTTTGCAATAAGTATGTGCGTTCATTATGACTAATGTTGAGCCATGGATTATATGCACTCTCACCCTTCCATCATTGCTAGCCTCTCTAATACCGTGCACCTTTCGCCGGTATCATACACCCACCATATAACTTCCTCAAAACAGCCACCATACCTACCTATCATGGCATTTCCATAGCCATTCTGAGATATATTTCCATGCAACTTTCCACCATTCCGTTTATCATGACACGCTCCATCATTGTCATATTGCTTTGCATGATCATGTAGTTGACACTTTAGTTGTGGCAAAGCCACCGTTCATAATTCTTTCATATAAGTCACTCATGCATCATTGATATCCTGGTACACCGCCGGAGGCATTCATATAGAGTCATACTTTGTTCTAGTATTGAGTTGTAATCTTTGAGTTGTAAATAAATAGAAGTGTGATGATCATCAATAGAGCATTGTCCTAAAAAAGGGGGAAGGCCAAAGAAAAAAAGGCCAAATAAAAAAGGGACAATGCTACTATCCTTTTTTCCACACTTGTGCTTCAAAGTAGCACCATGATCTTCATAATAGAGAGTCTCTTGTTTTTTCACTTTCATATGCTAGTGGGAAATTTTCATTATAGAACTTGGCTTGTATATTCCAACAACGGGCCTCCTCAAGTGCCCTAGGTCGTCGTGAGCAAGCAAGTTGGATGCACACCCACTTAGTTTCTTTTGTTGAGCTTTCATACATTTATAGCTCTAGTGCATCCGTTGCATGGCAACCCCTACTCACTCACATTGATATCTATTGATGGGCATCTCCATAGCCCGTTGATACGCTTAGTTGATGTGAGACTATCTTCTCCCTTTTTGTCTTCTCCACAACCACCATTCTATTCCACCTATAGTGTCATTTCCATGGCTCACGCTCATGTATTGCGTGAAGATTGAAAAAGTTTGAGAACATTAAAAGTACAAAACAATTGCTTGGCTTGTCATCGGGGTTGTGCATGATTTGAATACTTTGTGTGGTGAAGATGGAGCATAGCCAGACTATATGATTTTGTAGGGATAACTTTCTTTGGCCATGTTATTTTGAAGAGACATAATTGCTTAGTTAGTATGCTTGAAGTATTATTATTTCTATGTCAATACTAAACTTTTATCTTGAATCTTTCGGATCTGAATATTCATGCCACAATTAAGAAAAATTACATTAAAGTTATGCCTAGTAGCATTCCACATCAAAAATTCTGTTTTTATCATTTACCTACTCGAGGACGAGCAGGAATTAAGCTTGGGGATGCTTGATACGTCTCCAACGTATCTATAATTTTTGATTGCTCTAGGCTATATTATCTTCTGTTTTGGACATTATTGGGCTTTATTATCCACTTTTATATTACTTTTGGGACTAACCTATTAACCGGAGGCCCAGCCCAGAATTGTTGTTTCTGCCTATTTCAGAGTTTCGTAGAAAAAGAATATCAAACGGAGTCCAAACGGAACAAAACCTTCGGGAACGTGATTTTCGAAACGAACATGATCCAGGAAACTTGGACCCTACGTCAAGCAACCAACAGGAAAGCCATGAGGTAGGGGGCGCGCCTACCCCCCCCCCCCCAGGCGTGCCCTCCACCCTCGTGGGCCCCCTATTGCTCCACCGACATACTCCTTCCTCCTATATATACCTACGTACCCCCAAACGATCAAATATGGAGCCAAAACCCTAATTCCATCGCCGTAACTTTCTGTATCCACGAGATCCCATCTTGGGGCCTGTTCCGGAGCTCCGCCGGAGGGGGCATCGATCACGGAGGGCTTCTACATCAACACCATAGCCTCTCCGATGATGTGTGAGTAGTTTACCTCAGACCTTCGGGTCCATAGTTATTAGCTAGATGGCTTCTTCTCTCTTTTTGGATCTCAATACAAAGTTCTCCCCCTCTCTTGTGGAGAACTATTCAATGTAATCTTCTTTTGCGGTGTGTTTGTTGAGACCGATGAATTGTGGGTTTATGATCAAGTTTATCTATGAACAATATTTGAATCTTCTCTGAATTCTTTTATGTATGATTGGTTATCTTTGCAAGTCTCTTCGAATTATCAGTTTGGTTTGGCCTACTAGATTGATCTTTCTTGCAATGGGAGAAGTGCTTAGCTCTGGGTTCAATCTTGCGGTGTCCTTTCCAAGTGACAGTAGGGGCAGCAAGGCACGTATTGTATTGTTGCCATCGAGGATAACAAGATGGTTTTTTTTATCATATTGCATGAATGTATCCCTCTACATCATGTCATCTTGCTTAAAGCATTACTCTATTCTTATGAACTTAATACTCTAGATGCATGCTGGATAGCGGTCGATGTGTGGAGTAATAGTAGTAGATGCAGGCAGGAGTCAGTCTACTTGTCTCGGACGTGATGCCTATATACATGATCATACCGAGATATTCTCATAACTATGCTCAATTCTGCAATTGCTCAACAGTAATTTGTTCACCCACCGTAAAATACTTATGCTCTCGAGAGAAGCAACTAGTGAAACCTATGGCCCCCGGGGTCTATCTTCCATCATATTAATCTTCCAACAGTTAGTTATTTTCATTGCCTTTTATTTTACTTTGCATCTTTATCATAAAAATACCAAAAATATTATCTTATCATATCTATCAGATCTCACTCTCGTAAGTGACCGTGTAGGGATTGACAACCCCTTATCGCGTTGGTTGCGAGGATTTATTTGTTTTGTGTATGTGTGAGGGACTCGCGCGTAGCCTCCTACTAGATTGATACCTTGGTTCTCAAAAACTGAGGGAAATACTTATGCTACTTTGCTGCATCACCCTTTCCTCTTCAAGGGAAAACCAACGCAATGCTCAAGAGGTAGCACCAACCAGGGCGCGCCTGGGGTTGCTGGCGCACCCTGGTGTCTTGTGGTCACCAGGGGCACCCTCTCTGATGTTATTTGTACTAGAAATTCAGAAATATTTAGAAACAAAATTATATCAAATTTTCAGAGCATTCTGAACAATTTTATTTTGACCACTTTTTTATTGCACGGGAAATCCAGAAAACAGGATAAACATGACATTTTATTTTATTTAACTAAGAAAAACAAAAGGTGGGAGCAGAAGGTTGTGCCTACTAAATTCATCAACTTCATACCTCTAAAAAATGATCCATAATATGGCTGATCAAGTCTTATTAACAACCACTTTCAATTAGCATGAAACTGAAGAACTTTCGTAAAACACTAAGTTACCTCAACGGGGATATGCATATCCCCATCAATAAGTATATCATATTTCTTTTTGGCAGTAGGTAGAGGGAGTTGAAAACTTCCAATAGTAATTGTCGGAGATTTTTTAATAACATTAATACCATTCACTTGAAATTGTTTATTAGGAAAGTGCACCATATGCTCATTACCATTGATTTGAAAAGTGATCTTGCTTTTATTGCAATCAATAACAGCCCCCGCCGTATTCAAAAAGGGTCTACCAAGTATAATCGACATGTTGTCGTCCTCGGGCATCTCATGTATAATGAAGTCTGTTAAGATAGTAACATTTGCAACAACAACGGGCACATCCTCACAAATACCAATAGGTATTGCAGTTGATTTATCAGCCATTTGCAAAGATATTTCAGTAGGTGTGAGTTTATTCAAATCAAGTCTTTTATATAAAGAGAAGCACATAACACTAACACGAGCTCCTAGATCATACAAAGCAGTTTTGACATAATTTCTTTTGATGGAGCAAGGTATAGTTGGTATTCCCGGATCTCCATGTTTTTTAGGTACTCCATCCTTAAAAGAATAATTAGCAAGCATGGTGGAGATTTCAGCTTCAGGTATTTTTCTTTTATTAGTGATGATGTCTTTCATGTATTTTGCATAAGGGGCCATCTTTAAAATATCAGTCAAGCGGGTGCGCAAAAAGACTGGCATAAGCATTTCAGCAAAGCGTTCAAATTCTTCATCATCTTTTTTCTTAGTTGATTTAGGTGGAAAGAGCATGGGTTTTTGAACCCATGGTTCTCTTTCTTTACCATGTCTTGTAGCAAAAAAGTCTCTTTTATCATATCTTTTATTTTTAGGTTGTGGGTTATCAAGATAAACAGCAGGCTCTATCTCAACATCATTATCTGGTTCTTTATCATTATCTGGTTGAGTATCTTCATGAACATCATCATAATCTTTTTCATTATCACTAGATGCATGTTCATTACTAGATTGAGTTTCAGCATCGGAGATAGAGACATCATTATTGTCTTCAGGAGGTTTTTCTTTTTCAGGTTCACTAGAGGTATGCAAAGTCCTATCTTTTTCTTTTTCTTTCTCTTTCTCTTTCTCTTTTTAGAAGGACAAGGCATGTCAGTGTTAATTGTTTGAGAGTCTTGTTCAATTCTTTTAGGATGTCCCTCGGGACAAAGTGGTTCCTGAGGCATTCTACCTCCTCTAGTCATTACTCTAACAGCATGATCATTCATATTATTGTTCATTTCACTAAGCAATTCGCTTTGAGATTTAGCAACTTGTTCTAATTGAGTTTGAACCATAGAGGCATGTTTTCCAACACCCCCTAACACCATTAGTGATTCTAAATAACAAGTCACTCAAGCGAGCAATCATATCAGAGTTGTATTTCAATTGTTTCATAACATTTGCACTGAGATGATCTTGCTTGATGATGTACCTATCAAATTCATATAAGCATTGACTAGGGTGTTTATTGTAAGGATGTCACTTTCATCAAACTTTATAAAAGAATTTACCTCTACCACCGGTGGCGGTGGTGTATCAAGTCCATGTATTTCTTCAATAGGAGGCAAATTTTTTACATCTTCAGCTTTAATTCATATTTCATTCATACATTTATGTGCCTCTTCCATATCTTCAGGACTGAGAAATAAGATACCCCTCTTCTTCAGAGTGGGTTTAGGCGGTGGTTCGGGAAGTGTCCAATCATCATGATTCTTTAATATATTATTCAATAATTCCTCGGCTTGTTCAATAGTTTGTTCCCTGAAAACACAACCAGCACAACTATCTAGGAAGTCCCTACAAGCATCGGTTATTCCATTATAGAAGATACCAAGTATTTCATTTTCTTAAGAGGATGATCAGGCAAAGCATTAAGCAATTGGAGAAGCCTCCCCGAAGCTTGTGGGAGACTCTCTTCTTCAATTTTCACTAAGTTAAATATTTCTTGTAAGGCAACTTGTTTCTTATGAGCATGAAAATATTTTTTAGAGAAATAATTAATGATCCTAGGACTACGCACACAACCAGGAGCAAGAGTATCGTACCATATCTTATCATCACCATTTAATGTGAACGGAAATAACTTGAGGATATAGTAATAACGAATTTTCTCATCATGAGCAAAAAGGGTGGCTATCATTTAGTTTAGTAAGATGTGCCACTACAGTTTCAGTTTCATAGCCATGGGAAGGATCAGATTGAACCAAAGTAATTAACTCTGGGTCGACAGAGAATTCATAATCCTTATCAGTAATAAAGATTGGTGAAGTAGCAAACTTAGGATCACATTTCATTCTAGCATTCAAAGATTTTTCTTTTAGTTTGTGTAATAATTTCTTAAGATCATCTCTATCATCGCAAACAAGAAAGTCTCTAGCTACCTCCTCATCCATGACATAACCCTCAGGTATCTTAGCATTTCAAATCTAGGAGAGCTAGGTCTAATAGGTGTTTCATAATTTCCAGTTTCAAAGACTTCATCAGTTTCAGCATTCTTAATATCTTTAGCTCTAGCAAGTTATTCATCAAGAAATTCACCTAGTGGCACATTATCATCAAGCAAGGTACTAGCATCATTATTAGCATCATTCATAGCAGAAGTAGCATCATCAATAACTTGCGACATATCAGGATTAATATCATGTGATAGTGTTGTAAGTTTATCTAGAACAAAAGGTGAATCAAGTATAGAGCTAGATGGCAGTTCCTTACCTACCCTCGTCTTAGAGGAAAAAAAATCTTGGTTCTTGTATCTTTCAGATTCTTCTAGTGATAAATAGATAACAATTTGAAGTGACTCAACAAATATAGCTATGCTACAACGCAAGAAAAAGGTCTTGATAACCCACAAGTATAGGGGATCACAACAGTTTTCGAGGGTAGAGTATTCAACCCAAATTTATTGATTCGACACAAGGGAAGCCAAAGAATATTTGTAAGTATTAGCAGTTGAGTTGTCAATTCAACCACACCTGGAGATTAAATATCTATAGCAAAGTGATTAGTAGCACAGCAGTATGATAGTTTTGATAGCAATGGTAACGATTGAGGGATTCCTGGATTAGGGGGGTCCCCGGGCGTCCAGGCTATGTGACATTACTACAAAAAAAGACACATCCGTGACATTTTGGGCCGAACGAAATTTTTTCTGTCATACATATGACACTTCTATGAAGATAATTGTGACAAAACCCGGTATCATCATAGACGTGGTGGGCTCCTACTTCCATGACAAAAAATCATGACAAAAAATGGGCTTTTCGTCCTGGGCGGGCCGGAGACGCAGCTGCATGACATTATTTGGGCTGTCCATGACGGAAAAAACCATGGTAGAAGCGAGGGCAAGGAAAATTTCGGGGAGTTCCCGGTTACGGTGGGAGGTCGGGGGCCGAGCGATGCGCGTTTCTCTCGTACACGTACGCGCGTGTGTGCGAGGTGTTGGCTCTAACTGAACCCGAGCGAGGCGTTGGGCTCTAACTGAACCCGAGCGATTGCACTGCAGGCTACGCGTTACTGAACCCGAGCGATCGATCTATGGCTGTTAACTGAACCCGATCGATCGATTCCTTCGCTACTGCTGCTAACTGAAGCCGGTCGATGCTGCCTCTGGGATGAACAGTGAGCGTTGCGCGTGGGGGGGTGGATGAATATTGAGCGGTGGCGTTGCCTCTGGATGAACAGGACCCCGTGGTGTGGTGGAGGGTTGGATGAACAGTAGACGGTGGAGGGGTGCCCGTGGAGGGGTGGTTGAACAGGACCCCGTGGTGTGGAGGGCAGGATGAACAGTAGACGGTGGAGGGGTGGTTGAACAGTAGCCGGTGGAGTAGCGCGCGGTGGAGGCTGGATGAACAGGAGCCCGTGGAGGCTGGAGGAGGTCGACGGTAGCCCATGGAGGCTGGAGGAGGTCGACGGTGGAGATGAGCAGTATCTCGTGGAGTCCTGTTTTGCGGTACGCCACACCCCTCCCGATGAACAGGACCCCCGTTTTGACCGTAGGAGGTCCGTTTCGTCCGTTTTGCGATACGCCACACCCCTCCCGATCAACAGGGCCCCTGTTTCGACCGTAGGAGGTCCGTTTCGTCCGTTTTGCGGTACGCCACACCCCTCCCGATCAACAAGACCCCCGTTTCGACCGTAGGAGGTCCGTTTCCTCTGTTTTGCGGTACGCCACACCCCTCCCGATCAACAGGGCCGCGTTCCGAACGTAGGAGGTCCGTTTCCTCCGTTTTGCGGTATGCCAGGCCTCGTTTCCATCGCCTGTTCTGTCCAAGCCCTCCCGAGGAACACGACCACGCATTCCGTTCCGACCCAGCCGGTTGCCTCCCACGTGTTCCGTTGCCTCCCAATGAACATGAAGCATTCCGTTGCCTCCCCATGAACACGACGCATTCCGTTGCCTCCCCATGAACACGATGACGACGCTGTTTCTCCGTTCCGACCCAGCCATGTACACGAGCCCTGGCCGTATGTATGCGCGAGTATGTACACATACGTACACATACGTGGCCGTATTTTCTTTCTTGCACCCTGTCCGCTGTACGTACATGTACATGCTACGTGCGCGCCTCTACTACGACACGTACACGCCTCTACTACGACACGTGCGCGCCTCTACATCCACCAGTATATATGTACGTATACGTTCGTGACCAGAATGACAACGCTATGTACGCTTCGACCAGGTGGGTCCTGACTGTCAGGCACTTCCTTGCCTGCGAAGATGTAGCTGGTGGGTCCCAGCAGTCAGGGGGGCGAATCGTTTTTTTTTGCCTGGACGCACTTCCTTGCATGCGAAGATGTAGCTGGTGGGTCCCAGCAGTCAGGGGGAAACGTTTTTTCGTGAAATACAGTGGCCCGTCCGGTGGGTCCCAACTGTCAGGTGGAGGAATAATTATTTTGCACGTAATAAGGAGGCACTTCCTTGCTGCGGCCGTGGACCCAGCTGTCAACCTCTCCACATACAGTCCACGTCCGATGGAAGCCATTGCTTGACCACGTTGACCACGCCGCGCCGAGAGCACCAGGGTGGTGGACGACGGCGAGGCCTAGGAAGGGGACGACGCGGAGCCGGGGAAGACGCGGCAATGGATGCCCACGTGTAGAGGAGTATGAGGGTTCACTCGTTTGGCTACGGTGTGAGGCTGCCGTCACCACAGAATAACAGGGGGTGTGGGTGCGTAGAGGGATGGCCTGGCCAGCGGTGGGAGTAGTAGGGGGCGGTGAGGCCTCCACGGCATCACAGCCGGCCATGGGCTGCAGGAGCAGGCAGCACGACCAGCGCTGCTTTGGGCGGCTGGAGCAAGAAGACCAGAGGTTGAAGAAGCACTACGGCCGTTGGATGGATATCATACGGTCACTGGAGCTAGAATCGTTCATATATTGACTAAAGTTGTCAAAGGCCTCCGTCCTAGTCCACATAGTAGGCCCACAAGTCAGCCTCCCACCAAGGTGGGTCCCAGCTAGCAGGGGGTATTCATTTTTTGCGCGTAATAAGGAGGCACTTCCGGTGGGTCCGAGCTAACAGCGGGGGGAACGTTTTTTCATGAAATACGGTGGCCCGTCCTGTGGGTCCCAGCAGTCAGGGGAAAACATTTTTTTCGTGTAATACTGGTGGCCCGTCCGATGGGTCCCTACTGTCAGGTGGAGGAATAATTATTTTCCGCGTAATAAGGAGGCACTTCCCTGCGGCTGCTGTGGACCCAGCTGTCAGCCTCTCCACGTACAGTACTCTTCTGATGGAAGTCGGTCGTTGACCACATTGACAACGCCGCGTCGAGAGCACCACGGCGGTGGACGACGGCGAGGCCTAGGAAGGGGACGATGCGGAGCCGGGGAAGACGCGGCAGTGGAAGCCCGCGCGGACGGGAGTACGAGGGTTCACTGGTTCGGCTGCAGTGTGAGGCTGCCGTCGTCGCAGAATAACAAGGGTGTGGGTGAGTAGAGGGATGCCCTGGCTAGCAGTGGGAGTAGTAGGGGCGCTGAGGCCTGCGCGGCAGCACAGCCGGCCACGGGAGGCGGGAGTAGGCGGTCCCGCCAGCGTTGCTTTGGCGGCTGGAGCAAGAAGATCAGAGATTGAATAAACACGACGGCCGTTGGATTGACATCCAACGGTTACGTCTGCTCAAATCGTTTGTTGACGTATATAATAACTAAAAAATCTTGCATACGCGTCAACTAAACAGGCCCACAAGTCTGACCACTCCCTCTTTTTTTTAATAATTTATATATAGCTCATGGCAACTTCTTATGCAATTTATTGCAGTCGTTTTTTTGGTTGGCCAGGGCCAATTTCGCATATTTCTGTGGGTTCCAAACTATTTTTAATACCGAAATGTCGAGCCAGATTTAAAGTACTTTGAAGATATATTTAAATTAGGTTAATGCCCAGTGAAATAGGAATCTGAAAATGTGAAAAAATTCAGAAATTATAAAGTAATTGCCAATTTGTCATCTGGTTTTATATTTACAACCCATTTCATATTAGTTTCAAGATTTGCAGGCGTCTTGAAAGAGTTGCAGCCCATCAGGGCGTAGAAAAATAAGTAGGCATGGATTGGGTATTCTTCAGAAAAAATAAACTGGGCTCATTTTCACAAACAAAAAATAGCTGGGTTGGTCACGTGGTGAACATAAAATATAAGCCTGGGCTAGACGGGCCACAACCCAGTTCAAACCCTGCTCCGTCTCAACAATACCAAACAAAAAAATACTGCTCGAGTAGCTACGTCCCAGGTGTCAGCCGATCTTGTGCTGTTCTCTTGCCTATTGACTATATACGCTCATACTGTCGTGGGTCCCAGATGTCAGGAAAACACTAGGAGGAAGCATTTTATTTTTCCATACGCTGACGTGGTGGGCCCCTACTGTCATCCTCTACACGTACTTCTGCCGATTCCTGTTGTTTGTTGACCATGTTGACAACGCAAGAGGGCGGCGCCGCGGCGAGCGCACCAAAGCGCGTGGAGGACGTCGGCGTTAACGATTTAGGAGACGGTGGGGCAGCGATGCGTGCGCTGAGGCGCAGCCAGCCGTAGGAGGTGGAAGCAGGCGGCCTCGCCGGCGCTGGTTTGGTTTTGGTGGCTGGAGGAAGACAAGACTGAAGAAACACGACAGACTGTAAAAGTAGCAGGAGTACTTAACAACCTTAACTGAAACCAGTAGGGGCACTTAACAACCAAAGCTGAAAGCAGTATGAGTACTTATACAGGTTCAACTGTATAAAGCACGTCTCGAACAGTGCTACTTTGCCTACAGTTAACCAAGGGTGAGGCCGCCAAGCCCTAGGACAAGGCCCAGGCACCACCCCGCGCATCCACAACCTTCTGAAAGCGGCTTCATCTCGCAACGTGGTCAATAAAGAGGATATTCGCTTTAGAGCCATGGAAAAGCATGAACATAATCTTTTGTCCTATTCTCCAAGATGGACGGGCCTTCATTATTTGAGACCACCTCCAAGGGGAATTGAGTAGGTCGACATAAACATCATGTTGTGACCAAGTGCAAGTCTGACCCAACCATGGTCAGGCATCTGTATAGGAACAATAGAACTCGGCAGTTCCTATTTCAAGAAGATCACAGCTGTAAAACTGTGTATAAGCAATAGTTTATGAACAACATATATAACAGAAAATAGCTCGTACCATAAGTTTCTTGACATAGTTGGACCTGTTCAACGAGTGCAGCAGTGGCCCACGTATCCCACATGGCCTTCCACCATTGAAACGCCCCACAAGGACCTCAAGACGATCAATAAAGTGTAGGAACTTGTGGATGTCGATCCAGTCAACTTCAGTGCCATTAGTAACAGCCGAGTTATTACAGAGTAACAAACGAGCAGACTGCTTAACTCTGAAAAAACCTACATGTGCCACCAATTATAAGAAAATATTAGTTAGAAGTAGCATCTTCGCGAGAGATTCGTTGCTACTTCTAAAGTTAAATTGTGATTAGTTAGACAGAATAGGTGGATTAAGAAGTAATCAAGGCAACAAGCAAGAACCAAATACAAAACTAACATGGATGAACAATTGGAACGACATCGGGGTGGAAGATCGTGGTGAAGATGAGACCAGGTTCTGCTATTTCCATCAACATTCGTGCGCCAACTTTCAGTCCGTAACACTTGAGAAAGTTTATCCAAGTTCGGCCATAAAAAAAGCAGCGGTCTTCTTGGTTCATGAACCCAACTCGGAACTTATATCCATGGCTTGTCTTCACTGTGACCATTAAACTAGTGTATTCAGTTATGGCAAGGCCGGGCATCTTGAGTACATGTGTTCTGGCAGAGCAAATAATACACTGCAGGAAAAATAATATGAGAACACAGCATGTTCAAAAAAACCCCACCCTCTCGGATAGAAAAGAGGATTCTAGGAACATACTGTGCGTGTTTCAAAATGTTGTGTTAGGATGAGAAGGAACAAGTGTGGCGTCTCGCCGAGGGCGCGGAAACCTGTAGGGTACTCGCACATTGGGCACTGCAAATGAAACACACTAGATTCAGTGGGAAGAAAAATGCATCAACGGCGGTGGTTGCCATCCTAGCATTACCTGCGACCAAGGGACTTGGATTTATCGGGGATGGATGAAGAATTTGTACCTGCTTCTCCATGAGAAAACCCTATGCAATCACCGAGAGGGGGTTTTCTCTTGAACAAGCAGACGAGGGAGAAGGGGATTCATGCCCAGTGAAATATTGCTGCTTCGTCCGTCCAGCTTACTGCTAAAGCTGGAAAGGGGGGTTGTGATTTGACGGCTCATTGGGCATTACTGCGGCGCTAGGACCGGGGTGTGTCTACCGTGAAGTTATGCACTCTAATTTATGCATATGGCACATGGAACCCGTTGCCGGTTGCCCCACATATCAGTGAAAGGAAGTAGAAAGACAGGAGTGACTAGTTACACATAAATATATTTTTGACAGAGAGATACTCCCTCTGTAAAGAAGTATACAAATCTTTTATATCACAGGCTCACCTTGCCGAGAAATATACTCCCTCTGCAACGCACGGGCATTATGGGGGTTCAGCTTTTTTTATGGGGGTTCAGCTGAGAATATAATACTCAGATAGGCTCACAGTTCTGGACTTTGGGCCGCAAGCCGACCCTGCATGTTTGGGGGCCCATGTGTTCTACCTCGGCGCTTTTCATATTGCAAGCGATTGGTACGGCGCTGGTTTTAGATGTTGTCGCAAGGCGAATACACAAAATTGAATAAAGCACATCAGCTGTTGGAATGAAATCGAATGACAGTTCCAAACCGGCAATCAGAGTTGCAATTCTATCAACGATATACCATGTGATAAATAATACTGTTGTACTACTTATACACAGGACACTTGTTTCACCATGCCAAATTATTACATCAAAATCTCTCGGAGGATAGATCAGTTCGGCAGTTGCGTGCTGCTACTGAAGAATTTCAAAGTTGATTTGGACCAGCTCTCCTTGCCGAGAAAGTTCGATTTTGACATCATCCCCTACCGCAAGATATGATTTAGATTTGAACCTTGACCATCCTTTAGCATCAATCATCATGCGACCATCCTTTGTACTTATGGTATATTGAGCAGGTTCATTCACACCAAGGTTGCGCATGGTAAGAGTAACTTGGCCGCGGTCGCCCGGATTGTTGAAAGACTCCCTCGTTGCTCTAGGAATTCTCTGTTTGCAAACAAGAAGACATACCCAAACAGTTAGATCAACACAGTGAATCATGTGAAACAACATGGAAAGAAAAAAGAATGAAGCACTTGGGCGGCCAATGCTTACCAAGAAGGTGGACATGTCGGTTTTTGTAAGGACTTTGGTATATGAAGTGCGAACTACAGCCCAGTCTATTGCCGGTGCAACTGCACGGGCCGGAGCAGATGCAAGTGCAAGTGTTGGTGCAGGTGCCGAAGCCACTGCTGCTACCGGAGATGGTGCTCCTTATAGAGCTGGTGCTAGTGTCGATGCCCAATCCTCCGGTAGATCAGGCTGATCCGCTGACGCGGTCGGTGCCCAATCCTCAGCTGGATCAGACTAAGCTACTACCGCTGTCAGTGCTAGAGCAACTTCCGGTGCTCGATCTGTGCGAGACAGCGGCGATCGTGTCTGGTCTGCTATGATCAGCTTTCTAACTTGACTAGGATCCGTGACCGTGATCTAGTTTTTTTCTTCATTTCTTTTAAACGCGAGAAGGACTAATTGTGGCGTTTTTGTTAAACCAAACTGCAGTTCATCATAGGGATTCAGCTTGTACTCAGACAACAGACTGATCCAATTTTTTCCAGTAATATAAGTGATGGGAAGTGCCTTCGTTACTGACACGACATAAGAAGTGAAACCTGCAAAAATAGCCATCGTAGAGCAAATCAAACGGTTTATTCTGTGATGAATGTCACATGGCAAAACCTGCATCGTAAAATTGCAGGAAAAGAAAGAAAACATGACATTAAATCAATAAGATTTAGACAGTAAATCAATAAGATTTACTTGATGTGACATGAGTGAATCCTTACCAGGAAATCACTATGTTGAAGTACTAAACAGAAGATTGATCGTCCAACTACGTGTGGCATGCAGGGGCCCTGCCTACTCCCACAAGTAGGACAGTCCAAAGGTCGTGACAAATCGTATGGACCGAACATCCATGGGACTGGAAATCCTGGTGGGTGCGATAAACCCTGCAATGCATACAGATATTGGAGTGTAACCATAATTGATAAACCGTCCTCACAAAAAATATGATCTGGATACTTCAAAATATACAGACTAAATTGAGTGGACAGACATTAACATAGACCGTTCTCACGACTGACCACACACCAAAAGCGGCAGTACAATAAACAATACAGGGTTCATAAACACAAATCAAGTACTGAACAATAGTACTTACTACAGACAAGCAAAGTTGCACTAACTAAACTCTGCAGACTATTTCTTGCCACCGACCTACGGGATGAACCCCGCATAACTGACTAGGCCATGGACTTTGTGTGAGATGTCTACATGCACCATCACCATCTTGTCAACCTTGGAGAAGCTAACAGAGTGGTCTTTCCACTCATAAACATGATGATTAAGACATGCCGCATCAGATTTGTTGGGAAGCTTTACAAGAACCACACCCTTCGTAATCGAAGGCACAGCCAGGAAATTGTTGTGGTCAAGTAGAGCCTCGAGAACACGCCTGACAACAATGCTACAGGAAAACACTAGTTCAGGACACGTAGCGACAAGGACACAGCAGTTGGATAGTTCAGCAGTAGAACTCATCATCAGGTCTTCCAATTCACATGGCATGACTTTGAGAACTTCATCTCCACCGTGGACCTGGTTCTAATTCAAACAAAAACCATATTTTATTACTACCTCCTTTTAGAAATATAAGATGGTTTTCGATATTATACTCCATATATGACTACATATACGCACATAAATGAGTGAACAAAGACACTAGAACATGTATTAAGTCACATTTTAGTATTAGATACATCCGTATCTAGACAACTCTAAGACAAGAAATTTGGGACATATGGAGTAGTTGAAAGTAATCTATAAGAAATCAGTGTCAACCTCTCGCATGTTTTGGTCAAAAGAGGAATTTAGAACCGTCATTTGGCACACTAAAATCACATGCAAGATCACCCAGAAAGTTGTACTACCAGTACTAGTACTGCGTGTTAGATGAAAAAACACGATCAAGATCGAGAAAAAGATCGTCAACAAGAGACATTACCTGTACTTGCTTAATGAGGGATCCCGGAGAGGGGGGCTTGGACAGGGCGATGGTTTTGAGCTTGTCTGCGGTAGTCTCGGCGGGGTGCTTGCGCTTCTTCGTACCATGAGCCTCGGCGGTTTTGGCCAGAACCATAGACATCACGTCGGCCGGTGCTTCGGCGTCCATCCAAGAGAGGAAGCTGAGAGAGAGAGTGAAAGGAGGAACGAGATGAGGGAAAAGCGAAGCGAGTGAGGGTTTTCTTCAAGAGAGGAAGCTGAGAGAGAAGAGTGAAATGATGGTTGATTCGTCCGTCCAACTTACTGCTAGAAAGGAGGGGGGTTTGTGATTTGACGGCTCATTGGGCATTACTGCGGCGGTTCGATCAGGGTAGTCTACCGTCACTCTACTACGGAGTAATTTAGTGCATGGCTGGTGGACCCAGGTGCTGGCTGTCCCACACATCGGCGAAAGTGAGTAATTTAGTGCATGGCTGGAGGAGGATCCGCGCGGTAGAGCGTGTCCACTATTTTTCTGAAGAAGAAAAAATGATTACAGCAAGCGTTTCCACCCTTACGACGGAGGAGTGCGAAACACGGTAGCCACTTGAACATACACAGTGCTCCTACTACTAGGCATGTGCAGTGGTTCATACGTCAGTACTATACAATCTTGTTGCTAGTGTAGTAAGATATGACGATAACAAATGATGTTGTGCGCATGTCAACTACTCCTATATGTAACATAGTACCGCTTTTTCGACTGTCCGGTCGAGAATGAACGATGAGATCAATGTTAACAGAACTAGGTCCACAGCGCACGGAGAGTACGGTGCTACAGTACTCCACGAAACATGAACTATATATAAAGCACGAATAGTGTTAGGCAGGGTGTATGAAGGGTGCACGGGATGGGAGCAAAAGTTCCCTTCTCGACCCACTTTTGGGTGTTTGGCAGAGTGCATGAAGGGTGCATGAGTCCACACTAGTAGGTTGAAAAAAATACACGAAGAGGAAACAACTATATTGAGATGAGAATGCAACCAAACACACCCACACGCTTTGTGCTATAGTGACTGATCTACACCGTCTGAGTTTGATCCAACGGTCATGTTGCGCCGAGACGTGGACATGCCCATGCAGAGGGCGCCTAAACACCACCGAAGTCCCATGCAGGGTGCAACCGCCTGCTCCCGGTCGACGGGAGCAAGTGTCAGGCGCCTCACCTTGGACTCCGTGATCTGCTGCGCCGCCATGGCACCAGGTGGAAGCAATGGGGAGAGGAAGCAAAGGGGGCGAAACGGCTGAAAGGCAATGCAATCTACGGGAAGGCGGAGGGAGCGGGGAATCTTTTGGTTTTCACCACGGTAAAACACCAGTCGACGACTTCTCACATCAGGGAGCAGTGGGTTTTTACAGGCAGAGTCATCGTGACTAATTGCTGCCGCGCCTGCTCCCGTCAATCAAAAAAATTAAAAATCCTCCCGCGCCTGCTCCCGTCAATCAAAAAATTAAAAATCCTGCCGCACCCAAACACGAGAGCAACGCCGTGGTGGATATTTAAATTTACCTGCCGGCAAGTAGATAAAAAAGGGGTGAAAAAACAAATGTGGCGGCGGCCTAGCTAATCGGTCGAACTAGCCCAACTAGCTAGCCACCGTGCTTCACTGATGTACTCGGCGGGAAATGTGGTCTTTCGTGATTTGACGACTCATTTACTTGCTTCGGCGCTACGACCGAGGAGGACCCAAAAAACGCGCGGTAGGGCGTCCCACGTTAGGAAGAATATATGCGTGCACCACCCGAGAGAACCCTGAAACCGCGCGGTAGGGTGTGCCACGTCTCGGCACGGAGGAAAAATGTGCGTGTAAAAATATACTGTATCAGACGTAGTACCTATGGTTCGACCTCGGGACCCAGCCAGTCGGTCGAAAACACCCCACTAGCCACACAGCTTCATCATGCAAACGTGGCACGGAGGATAGATGTGGTTAGCTCTGTCTCGACCAGCCACAACGTCTCTTGTTCTAGGCGATTCTTCTATTTTCCAAGCTTTTTTTAGTTGTAATAACACCACGGCAAGCTAGCGCCGCTCTTTGTGTGTGCCCGTGCAACAGTTAGATGATGGAGAGAAGAGAGATTGAGATCACAGACCTGGGACCCACCAGTAAGTGAGACAACGGTCATGCACGTG
This sequence comes from Triticum urartu, assembly GCF_056163025.1. Taxonomy (NCBI): domain Eukaryota; kingdom Viridiplantae; phylum Streptophyta; class Magnoliopsida; order Poales; family Poaceae; genus Triticum; species Triticum urartu. The sequence continues at coordinate 398,376,372 of NC_141874.1, forward strand.
TTGACGAGGCACTCCCTCTACTCTACTCAACGCAAGTACTGTATAAAATCAAGTTATGGGACAAAGCCAACAACCGTTCGTTTTTTCAGGCTATCGACTTACGCTTTGTAGTCCAGGTTGCCAGTTCGAATCTTGTCTTTCAGATTTGTTAGTTTTAGGTCCAAATTTGATTAATGACAAGTGGGACCCTTGTGTGTTGTTCTGATATTTCAGTGTAGGATGGTTTTTTTGAACAAACACTTTGCGCGGTTAGACAAGTAACGGCATGAGTTACACGCTTTTTGCAAGTTTATGAAAAAATGACAGCGGCATACAATATCACATCCACCCCGCAGCTGAGATACTATGGTGATACGAGTTTTTACACCGTTGGAAGTGAGATCCAATGGCTTGGGAGTAGTCTTTGTAATTATGCGCAATTTCCAAACTCTCCAAAGGTTTGTTTTTGCAAATAAAACATTCAGGCCTCGTGTGTGCCGCTGCATCTTTGATCCAATGGCTCCCCGGTGCTCATATTAGGTGCTCCCCATAGCTTAATACCCGCTACGGTGATATGAGCATCTAGGTCGTATGATCAGTGATCAGATGGCACATGCGTACTACTTGTACTTTCTGTGCATTTCCCAAACTCTATCAGCTGTATATTGCAAAAACATTCAAACCTCCTACTGTGGGCCATTAGATCTCAGTGAACTCGTATCACCATAGATTCTACGGTGTGGGAGCACCTCATACTCTCCCGTGCGAGAAAACATAAGGTGCTATCGCAGCTTGGATGCTACGGTGATACGATCTTGGAGGTCGTTTGATCTGAGATCCAATGGCATCTGAGCAGTCTTTGTGCTTGTAAGCAGTGGCCGAATTCTTTTGGGGATTTTCTACAAAAAACCATTCGAACCATGATGTCTACTACACAACCTTCTTCTTGTAGACGCTGTTGGGCCTCCAAGTGCAGAGGTTTATAGGACAGTAGCAAATTTCCCTCAAGTGGATGACCTAAGGTTTATCAATCCGTAGGAGGCGAAGGATGAAGATGGTCTCTCTCAAGCAACCCTGCAACCAAATAACAAAGAGTCTCTTGTGTCCCCAACACACCCAATACAATGGTAAATTGTATAGGTGCACTAGTTTGGCGAAGAGGTGGTGATACAAGTGGTATATGGATAGTAGATAATAGTTTTTGTAATATGAAAATATAAAAACAGCAAGGTAAAAGTGAGCGTAAACGGTATTGCAATGATAGGAAACAAGGCCTAGGGTTCATACTTTCACTAGTGCAAGTCCTCTCAACAATAATAACATAATTGGATCACATAACTATCCCTCAACATGCAACAAAGAGTCACTCCAAAGTCACTAATAGCGGAGAACGAACGAAGAGATTATGGTAGGGTACGAAACCACCTCGAAGTTATTCTTTCCAATCAATCCGTTGGGCTATTCCTATAGGTGTCACAAACAGCCCGAGAGTTCGTACTAGAATAACACCTTAAGACACAAATCAACCAAAACCCTAATGTCACCTAGATACTCCAATGTCACCTCAAGTATCCGTGGGTATGATTATACGATATGCATCACACAATCTCAGATTCATCTATTCAACTAACACAAAGGACCTCAAAGAGTGCCCCAAAGTTTCTACCAGAGAATCACGACGAAAACGTGTGCCAACCCTTATGCATAGGCTCATGGGCGGAACCCGCAAGTTGATCACCAAAACATACATCAAGTGGATCAATAGAATACCCCATTGTCACCATGGGTATCCCACGCAAGACATACATCAAGTGTTCTCAAATCTTTAAAGACTCAATCCGATAAGATTACTTCAAAAGGGGAAACTCAATTCATTATAAGAGAGAATAGGGGGAGGAGAAACATAAGATCCAACTATAATAGCAAAGCTCGCGATGCATCAAGATCGTGCCAAATCAAGAACACGAGAGAGAGAGAGATCAAACACATAGCTACTGGTACATACCCTCAGCCCCGAGGGAGAACTACTCCCTCCTCGTCATGGAGAGCACCGAGATGATGAAGATGGCCACCGGAGAAGGATTGCCCCCTCCGGCAGGGTGCTGGAACGGGTCTAGATTGGTTTTCTGTGGCTACGGAGGCTTCTGGCGGCGGAACTCCCGATCTATTCTCTGTTCTGGAAGTTTTAGGGTACGTGAGTATATATTGGTGCAGGAAGTACGTCGGTGGAGCTTCGAGGGCCCCACGAGGCAGGGGGCGCGCCCTGGGGGGCGCCCCCCACCCTCGTGAGCACCTCCCTTGGCTCCTGACGTGGGGTCCAAGTCCATCCGGTAGCTTTCCTTCCAAAAATAACTTCTCTAGTTAATTTCGTTCCGTTTCGACTCTGTTTGATATTCCTTTTATTCGAAACACTGAAATAGGCAAAAAACAGCAAATCTGGGCTAGGCTTCTGGTTAATAGGTTAGTCCCAAAAATAATATATAAGTGGATAATAAAGCCCAATATTTCCCAAAACAGTAGATAACATAGCATGGAGCAATCAAAAATTATAGATACGTTGGAGATGTATCAAGCATCCCCAAGCTTAATTCCTGCTCGTCCTCGAGTAGGTAAATGATAAAAACAGAATTTTTGATGCGGAGTGCTACTTGGCATAATTTTAATGTAATTCTTATTAATTGTGGCATGAATATTCAGATCCGAAAGATTCAATACAAGAGTTTAATATTGACATAAAAATGATAATACTTCAAGCATACTAACTAAGCAATTATGTCTTCTCAAAATAACATGGCCAAAGAAAGTTCATCCCTACAAAATCATATAGTTTAGTCATGTTTCATTTTCGTCACACAAGAATGCTCTCATCATGCACAACCCCGATGACAAGCCAAGCAATTGTTTCATACTTTAGTAATCTCAAACCTATAAACTTTCACGCAATACATGAGCGCGAGCCATGGATATAACACTATGGGTGGAATAGAATAATGAGGGGGTTATGTGGAGAAGACAAAAAGGAGAAAGTCTCACATCAACGAGGCTAATCAATGGGCTATGGAGATACCCACCGATTGATGTTAATGCAAGGACTAGGGATTGCCATGCAACGGATGCACTAGAGCTATAAATGTATGAAAGCTCAACAAAAGAAACTAGTGGGTGTGCATCCAACTTGCTTGCTCATGAAGACCTAGGGAACATGAGGAGGCCCATTGTTGGAATATACAAGCCAAGTTCTATAATGAAAAATTCCCACTAGTATATGAAAGTGATAACATGAAAGACTCTCTACTATGAAGATCATGGTGCTACTTTGAAGCACAAGTGTGGCAAAGGATAGTAGCATTGTCCCTTCTCTCTTTTTCTCTCATTTTTTTATTTGGCCTTCTCTTTTTTATGGCCTTTCTCCTTTTTTGGGGGGGGGCTTCTCCTTTTTTATGGCCTTTTTTAAAGACTCACTTGGGACAATGCTCTAATAATGATGATCATCACACTTCTATTTATTTAGAACTCAATGATTACAACTCGATACTAGAACAAAGTATGACTCTATATGAATGCCTCCGGTGATGTACCGGGATGTGCAATGATTCATGAGTGACATGTATGAAAGAATTATGAATGGTGGCTTTGCCACAAATACTATGTCAACTACATGATCATGCTAAGCAATATGACAATGATGAATGTGTCATGATGAACAGAATGATGGAAAGTTGCATGGCAATATATCTCGGAATGGCTATGGAAATGCCATAATAGGTAGGTATGGTGGCTGTTTTGAGGAAGATATAAGGAGGTTTATGTGTGAAAGAACGTATCATATCACGGGGTTTGGATGCACCAGCGAAGTTTGCACCAACTCTCAAGGTGAGAAAGGGCAATGCACGGTACCGAAGAGGCTAGCAAGGATGGAAGGGTGAGAGTGTGTATAATCCATGGACTCAACATTAGTGATAAAGAACTCACATACTTATTGCAAAAATCTACAAGTCATCAAAAACCTCGGCACCACGCGCATGCTCCTAGGGGGATAGATTGGTAGGAAAAAACCATCGCTCGTCCCCGACCGCCTCTCATAAGGAGGACAATCAAATAACACCTCATGTTTCAAATTTGTTACATAACGTTTACCATACGTGCATGCTACGGGACTTGCAAACCTCAACACAAGTATTTCTCAATTTCACAACTACTCAACTAGCACGACTTTGATATTATTACCTCCATATCTCAAAACAATCATCAAGCATCAAACTTCTCTTAGTATTCAATACTTTATATGAAAGTTTTTACTAATCTTGTATACCTAGCATATTAGGATTTTAAGCAAATTACCATGCTATTTAAGACTCTCAAAATAATCTAAGTGAAGCATGAGAGTTCATCTATTTCTTCAAAATAAAACTACATAAGTGAAGCACTAGAGCAAACGACAAACTACTCCGAAAGATATAAGTGAAGATCAATGAGTAATCGAATAATTATGCAACTATGTGAAGACTCTCTAACATTTAAGAATTTCAGATCTTGCTATTTTATTCAAATAGCAATCAAAGCAAAATAAAATGACATTCTAAGAATGGCAAACATCATGTGAAGAAGCAAAAACTTAGGATCAACCGAAACTAACCAATAATTGTTGAAGAAGAAAGGTGGGATGCCAACCGGGGCATCCCCAAGCTTAGATGCTTGAGACTTCTTGAAATATTATCTTGGGATGCCTTGGGCATCCCCAAGCTTGAGCTTTTGTGTATCCTTAATTCCTCTCATATCACGGTCTCCCTAAATCTCAAAAGCTTCTTCCACACAAAACTCAACAAGAACTCGTGAGATAAGTTAGTATAAACCATTGCAAAAACCTTATAATACTCTACTGTAGCAAAACATTAAAATTATTATTCAACATTGCATACTAAATGACTCTGCATATTTAATAGTCCTATCCTCAAATAGAATTATTAAAGAAGCAAACATATGCAAACAATGCAAACATAACAGCAATCTGCCTAAACAGGACAGTCTATAAAGAATGCAGCAACATCGATACTTCCCTAGCTCCAAAAAATATGAAAGAAAATTCCCACTGTAGTAAATTTATCAGATCTTAATATGCAAAATATTTCAACATTTTATCACATTCTGACTTTTCTAGGGAAGTATTGCAACAGCGGTAAACTTTCTGTTTTCAAACAGCAACATGTGGACTTCTAAAATAGGCATAGTAAAGACTATCAATGCCACTTTTATTGAAATAAAAGATTCAAAACATTGTTATAAATAACAGAAAGTAAATCCTAACAAAATAAACTGACGCTCCAAGCAAAACACATATCATGTGGCGAATAAAAATATAGCTCCAAGTAAAGTTACCGATGAACGGAGACGAAAGAGGGGATGCCTTCCGGGGCATCCCCAAGCTTAGGATCTTGGCTATCCTTGAATATTACCTTGGGGTGCCTTGTTAATCCCCAAGCTTAGGCTCTTTACACTCCTTGTTCCATAGTCCATCGAATCCTTACCCAAAACTTGAAAACTTCACAACACAAAACTTAAAGTAGAAAACTCGTGAGCTCCGTTAGCGAAAGAAAACAAAAGACCACTTCAAGGTACTGTAATTAACTCATTATTTATTTATATGGGTTTTATACCTACTGTATTCCAACTTATCTATGGTTTATAAACTATTTTACTAGCCATAGATTCATCAAAATAAGCAAACAACACACGAAAAACAGAATCTGTCAAAAACAGAACAGTCTGTAGTAATATGTAGCTAGCGCAAGATCTGGAACCCCAAAAATTCTAAAATAAATTTATGGACGTGAGGAATTTATCTATTAATAATCTTCAAAAATAATTAAATAAATTTCACTTTCCAAATAAAAATGGCAGCAGTTCTCGTGAGCGCTAAAGTTTCTGTTTTTTACAGCAAGTTCAACAAGACTTTCCCCAAGTCTTCCCAACGGTTCTACTTGGCACAAACACTAATTAAAACATAAAAACTCAATCATAACAGAGGCTAGATAAATTATTTATTACTAAACAGGAGCAAAAATCAAGGAATAAAAATAAAATTGGGTTGCCTCCCAACAAGCGCTATCGTTTAACGCCCCTAGCTAGGCATGATGATTTCAATGATGTTCACATAAAAGATAAGGATTGAAACATAAAGAGAGCATCATGAAGAATATGACTAACACATTTAAGTCCAACCCACTTCCTATGAATAGGGATTTTGTGAGCAAATAACTTATGGGAACAAGAATCAACTTGCATAGGAAGGTAAAACAAGCATAACTTCAAAACTTTAAGCACATAGAGAGGAAACTTGATATTATTGCAATTCCTACAAGCATATGTTCCTCCCTCATAATAATTTTCAGTAGCATCATGAATGAATTCAACAATATAACCAGCACCTAAAGCACTCTTCTCATGATCTACAAGCATAGAAATTTTATTACTCTCCACACAAGCAAACTTCTTCTCATGAATAGTAGTGGGAGCAAACTCAACAAAATAACTATCATGTGAGGCATAATCCAATTGAAAACTAAAATCATGATGAAAATTTTCATGGATATCATTATTCTTTATAGCATAAAAGTCATCACAATAATCATCATAGATAGCAACTTTGTTCTCATAATCAATTGGAACCTCTTCCGGAATAGTGGATTCATCACAAAATAAAGTCATGACCTCTCCAAATCCACTTTCATCAATATAATCATCATAAATAGGAGGCATGATTTCATCATAATAAATTTGCTCATCAAAACTTGGGGAACAAAAAATATCATATTCATCAAACATAGCTTCCCCAAGCTTGTGGCTTTGCATATCATTAGCATCATGGATATTCAAGGAATTCATACTAACAACATTGAAATCATGCTAATCATTCAAATATTTAGTGCCAAACATTTTATAGATTTCTTCTTCTAGCACTTGAGCACAATTATCCTTTCCATCATACTCGCGAAAGATATTAAAAAGATGAAGCGTATGAGGCAAACTCAATTCCATTTTTTTATAGTTTTCTTTTATAAACTAAACTAGTGATAAAACAAGAAACTAAAAGACTCGATTGCAAGATCTAAAGATATACCTTCAAGCACTCACCTCCCTGGCAACGGCGCCAGAAAAGAGCTTGATGTCTACTACACAACCTTCTTCTTGTAGACGTTGTTGCGCCTCCAAATGCAGAGGTTTGTAGGACAGTAGCAAATTTCCCTCAAGTGGATGACCTAAGGTTTATCAATCCTTAGGAGGCGTAGGATGAAGATGATCTCTCTCAAGCAACCCTGCAACCAAATAACAAAGAGTCTCTTGTGTCCCCAACACACCCAATACAATGGTAAATTGTATAGGTGCACTAGTTCGGCGAAGAGATGGTGATACAAGTGGTATATGGATAGTAGATAATAGTTTTTGTAATCTGAAAATATAAAAACAGCAAGGTAGCTAATGATAAAAGTGAGCGTAAACGGTATTGCAATGATAGGAAACAAGGCCTAGGGTTCATACTTTCACTAGTGCAAGTACTCTCAACAATAATAACATAATTGGATCACATAACTATCCCTCAACATGCAACAAAGAGTCACTCCAAAGTCACTAATAGCGGAGAACGAACGAAGAGATTATGGTAGGGCACGAAACCACCTCAAAGTTATTCTTTCCAATCAATATGTTGGGCTATTCCTATAGGTGTCACAAACAGCCCTAGAGTTCGTACTAGAATAACACCTTAAGACACAAATCAACCAAAACCCTAATGTCACCTAGATACTCCAATGTCACCTCAAGTATCCGTGGGTATGATTATACGATATGCATCACACAATCTCAGATTCATCTATTTAACCAACACAAAGGACCTCAAAGAGTGCCCCAAAGTTTCTACCGGAGAATCATGATGAAAAGGTGTGCCAACCCCTATGCATAGGTTCATGGGCGGTACCCGCAAGTTGATCACCAAAACATACATCAAGTGGATCAATAGAATACCCCATTGTCACCACGGGTATCCCACGCAAGACATACATAAAGTGTTCTCAAATCTTTAAAGACTCAATCCGATAAGATTACTTCAAAAGGGGAAACTCAATTCATTACAAGAGAAAAGAGGGGAGGAGAAACATAAGATCCAACTATAATAGCAAAGCTCGCGATACATCAAGATCGTGCCAAATCAAGAACACGAGAGAGAGAGAGAACAAACACATAGCTACTGGTACATACCCTCAGCCCCGAGGGAGAACTACTCCCTCCTCGTCATGGAGAGCACCGGGATGATGAAGATGGCCACCGGAGAAGGATTGCCCCCTCCGGCAGGGTTCCGGAACGGATCTAGATTGGTTTTCGGTGGCTACGGAGGCTTCTGGTGGCGGAACTCCTGATCTATTCTCTGTTCTGGAAGTTTTAGGGTACGTGAGTATATATGGGTGCAGGAAGTACGTCGGTGGAGCTTCGGGGGCCCCACGAGGCAGGGGGCGCGCCCTAGGGGGGCGCCCCCACCCTCGTGAGCACCTCCCTTGGCTCCTGACGTGGGGTCCAAGTCCATCTGATAGCTTTCCTTCCAAAAATAACTTCTCTAGTTGATTTCGTTCCGTTTCGACTCCGTTTGATATTCCTTTTCTTCGAAACACTGAAATAGGCAAAAAAACAGCAAATCTGGGCTGGGCTTCCGGTTAATAGGTTAGTCCCAAAAATAATATAAAAGTGGATAATAAAGCCCAATATTGCCCAAAACAGTAGATAACATAGCATGGAGCAATCAAAAATTATAGATACGTTGGAGACGTATCAAACCACCAAGGAGGTGTTGGGTCACAAATCCAACGCCTCCGAAGAGCTTGTATCACCAAAGCATCTAAGGTGTGGTAGCACATGATATTCTTACATACAGGAGAATATGACGTCCTCCTTCATCTTAGATGCTACGGTGATACGAGCTTCGAGGTCGTTGGATATGGGATCAAAGGGCATCTAAGTAGTTTTTGTACAAATTGTGTGCAATTCTCAAACTCATCAAGGTTTCCTGCAAAAATATTAAGACACATCATGTGAGCTGCTATATCTCAGATCTACAAGCTCCAAGCAACTCGTATCGGCATATAGCATCTAAGGTATGTGGGCACATGATATTCTCCCAGGGAGGAGGGGTGGGGGTGCGCAACCAATCGGTGGTTGGGAGGGTGGGGACAAATATAATCTAAACAACCCTAAACAGAGCTCCACAATTTTATCTAAGGTCGAGGGGTTGACCCCCGACAATCATAGCTCCGCCTAAACACAACATTTGCATGTACTGTAGTACTAGACTTAATATTCATGTTTCAGTTTCATGTTCATTTTAAATATTGAACAGAGGACCATGGATGTCTTACATTTTGCTCCCTTCATTCCTAAATATTAGTCTTTTAGAAGCTTCAAATGGACTGGCACATACGGATGTATATAGACATATTTTAGAGTCTAGATTCACTCATTTTGCTCCGTATGTAGTCACTTGTTGAACTCTCTAAAAGACTAATATTTAGGAATAGAAGGAGTATTTTTGAATTCATGTCATACATGCATGGTTTGGAAAAATAGATGCACTATACTTATTGGATTGTTGTTGTGTTCGTGCGTGTGTGTACCTGTGTGTGTGTGTGTGGTCATATGCTTGATACATACAAAGTTTTCGCACCTCCTGTAGCGACCCGACCTCAAACAGTCAAGTCTCTATGCTTCAGTGTCATCCCTGGATCGGTAATGATGACACACACAATACTCGAGGATTTATAACAGAGTAGCAATCAGAAACTTATTACATTGAATGTCTCCAAAGAGAACTTATTACAATAAATATGGCTTAAGGCCATCTAATACGATAACAACGGGAGGCTTGGAAGATAAAGTGAGTCCATCAACTCCAACGGCATAGCTGAGCTACACGGCAATGACCTAACGAATCTTACTCCTAGTCTGAAAAGTCTGCAACATAATACATTGCAACCCGAGAACGGGTCAGCACATGGAATATGCTGGCAAAGTAACACAGTAGAGCAAGAATAGAATAATGCTATCACTACATGCATATTTGGCTGGTGGAAAGCTCTATGGTTTAGTTTTTGCAAAAAGCCAATTTTTCCCTACAACAAAGGAATAGATTTTAATTTAACTATCATGGTAGTTGAAACATCATTGAGAAGGTTCCTCTAACTCAATCCCAATTAAGGTAATTATTAACCCAACAACATTAATTTAGAGTGATGAGATACTTAAGATACTCCAAGTACTAGATACTCAAGATGTCCATAACCGGGGACACGGCTAACCATGATTAGTTTATACACTCTGCAGAGGTTTGCGCACTTTTCCCCACAAGACTCGATCGCCTCCATTGGATTTCTCGCACTACATGGTTTTTGAGAATCGGATGACCGAGACACAGTCTTTCAGAAACATTAACTCTCTACTCCGGGCAGACCATACCAAACCTACAACCCACTACCTGCTGATCCACCTCTTCAAGAGCTTCACGTAACTTACTCAACTATGCTAGAGCCCATAACAACTGGTGGCTGCACACGGAAGTTTCTAGCATGAATCATCTCAGTTCCCTTTGAGCCTGGGTGGCGGTCCATAGGAAGATCACACGGGTACTCCGGGATTTCCAAAAATACAGGCAACACTGGGTACTCCAGGTGCCTCAATCCACCCAGATGTGTATTTAAGTTGCCACCTTAAGTTTAACGATTAATTAACAATATCACATCTGTCATGGATTTCACTCACCCAAACCACGTCTACGAGCATAGCATAGCAATATAAGCAACGCGTAGAAGTAACTCCCAGGGGTTTGAATGTAACAGGGTAATAGGTTCTACCTCATCAACTACTTCCCAACCCACATGTTAATGACATCCTAACCATGCAATGTTTGCGGATTGGAACTAATGCATAAAAACTGGGTGATAAAGGGGTATGATCAAAGTGTTACTTGCCTTGCTGACGATCTGCGTAACCTAGAGACTCCAAATAACATGCTTCGCACTCCGAGAATTCTATCGCAAACAAACAATAGCATACATAAGCAATCAAGCAAAGAAGCACGGGTAAAACTCAAATAAGAAGATCTAACCAGAAAGTTCAACTTAAGAACTCCGCTTTGCAAAAAGAATCAAATCGAACGGAGCAATGAAACTCAAACGGCGAAAGAAACAAGATCCGTTTACTAATCTGGACCTAGGTCAAATTTTACAGTAGCAAAAACTTGTGCAAGTTGGTTAAGCGGAAAGAGGGTCTCGAGACGAAGATCTAGGCGCTTGAATCGCCTGATTCCGACTAACAAGCGAAAAGATAAACTAGAACCAAAATCGGATCAGAAATCGCGATCAGAAATAACCGTGGAAAAATCTGATAAAAGAAAACTGACGAACAGGCTAACGAACGAGAGTTTTTTATCTGTAACTAACGAGCGAAAACCGTTCGTTAAAATGAACGTACGGACGAACGTCTGCTAAAAAGAAAAACCGGGAAAAACCAGCGAACCGAAAAAAAACTAGGGTTAGGGTTTTCTTAAAAAAATGGATCAGTTTTTTTTTAAAAAACCGGCGGCTACCTCGTTGGTCCGGCGAGGCACGGCGGCAATGGCGAGGCGAGGCGCGGCAGCGGGCGAGGCAGCGGCGGCGGTGCAGGCGCGGCGCGGGCAAGCGGCGGCGGCGCGGCGGCTTGGGCGGGGGGGCGGTGGTGGTGGGTGGTGGCCGGGGGGCGGTATTTAGGGGGAGGGGTGCCTTGGGGGAGGGGCAAAGGGGCGGCGGCGGCGGAGTCCTAGCCGGTCTCCGGTCCGGGTCGGGGCATGGCGGCGTCGGTCACCTGAGGGAGACGGCGTCGCGGGGGAGGTGGGCCGGCGGCTGGGCTTCGGCCCAGTTAGCCACGCGCACTTTTTAAAAAAAATTCCGCCAAAACTAAAAAAATCCTAGAAAATAAAATGAAATTCCAAAAATGCCAAAACAAATTTTCACCGTCTAAATAAAATATTTAGAACGAGATGAACATTTTCTTGGCCCTAAAATGCAATTTTGAAAACGTGCAATTTTTCTAATGCAAACAAAATTGCAAATAAAATCCAAATAAAAAGAAGTATTGATTTTAATATTTTTCCTCCAATATTTCAATTATTTTGGAGAACTCATATTATCTCCTCTCATATATTTTAATTTGAAATATTTTCGGAGAGAAAAATAATTAAAACCAAAATCCTCGTTTCAAAATTTGATAAAATCAAATTTGAAAACCGGGGAAATCCCCAACTCTCTCCGAGGGTCCTTGAGTTGCTTAGGATTTCGAGGATCGCGAGACGAAATGCAATAAAAGATGATATGCAAGAATGATCTATGTATAACATTCCAAATTGAAAATTTGGGATGTTACAAACCTACCCCCCTAAAGATGAATCTCGCCCTCGAGATTTGGGTTGGCTAGAAAATAGGTGTGGGTAGTCTTTGCGGAGATCATCCTCTCGTTCCCATGTAGCTTCATCCTCGGTATGGTGGCTCCACTGAACTTTGCATAACTTAATAACCTTGCTGTGGGTGACTCGGCTGGCAAACTCCAAAATCTTGACTAGCTTCTCCTCATAAGTCAAGTCATTGTCCAACTGAATCACCTCCAAGGGTACGGTATCTCTTAGCGGTAGGTCGGCCATCTCAGCATGGCACTTCTTCAACTGGGAAACGTGAAACACTTCGTGAACTCCTGATAGTCCTTCAGGTAACTCCAACTTGTAGGCAACTTCTCCCATCCGTTCCAAAACACGATACGGTCCTACAAATCTCGGGGCTAACTTTCCCTTAACTCCAAAGCGTTTCACTCCTCGCAAAGGTGATACTCGCAGATATGCTCTATCTCCAATTTCATAGGTTACCTCCTTGCATTTCGAAACTGCATAACTCTTCTGTCTGGACTGAGCTATCTTTAGTCTATCCTGAATCAGTTTAACCTTCTCCTCAGACTCCTTGATCAAGTCTGGTCCAAACAACTGTCGGTCTCCAACTTCATCCCACATCAACGGTGTTCTACACCTTCGGGCGTACAGGGCTTCAAACGGTGCCATTTTCAAACTAGCTTGGTAACTATTGTTGTATGAGAACTCTGCGTAAGGCAGATTGTCATCCCAACTAGACCCCTAATCTAGCGCATAGGCTCTCAACATATCCTCCAGAATCTGGTTGACTCTCTCGGTCTGTCCATCCGTCTGCGGGTGGAATGCTGTACTGAACTCCAATCTCGTTCCCAAAGTCTGGTGCAGCTGATGCCAAAACTTTGAGGTAAACTGGGTTCCCCTATCTGATATGATGGTCCTTGAAACTCCATGCAGACATACGATCCTGGTCATATATATCTTCGCCAACTTTGCACTGCTATAAGTTGTTTTCACTGGGATAAAGTGTGCTACTTTGGTCAAGCGGTCAACTACTACCCATATTGAATCATATCTTGATTTGGTCTTGGGCAATCCAGTGATAAAATCCATGCCAAGTTTATCCCACTTCCATTCGGGTATCGGCATAGGTTGTGACAATCCTGCTGGCTTTTGATGCTCTGCCTTCACTCTCTGACATACATCACATACGGCCACATACTCGGCGATATCCTTCTTCATCCCTGTCCACTAGAAACGTTCCTTCAAATCCAAATACATCTTGGTGTTTCTGGGGTGTATCAAGTATGGTGAGTCATGAGCCTCCTGAAGTATTAACTTCCTGATCTCGATGTTATTGGGCACATAAACATGGTCCTCAAACCATAAGGTGTCGTGTTCATCCTCACGAAAACCTTTGGCCTTTCCTTCGCTCATTTTCTCCTTTATCTCGGCAATCTCTTTGTCAACCTTCTGAGCCTTCACGGATCTTTCCCAACAATGTAGACTGAACTTCCATTGCTGCAACAAAACCTTTTGGAACAATCTCCAATCGAAGTTCCCTGAGATCCTCGGCTAACTCCTTTGGTAATCCTCCGCTTATGAGGGTAATCGTCCTTGTTTTCTTTATGGTTGTGTCCTATTTCTCCACAAAGCTTGTGGGCACAAGGTTTCTTCATATCCTTTCCATAAGGCCTCAACTTCTGGGACACAAACCGAGACTTTGGCAAAGTCAACTTAAATTCTTTCCAAGTGGTTACTCCTTGCCATCCATTGATGGTTTGGTACATCCTCCACCAAGTAGCAGCACCTCTTTCAAAGCATTGAAGAGCATGTTGGGTCATATCCTTTCCGACTATAGGGTTATTCTTCATGTGATCCTCCATGTCCTGAATCCACCAGTCTGTCTCCAATTGACTCATCGGTCCAGAAAATACGAGCTCATCTCCATTCGTCCTCTATTGGGTCCATGGGTTTGGGGTGGGATAAGAGAGATAGAGAGGGATACACACAAAGCAAACAATAGTTTTGAAAAGATGGATTTTATCTTGTGGCTGTCGGAAAAACATCAAACAAAAAGACAGCTCACAATCGTCGTTTCTAATGTAAGTGTATAACAGGGGCTTGGTCTTATAAAGGTCAATAAATCTTCAAAGTCGCCAAACTTTTCAAGCCTTGTTCATGTCTCCGTTGGCATCTTCCGATCATGCTTGTCCTCCTCCAGTCCTTTTGCCAGATCATCTCTGTTGACGGAAGTCTCTCGTGACATCCTATAAGGGTTGCATTCCAACCTTCTGGGTTTCAACATCCTTGGTATGAACCATGTCCTACTATCCTTCAGTTCCTGACGAATCTCTGGTATCTTGAGGTTTTGCTCCTCCTGTTTGGCTACTTCAGCTTCTGGGTCCTAAGTTCTTCACGAAATGCTTCCTTGTCAAATACGGCTTCCTGGAGCTCCATCTTAGAATTCTTGATGTACTACTCCAGATCCTGGTGATACACCGGCTAAGGTTAAAACTTCATCTTTTACTGATAGATGCTCCATCAGCCTTCTACCATCCAATCCTTTCGAAGAAATGCATGCTTAGCTCAGCTCGGTGACCATAGTATTAGTGGCGATGACATCACGGATAACCGTGTTTCTGCCCTTGTCATTGCCATGAGCTATCTTCCATAGTTGATATCTCCTGCCTTAGGGTTTTCTTGAGAAAACTTTGAGTTCTCATGCTCCATTTTTCGGTCTTTCTCCGATACACCTTGATCTCGGGTATTGACAGCTTCCTTAGTCTGCCAAGTTCCATAAGGGGTGCCTTCCTAGGTCATACAAATCAGGAAAATTCTACACGGCCTTCAAATTCTCCTAGTCTTCGGAGTCTTCAACCGTTGTAGTTTCCGTTATTATAATACATGGTATAATCCTCTTCATTCTGAAGTGGTCTCGGTTGTCCGATATGTTGTACTTCTTGGAGTGGTCTCATCAGTCGAATCTTCGTGTGGTCAAAAGGGAAAAGGGGGTATGGTCTCACTAAAAGGGAATATTTGAATAAGCTCAGAAGAGAAGAGAGGTAAAAGATCCTTTTGAAAATAAAGTTGTAGAGAAAATATTTCCTATGGGCTTGCCAGTTTCTAGGGGTCACGTCCTACAGTCAACATGTGCTCTGAGTCTCTATGCTTCAGTGTCATCCCTGGATCGGTAATGCTGACACACACAGTACTCGAGGATTTATAACAGAGTAGCAATCACACACTTATTACATCGAATGTCTCCAAAGAGAACTTATTGCAATAAATATGGCTTAAGGCCATCTAATATGATAACAGCAGAAGGCATGGGAGATAAAATGAGTCCATCAACGCCAGCGACATAGCTGAGCTGCACGGTAACGACCTAACGAACCTTACTCCTCGTCTGAAAAGTCTGCAACATAATACGTTGCAGCCCGAGAACGGGTCAGCACATGGAATATGCTGGCAAAGTAACACCGTAGAGCAAGAACAGAATAATGCTATCACTACATGCATATTTGGCTGGTGGAAAGCTCTATGGTTTAGTTTTTGCGAAAAGCCATTTTTCCCTACAACAAAGGAATAGATTTTAATTTAACTATCATGGTAGTTGAAACATCATTGAGAAGGTTCCTCCAACTCAATCCCAATTAAGGTAATTATTAACCCAACAACATTAATTTAGAGTGATGAGATACTTAAGATACTCCAAGTACTACATACTCAAGATGTCCATAACCGGGGACACGGCTAACCATGATTAGTTTATACACTCTGCAGAGGTTTGCGCACTTTTGCCCACAAGACTCGGTCGCCTCCATTGGATTTCTCGCACTACATGGTGTTTGAGAATTGGATGACCGAGACACAGTCTTTCAGAAACATTAACTCTCTACTCCGCGCAGACTATAGCAAACCTACAACCCACTACCTGCTGATCCACCTCTTCAAGAGCTTCACGTAACTTAATCAACTATGCTAGAGCCCATAATAGCTTGTGGTTGCACACAGAAGTTTCTAGCATGAATCATCTCAGTTCCCTTTGAGCCTGGGTGGCGGTCCATAGGAAGATTACACGGGTACTCCGGGATTTCCAAAAATACAGGCAACACTGGGTACTCCAGGTGCCTCAATCCACCCAGATGTGTATTTAAGTTGCCACCTTAAGTTGAACGATTAATTAACAATCTTACATTTGTCATGTATTTCACTCACCCAAACCACGTCTACAAGCATAGCATAGCAATATAAGCAACGCGTAGAAGTAACTCCCAGGGGGTTGAATGTAACTGGGTAATAGGTTCTACCTCATTAACTACTTCCCAACCCACATGTTAATGACATCCTAACCATGCAATGTTTGAGGATTGGAACTAATGCATAAAACTGGGTGATTAAGGGGTCTGATCAAAGTGTTACTTGCCTTGCTGACGATCCGCGTAACCTAGAGACTCCAAATAACACGCTTCGCACTCCGGGAATTCTATCGCAAACAAACAATAGCATACATAAGCAATCAAGCAAAGAAGCACGGGTAAAACTCAAATAAGAAGATCTAACCAGAAAGTTCAACTTAATAACTCTGGTTTGCAAAAAGAATCAAATCGAACGGAGCAACGAAACTCAAACGGCAAAAGAAACAAGATCCGTTTACTAATCTGGACCTAGGTCAAATTTTACAGTAGCAAAAACTTGTGCAAGTTGGTTAAGCGGAAATAGGGACTCGAGATGAAGATCTAGGCGCTTGAATCACTTTATTCCGACTAACGAGCAAAAAGATAAACTAGAACAAAAATCGGATCAGAAATCATGATCAGAAATAACCGCGGAAAATCCGATAAAAGAAAACTGATGAACAGGCTAACGAACGAGCGTTCGTTATCTGTAACTAACAACCGAAAACCGTTCGTTAAAACGAACGTACGGACGAACGTCCGCTAAAAAGAAAAACCGGGAAAAAACGACGAACCAAAAAAAAACTAGGGTTAGGGTTTTCTTAAAAAAACAGGATCGGTTTTCTTTAAGAAAAACCGGCGGCTACCTCGTCGGTCCGGCGAGGCACGGCGGCGACGGCGAGGCGGCGGCAGCGGGCGAGGCGGTGGCGGCGGCACGGCGTGGCGGCGGCGCGGTGCGGCAGGCGGCGGCGGCGCGGGCAAGCGGCGGCGGCGCGACGGCTTGGGCGGCGGGGCGGGCGGTGGTGGTGGGTGGTGGCCGGGGGGTGGTATTTAAGGGGAGGGGGTGCCTTGGGGGAGGGGCAAAGGGGCGGCGGCAGCGGAGTCCTAGCCGGACTCCGGTCCGGGTCGGGGCGTGGCGGCGTCGGTCTCCTGAGGGAGACGGCGTCGCGGGGGAGGTGGGCCGACGGCTGGGCTTCGGCCCAGTTAGCCGCACGCACTTTAAAAATAAAATTCTGCCAAAACTAAAGAAAATCCTATAAAACAAAATAAAATTCTAAAATTGCCAAAACAAATTTTCGCCGTCTAAATAAAATATTTAGAGCAAGATGAACATTTTCTTGGCCCTAAAATGCAATTTTGAAAACGTGCAATTTTTCTAATGCAAACAAAATTGCAAATAAAATCCAAATAAAAACAAGTATTGATTTTAATATTTTTTCCTCCAATATTTCAATTATTTTGGAGAACTCATATTATCTCCTCTCATATATTTTAATTTGAAATATTTTCGGAAAGAAAAATAATTAAAACCAAAATCCTCGTTTCAAAATTTGATAAAATCAAATTTGAAAACCGGGGAAATCGCCAACTCTCTCCGAGGGTCCTTGAGTTGCTTAGGATTTCGAGGATCGCGAGACGAAATGCAATAAAAGATGATATGGAAGAATGATCTATGTATAACATTCCAAATTGAAAATTTGGGATGTTACACCTCCATATTGTTCATCTTTTAAATTTGAATTTGCATTGGAAAACTTACTAGGGATACCATGAAATGTGAAATCCACGTTGAGATCACTATATCACAAACTCACTCTAATTCAACAACTCGTCATAAATCAATTACCACGTTGAGATTAGTATTTTCAAGGAAAATACGGGTATTGTAATACACATAGATTCGTTCGGCAATTTAAAAGGTTCCTTTCGTATTCTCGAATGGTAGGACCCAACGGCATACCAGCCAGACCTTGGCTCGTGTTGATCCTAAAAAACCGGGCTCGT
Source organism: Triticum urartu (assembly GCF_056163025.1). Taxonomy (NCBI): domain Eukaryota; kingdom Viridiplantae; phylum Streptophyta; class Magnoliopsida; order Poales; family Poaceae; genus Triticum; species Triticum urartu. The sequence continues at coordinate 398,394,960 of NC_141874.1, forward strand.
GTCCTTCGGTGGCGTGCGTGGTACGCACATTAGGCAACCCCAACCAGTCGAGCCTCAGTGTTTCAAGTCGAAATATCTGTCGGCCAGAATTCCAGCCCTAGGAAATTCCCCTCATATCCTCGGTCCATAATGACTACCGATGAACAACGGAGGGATGCTTTAGTAACTAGACAATGTTACCTATTGTGCCGAGCACGGTTCAATTCCCTCGGTCGCCGCTCGTCAAGGACACCCGTCAACTGTTTTGCCTAGTACTACTACTACACCAGGATGAGCACAGAATTGAGCCCGTTTGTTCGTGCCTAGTACTTGAGTTAATATATCAGGCAATGCACTGGTACGAAGGGATTATCCTTTTACTCTGCATATATAGCTTGTCTGAAGTCTAACTAAGCAAAAATTTTGACCAAATCCTTTCTTAAGAAATACAACAGGACAGATGTATGGCTTGAAAATTTATTGCATGATGCAGGTTATGATATTGTTTTGAATCATGGATCTTAAATTTCAGAAAATCCAAAAGTGAGCATAAATTCTTGAAACTAAGCATGGTCATGTGATATGGCACAAATATTACTTCGTAAGTTTTTTCTTCAATTTGAGACAAGCTGCTTATGACAAGTTGCACAAATGAAGAGCCAAGGTATTTTGGAACAAAGACCTGTCACGTTAAGGCGAACGCTTTCACTATTGAAACCGTGGGCGTTTACGTGCCGCCACGAGTCCCCGCTTCTCATCGGTAGGTGCCGTCCAAGCAAGCGTGTGAGTCGACGGGAGGCGTGCGAGCAGACCACTGCGCCGGCTATCAGGGAGGCGTGCGAGAAGACCGCTGTGCAGGCTCACCAGGAGGCGAGCTCTTTGACCAGGCTCCGCCGCCCACCGTCATCCCAACTGCTCCCACTTTTAATGTCACTGGCGCCGCAGTTTAAAATCAACCCCGCACTACCCGGTATCGCTACAATCCTATCTCTTCCTCTCTGATTCTCCTGTCGTCTACCTCCAACTAGCCTGGCCTAATCGTACGCCATGCCGCATCACGATGGTCTGTCCTTAGTGTTCCAGTTTCCTGAGGAAGACACCCAGCCGGAGTCTCAAGAACATAAGGCGCTTTGGGACGAGCTTGAACTGGCCTCACAGGAAGACGCCGCGCCTGTCCCCGCTCCCGTTCCGGCTCCTGTCGCCCCGACTGCACCAGCGCCCATCCCCATGGCATTGATGGGCTGGGAGCCGCACATTGTCGCCGAGCTTGATCCCACGGGGTTCCACGAGGTCCCAGCCGATTTCACGCGCCCGTGCACCTGCTAGCGCATGCGCCTGCGTGTGCACTGATGCGCACGCCCGTGCCGGTGCCCATGCACCTGCCTGCGCATGCACTGACGTGCGCGCCCGTGCCGCTGCCCGTGCACACGAATGTCTCCGCCGCGCCGTTGACAGCGCCTGTCCCCGCGCGGGTGCCAATGCCCCCCTCAGCGGCATGGATGGTCGTCGTCGACGGCTTCCTTGCACCAACGCCAGTCGCCTCCTCCCGCTAGTTGACTCGCTCCGAAGTCCAGAACATTTTGGCCTTCCTTGAAGCTAGGCCAACGTCCAGGAGTACACCAACAACGGCGCAAGACGCCACCGTCACCGTCGGTCAGTGGCCCGACGACACACAGAGCACGGCAGAGGAGCCGCTTCCCACCGCAAGACGCCCCCGCCACCGCCGCGTAATCTAAATTTGCCACGAAAAACATTCGGATTACCATGCTTAAAATCCGAACGTTTATTATTTCCATTTATTTTATATCGATCGTCGTATAATTTAAAGTCGGAGTCAGACTGAACAAAATGTATGGTTTGATCGATTGAATGTTCTGCTAGAGCCGTATCAAATTAAATATAAAACGTCATCAAGCCACATGTATTCCTTGTCATCCAATGACCTAGACTGCTTCAATGTCGAGCGCTCAACACGTTTAGCGTGCAGTTAATTTCATGCCAAAAATAGTGCTAATCACATGACAACACGCAAATAATATCCTAGTAGTTAATATCCGCATGCACTTAATATACTGCCAAATTAACATGCATTGCAAGTACACACTGACTAGTGCTGCTAGTACGTGAAACTGGTGCCGTGACTTGTGAACGCGTCCAGATATGGTCAACGGCAACATCGCCCGCGAGTTCTTCCTGTTTGCCCGTGCGTCTAAACGCAGAAGGGGAGGAGAGAGAGAGCACACATGGAACCCACCAGTAAGTGAAGGCGAATAGTACTAAAAATAATATTACATGTTATCCATTAATTGGGCTGTGGTAATATAAAAACATTATGTGAACAAAGGGGGTACAACAAACATTGCTATTCTATGTATGTTGCCTATTGACATGCGGCTTGAAGGCCCGGCCGCATGTTGGATCCTCGTCCTTTATTTTTTAATTTGTATATGGGTCCAAATTTGTTTCATGACATGTGGGCCCCTCGGTGTGTAGTTTGTAGCACTTTAATTTGTGGGTCGAAATTTGTTCCATTCCAAGTGGACTATCGGTGTGTAGTTTTGTAGCTTATTTATAATAATTAAACAGAACAACATAGTTTTTTCAATAATACCATGGTGCGACGTTGAAGGCAAGAAAGGACGTGCGAGAGAGCGATGACCGAGCCAGAGGGAAATCAACTTGGGGAGTTGCGTGGGTTGCAACGGTATTTGGAGTAGTTGTGGGCTGAATGCTACGAAAATATAATCTAAACCGACCGGAATAAATGCCTACACAAATTAATCCAAGGTTGGAGTGCCCCTCGCAATGTAAATAGCTCCAGCTTTGCGAGGGATGGAGAGGTAGTAGCTTCCACGCATGGAAGATACGGTGTGAGAAAGCGAGGTCAATCGAGAGGCATATAGATAGAGAGACAAAGTGTGGTCCGACATTCATTGAAAAAATATATATGCTCTGGAGAGATATTGTCCGATTGGGCTTTTTGGCAAGGGTGAGGGTTGTAAGATAGAGCTTGAGAGATGATCCAGTCACAGACGTGTAGATATATTTTGTGCGTGGGAGGAAGCAGGGTCAACCGATCACATAGGGTCGTCGTGCGATCGAAAGAGTGAGACGGGTTGGAGAGAGTGACCTAGATAGACGATGTGCGTGAGAGAGTATACAACGTGAATAGGTCGAATTGGGCTCAAACATGGTGATATATCGTTTTTGTCCGAGAAAGTGCAAGGTCAATCGAGACATACGGAGAGAGAGAGAGAGAGATTGAGTGAGCGTGGCCCACCATGAGGTCGAAAGAGTGGCGGCGGCTTGGATGGACTGACCTAGATAGACAATCTGCGTGAGAGAGTATAGCGTGTGTCGATCGAGGCCCGGACAGGGAGATATATCATTTGTGTGTGAAAGAAAACGAGGTTAAACGAGACTCAGATAAAGAGAGCGAGATTGAGCGAGTGTGGCCCGTCATGCGGAAGAAAGAGTGAGACAGTCTCGAGGGAGTGACCTAGATATACAACGTGCGTGCGTGCGCACGAGAGGTTGGGGGGCTAGATAGGCAATGCATGTATTTAGCGCGAGAGGGTGAGAGGGAGAGGGGGAGAGAGAGAGAGCTCAGCATGGGGTGCAATGGCGGGTGTGTGAGGTAAATACATTTGGTAACAGAGTGGAAAAAGGGGTTGTGTAGTTGAGAGACTTAGAGATCGAAACATGGAGAGAAAGAATGAACATGTGTTGGAAACCGATAGCTTCCTAAGGTGGTTAGGAGAGGAAGATTGACCGATACAGGAAGTATATACCGTTTGTGCGGAGGGGCTAAAAACAACATTTGAATGTACATAGTACGAGACTTAATATCGATGTTTCAATTCGGTGTACATTGTAAGATTTGAACCGAGGACCAGGCATACGAGTAATTATTTCGAATTCGTGCCATACTAAGTTTTGAAAAGTTGACATTGACTCAGTTTGTTGTGCTATTTTGTAGGTCATATGTTTGAATCCATCCAAAAGTTTTCTCACTACCATGGTGTTCATCATATACATATGAATTTGTATTAAAAAAGTAGCGTGGATATAGTGAAATGCGAAATCCACGTTAGAATTGGAGACCGCTATGTGACACACACTCTAATTCAAATAACTAACTACGTGACACACACTCTAATTCAAATAACTAATTATGTGACACACACTCTAATCCACGTTAGCGTGGGTACCATTTCTATTTTTTTAAATAACTCCTCATTAATTAATTTATAGTACTCCCTCTGTTCACTTTTATAAGACCTTGAAGACATTTCAGACAATGTGCAAAACAATTCATTTTAAGTTGTCTGAAACGACTTACAAAAGTGAACGGATGGAGTATCTCGTTCCGAATGACTAATTATTGCAAGGAAAACAAGGGCATGGTAATACATACAGATTCGTTTGCAAATGAAAGAAGATTCATTTGCATTCTCAAATGTAGGCGCACCAGGCAGACCAGGGTCGTGTCGGGGTGGACGCTGCTTCGGTGCCTTAAAGGCAACTGCCTTTGGGTCACTGACATGTGGGCCAGCCACCTGTTGGGCCCACATGTCATGGACACAAAGGCAGGAGCCTTAAGGCACCAATGCATAGTTCTGTCGGGGTGGTCGCGTGTGTCGGACGGACGCATAGCACCCAGCCACCCCTCCCCCCCCCCAAAAAAAGGACGACGACAATATAAGTTCGCGCTTCCACGTTTCAGATTGAAATATCTGGCGGCCCCAATTCCAGCCCTGCAAAATCTCTCTTCTCCACCGTCCCCTTCCGTGCCCAGATTTTGCTCAAATCCCTAATTCGCCGCCAACCCTCGAATCGCCCCTCGTCTCGTTCTTTCCCCACCGTTCCCCACCTCTGTGTCGGATGACGACGACGAAGACGACGGTCGCGCTTCACCACCGCACCGGAGCTACCTCATCTACGCCCTCGTCCACCGCACCAGGTGGTCCATCGACAACGTCGGCCGCCGCAACCGACGTGCCTCACAGACACTGAGTTCCACCGCATCAGGTGCGCTTCACCGATGCCGTCTCCCAGCTCACCGAGGCTACTTCACCGAGCACATCGTCGCACCTCCGCCCCCCGAGGCCGTTGGGGCTTCACCAACGGTCTCGTCCACCGCATCGTAGCGCTCCGCTGCCACTCAAGATCTGCATTCGTGCGCGGCCAACCAACGCTAGTGCATCACCCTCAACGGCTCTGAAGTGACCCGCACTCTAGCTAGGCGAGCATGCCCAAATGCCGGCCCGAACTAGGTATCCAGACATCACTCCCTTGTGCACTGTTCCGATGATGTTTGGATATCCTTCCACTGCTCTCTTAGCTTACACGCCTATGCAACTCTGACTTTAACTCTTATTTCTTCTGGAGATATCATCTGAAACAAGCAAATCCATTTTTTAGCGAAGCATGACGGCGCTACGGGATCTGGTACACATCCTGCACACCCGTATAACCTTGTAAGTATCTGTCCTCCGGTACAACATCAAGGTCGATTCCTATTATTTGATCAACCATTCGCCGTGTCAAAAATGCAGAGGGGGATGCAAGGAGCACAAGGCCTGCACATCCAAGCAAGTGGTAACATGGACTTGTACATGGAACATCCCAAGCGCAAGCAGAGCTGCAGTGAGCCTGTACAACGAGCTAGCGTAAGTCCCTGGATTTCATTTAATTCATACTGGCATTCGTGTATGATTTGTGTGCAGTGGCTGATCCACGAATTCAAGTTACCAGGGGTGAACATTTAACTTAAAAAATACGAAGGCACTTGCACTCCGGAAATCAACATAACTTGAGAAATGTGAAGCTACATGCACTTTGAAAACCAGCTAATGATCCAAAGTAGTTCAGATTATAAACACTAAATGATGCAAGCACCAAAAAACACAAAATGCAACATGGTGTACAAGGACCACAAACATGGTCTGTACCTGCTTGAATTATTCGTTCTCTGGCTGAAAATATCAAAGTGTAATTGCACGTATAACCAGTGCGCAAACTGCATATCAATATATCTATCCTACACAAGTAAGCCAATAGTTTCAAACAATAGATTAGAAAAGTATTTATGCTATGTTGTCATGATACGGGGACTTTCTGGTAGATGGCCTCGATATTTCCTCAAGCTATGAAAATGCACTATAATTTGCTTGTCATCAATGCCTGCAAATCTCTGTCTCTCTCAACATAGTAGATCATCATTAGACACTAAATCCTTCAATGAGCTTGCAAAATGCTTGCATTAGATCCCTCATTAGACACTATATGTTCATCACTAGGAGCATGTAAAATGTTTGCATCAAATCCTTCATTAGCAGTCTGTTCATTAGACACTTCAGGCTCAAGAACAACATGAGCTTGTATGTTTGCACCGGAAACTTGATTAGATACATCAGATTCAGTCAGTTCAGTATTGATTGGGGGAATTATAAAATAAGTAGAAATTGGTTTCATTTTCTCATAGATTCCCTACATACAAGCAGTTTTACAACACTGTCAGGTTTAACTATTGGCCAGAAATTGAAGAGTTGAATTAGATATAATCAGGGATGTGATGTACCTGCTCGTTGCGCATGCTACTCTTGCAAGATGTGACTGTCCGTTTGCGCAAGCTCGATGCCATGCTCGTGCTGCCGCTGCTGCCTCCCATGCAGGCTACACCCAGGGTTGGATCTTCATCTTCTTGTTCTTCCGTTCGCTTGAAGCCCGGCGACCGCCCTCCAACGAGGGCGCGAGGAAGTGCTGTGTCGATCTGTCCAGCGGCGGCTAGGTTAGGAGCGAACCAGACTGGAGGCTGGAGCAAATGAATTGGGATTTTTCCTGTTGTCGATCGATATGGGAGGCGCTCGTTTGGGTCGCGAGCCTGCTATAGGGCCTGCCTTGCACTTATGTTATTGGCCCATCCAAATTGAAACATTTTTCTTCATTTTTTACATTGCCTGCTCGTGCGTTGGGACGAACAAAACTAGCATGGTCCAACCTGGACGACTCAAACTAGGTGCACACTTTCCAGCCACCTGAGGCGGCCACCCATACCAGCCCCTATGGTGGCGTCGCCCCTTTTTGCGTGTATGATTGGATAGTGAAAAATATTCTAGTGGCGCTTTTGATTTACCCACAGAATGGTTGAATTGCTTGTTTCTATGAACTGAGTTCGCCAATAATGTGAAGGATGCTAGTCTTTTCATCCTATTGTAGATTCCTTAGATCTCGATATGCCAAAAGTAATCGCATGAAATATACAGTAAAAGCCAGTGTGATGTGTTTGGCTACAACTAGTCTGACTACACGTCCTCATATAACATATCAAGGACGCACCATCTTACCAGATTAACCATTCGACTTACCCATGCAGTGTGGGAAGAAAGAAGTATTGGGACTGCATATCCAAGCAATTGATGCCATGGACTCCTTCGTACAACCTTGTGAGCGAAAAAGAAGTTGCAGTGTGCCTGTACAAAGAACTAGCGTAAGTTCAGTTACCTGCTTCTCAGAATTTTAGTTAGCCACTTATTGCAAAATTGTTCAATTACGTTGCTTGGCTTAATTTAGTTTGCTACTGATTACATAATGGCACGAGCTGTTAATCATATTGTAGACTGTGCCTATCTATGTGTTTGATACTTACTGTTAAGAATTACCTGTTTGCCTTAACTTAAATATCTACTTGTTTGTTTAACTGCTTTGCTGCTGCAACAGCGGTTTACAATGATGTTAATAACTACTTTTCAGCATCCAATTGAAACTCTTTAATTCCTTGTCTGTTTAACTGGTTTGCTGTTATAACTCCCAATTGAGATGTTTTGCTAACTTCAACTTTTCTGAATCCAATCGGAACTTTAATGGCAAAATAGGTTAGCCCAAGATCAAAGAGCGAGGTCCCCATGGACGTTGCATCATCCCACAGTAGTGGCACCGGCCCAATCGTGCATTATGAATTGCCAACTGCTGATGCTCTAGAGGCTAAACTAGTGGTACAAAGAGATTCTGCTTCTGCACTTGGAGATGAAGTTGACATGTTGAGGAAGCAAACAACACAATCACAAGCAGTACTCAAGACAACCATTAAATATTTGGTGGATTTCAAAATGAAGCAAGCTGAGACTGACCAGATTCTTGAGGTCCTGAAGGAAAAAAGGAAATTAAATTCCTACTTGGTAAATCATAGGTGAAATGTTCTTTCCATAGTTGAATAACCTTTGTGTTGTCTCTTCATGTAATCAATCAAACCATTTGTTTTAGAGATCATGTAATAATTGTTTTTTTTTGTTTTTTTGGTTTGTAGTTTTATTTGAGCACAAGTCTGTATTAATTGATAAGACTCGGAGACATTTCATTTGGATTGTTGTGCCAGACCTCCAAATATGTCAATCAGGTTGAATGTGCATTCAGCAATAGTAGTAGTATAGATGGACCATAAGTGGCACGCATCGGAAAGTGCCAAGATGCTGGCTAAAAAGGATGTTGTTGTAGCCAAAAAAAGTACACCGTCCTGGCTTATGTATGTTAGTTGATATTATTGATCCATATACTCTATAAGTGTTTATATGTCTGTTAGTTCTATACATTCTTGGTTGATTGACTCGGTATTTTGCCAGGGTAAACGTGGATGCTTATTGTCCCAAAATTCGAAAGAAGCAGCAAAGTGTCCACTCCCACATCGGCTGCCCGAAGCCAAGTGTTTGGGAGATGGAAATTACTGTCTACCCATTACACGGACAATCCATCGGCCCGATTTCCACTGCTCTAAATAGGGGTAGATTAGTAACTTCAATTAGATGTGACACGACCGCCTCTGAGCCCATTCCGACACGATGGGCGTCAAACATGGGCGGCAAAACTCATTTGATTCAAGCTCGTCCGAAAGACCTCTGTTTCTCCCTCCATTCCCCATTCATACACGGTGGGCGGCAAAACAAACTCGACTCGGCCGAAATTGATGTAGGCAAATATTTTCAATAGGGGCAGGTTTGTAACTTCACTCAGACGTGACACAACCGCCCTACCTGTCAGCCCCGTTCATACACCGTGGGCGCCAACCACCCTCTCCTCGCCCGAAATCGCTCTGGGCAAATATTGGTGAGATGCGAGATTACCGTCCTATCCCCAACCGATGAGACGTACAAATTTTAAATGGGGGATAAGTTCATAACTTTCCCATATTTCAGACAGGCCCGTCCCAAAAACATGGTTCCCCGTACCTCTCCCTCCATTTTCCCATTCATACATCGTCCGCGCTAGAACACCCCATCCCCACACCAGCCTCTGTCCGCCACCCCATCCATCGCCGCTATCCTCCACCACATCCATCGCCACCGTCCTCCACCATGCCAGAGCGCCTACCAAGACCGCATCGTCCACTGCTAGAGATGCACGTTTCTCATCCACGGCGACGGACCAATAGCCTTGCATCGCATCCTCTCGCTTCATCGGCGTCGTCGTCCTCTTTGTCGGGGCCGCTCACACGACCTTCTCTTCCACCGCAACGGGACTTATCCCCTGATGCACCCGTCTACCATCGCAGGTCTGCTTCAACGCCACCGACAGCCATCGCACCCCCGATGCCTACACGGTGCCGCAAGAGAGGTGGTACTTCATATCTCCTCAACTTTTTGATCTCAACCAGAAAATAGATCTTAACTTGGTTACTCTACTTTCTTTTCAGCTCTTAGAATTTAGTTCTTAGTTCGAAGCAAACAATGGATGCTAAATATCATTTCTCCGGTTTGCAGCTTCAAATCTGCCATGGCACAGCCATAATACGGTTTAATTGATCATGCTTAGGGTTTAATTGATCATGTTGGTTCCGTGGTGGTTTCTTTAATAGAAATCGGAGGGGAAACCCTCTTTTGCTAAAAAAAATATGCTTAGAGTTTCCCCCTTTTACGATCACTATACGATCAGAATACGTGCTTCGTGTCATAATAACACTGCTCCACCCATCAAGCTAAACAAGCTTAGTTGTTCAAATACGAATCTGATATTATTAAAACAGAGTTGTTTAATTGGTCAGCTAAATGTTCCTAAATTAGTTTCGAAAATGCATGTTCGTCGCTCGGGTGTGTATCTCTACAGGGTGCCCATGGTGGGCCGGCCCACCCTGGGATTTTGGGTCATCCCAGGCCCCGATTCCCCTCTGTTCTGCTGCGCGCTTCCGATCTCTACTCGCCCCCAGCCGCCTGCCTCGCTGGCGACTTGCCGTCCCCGGAAGGCATGACTTTAGGAGGAGACGCCGGACTAACAGGAGGCCAGGAGCCGCTCGCCCAACAGCGTCACCGCTGCCCGGGCGCGCCGCCGTGCCTACCTTCACAGTCCGTTCAGGGCTCAGGCGTGCAGCACCCACCAAGCCAACCCGATTTATCCTGAGATACGTCCTCAACACTCAGCAGCCACTCCTCATCACCCATTTTCTAATTGATTCATTACTCATTAGGCAGGACTGTCATTAGGGTTTGTTGTGTGCTCAGTGCTACCTACACTTAATGGTTCAGATGTATTTCGGTAATCTTTAGTACCTCTAAAGTTCACAGGGTTTTCAAAATTCCGGCCCTCGGAACAGAAACTAGTCATTTTGGATTGTTGGTCGTAGTGACATTGACCCAGATTACTACTGCAAGCCAGGTTTGTTGACAATTTTACTTGTCTTTCTTACTCATTCGATATAATATCCAATTATTCACGTCGATTAGTTGCAAATAATAAGTGCTAGACAAACTTCTTCATTCAGATTTTGGACGTCTCTTACTGCAGTTACAATTCTGCATGCTTGTCCTAGTAAGCTCACAAGTAAATGATTGATTCACTACATCTATGCTTGTCTTGTCATATTTGTTGTCAATATTCTTTTAGGGTGGACCACCCTGTTTCTAAATACTGGAACCATAGACATGAGTGAATAGTATTTCTCTATGTGATCTCTTCCATCATGTGTGGGTAACGAACACCGCATTGTATAGAAAGAAAGTGTCATTTCCAGCTTTTACATAGGTTTCGATCTTTTACATGCAATACAATCTGTCTACTTGCTTTGTGTCGCACTACCAACACTCCACATTTGAAGCTAAACATTACGCCACTCATAATTGCTTAGTTTATTTGTTCAAATACGAAATTCATATGATTCTAATGTTCCTACTTCAGTTTTGAAATGTGTGCCTGCCTGTTATAGAGACATAAGGGGTTTGTATTTCTGTGTGTGGTTGGGGAGGTGACTTTGCATATGCAGGGGTTTATAGGGAGACACTCTCCGAGTTGAATCCGCAATGCATTCCATAGATAATCTGACTACTTTTTATGTTTTCATGAATCTCAGATTCTGAACAACATCATAATGATTATGAGCTTGCGCGCATGAAAAGAATAAAGCAGAACAATGCCATGGCTGTCAAACTTGGCATTAAGGGACTGAAATCAAGTCCGGATGCAATGCAATGCAAACGCTCTCCACCTACAGATTCATGCTCAGAATATGATCCTAACAGTGATTCTGAGCTAGAGGGAAACCTAAGTCAATGTAGCTCCCTAGTGGAGGAGTCAGAGGAAGATGCCCTATCTTATTCACCCATCAAGGTACTTGCTATAACTTTCCAAGGTTACATTGCTCGCACATATCTTGCAACTGATGCTTTGCATTGCTTCTACTTTGTTGAACTGCCATTATCTTAGTTTACACATCGTGTATGTGAATACGCCCTGCCTATCCATTTTCAGTACATATTCCATCTGTCATCATACCATATTTATCCATTCAAATGCTATTCTTGTGTATCAGACGTTCAAAAGGAAGAGGGCGATTGCTGATCGTGGAGGAGCACAAGCAAAGTATTTGGAAAAGGTAGTGGCACCTGATAAATCAAATAGCCCATTAGGTGTAGTTGCAATATCACCTGACCCACAAAATACCCCAACTCTAGCAGACTCTAGCCCTACTACACTGGTCATTTCTGATGCCCCAACTCAGCAGACCCCAACTGCAGCAAACAATATGATTATGCCAGTTGACATAGCACCAGCTGTACGACGCAAAACCCCCATTCCAGCAAAGAGTACACCAAATCCAGTTGCCAAATCCCTTTTCGAACCAGAGAGAGACCCAATTGCAGCAAATAGGACCCCTGTTCCATTTCTTCCCAGTTTAGAAGACGCAGCTTATGTTGTTGTCGGGAACTTTGTGCGCATCTTTCCTTCATGGAAAGATTATACCGCAGACACAGAACAATTTCCAGTCTTCCTCCGCAACTTACGCGTAAGTAATGTACTAATGTTATTCATGGTCATTACTGCATATGTTTCTGCTGGCAGAAGACACAAGATTTCATTCTTTTAAATAGGCGAGGAGCAAACTGGATTGTGATGACGAGCAAGGGTTGGTTGCGCTTTTTAAGCACTCTTTGATGAAGTATCATTCCTACCTGAGGCAAGCGCACTTTGATGGCAAGCCTCTGAACAAAATTTCTGTAAAGTCTCCGGTGCTACATTTATACGACGGTGACTGGAATAATCTTGTTACACATTGGTCTCGGCTGCAGCATAAGGTACTATCTATGATATCACATCACAATTTGAACTACATTTCTGCATTTGCCTTAATGTCTCACTTGTACGAAAACTGTTAGCAGAAGAACATTCGTTCTCAAGGGACCACAGAATCTCGCAACTATAATTCACACTGCATTGCTCTTGTGAGTACCTCTTGCCCTGTATGACCATACGTACTTTCATAGTTGTTTGATTATGTAGCATCACTGCACATGTTAGCCTCGTAATCGTCCATTTGGTGGACATTATAAGATCCGTATGGACTCTTACATAAATTTAGAATCAACCCAATGCTTTTGAAGAGGTTTAGCTCTGCAGTCCTCTTGTAAGGACTGAACGTGGTCTATCACTGTACTTACATTAACAGCTACTCCCTCCGTCCCATAATATAAGAACGTTTTGTACAATACACCAGTGTTCAAAACACTCTTGTATTATGGGAAGAGGGATTGGTTCATTTTGTAGCATTCTGCATCTTATCTCCCTCGCCAACCATTTACTAAAAAAGATCAGATATATATTTAATCTTACCAAGAAGTAGAATACACAGACAATGCCAGTGCAGAAGTGTAGCCCATTGCTCTTGTCAGTACATTTTCTCCTGTAACACTTGTACTTCCAGGGATTGGTAGTTGATTATGTAGCATCAATCTGCATCTTATCTTCATTATCCTCTATCCCTTCCAGTATTATCATATCTATAATTACTCTCTACAAAATGTAGAGTACAGGCAATGCTTATGAAGAAGATTTTGTGCTGAAGTTCTTGAGTTATCCTTCCCTTGACATGGAGAAGGGCATTATAAAGTCGGTGTTAACTGTTAATGTAAGTCAGTCCTTCTAAAGCCTTTATCCTCAACTGCGGTTTAATTTGCTCATACTCCCTATCGTTTATTGCTGTTTAGTTTGCTGTTTCTACCAAAATGCATGTTCGTAAGAACCGTAAGTTCTAAGATTTACTTGTAAAACCAAATTCCTTATTCATACCATGCACATTACTTAATACTCCCTATATGTATGCTTGTTTTTGTGGATCTATAATCCAGTGTGTGGTGAAGCAGCCCATGTTTGCACCTTGTCATCTCCTGTTTTATCTTACTGATGTGGCTGATGATATGAACAACATGCCATGCACATTATCCAAAATAGATACAATGATTTTCTTTGCCTTTCATCTATGCTTGTTATGTTGACATGGTAATCCAGTAGTGTGGTGAAGATCCCCGCATTATGAACAATGCAAAATTATGCTATTGATATTTTGAACTTACTCTTTATTTTCTAATTTGAAATTGGATAGAATTGACAGAACAGTTATCATCTTTGTTTATACACGTGCAAAACCTGTCATCTCTCTGCTTTGTTTCAGGGTGATATGCCTGATGGCATGCACAAGTCTGCTGAAGGCTGTGAGACAAACCCAACATATATTGCAGCAAAGAAGGCAAAACATCTTGAAGATAGCGACACAACCCCAAAGTCTAGTCTTGATGCAGTGTTCAAGTTACTTGAGACTAACAGTCAGACAAGCTCACAGAATTCGTTGTCTGAATCAGTTCGACTTCTTCAGTCCCAAGTTCTAGCAGAAAGGCATTCTGCAACTCAACTTCGACTTGAAGTCCTATCTCTAAGAAATGTTGCGGAGAACACCAATGAGAACCTCATCGCTAAACAGCTACACCTGGAAGCTATGACCGACATGCTAGGCCGGTCTCACAGCCTTACTCAGCAGCTTGTGCAGCAGTTCCCCCGCAAGGCTAACCTTTCTTGAACTGTCTTGGAAGTGGTCTCGGTTCAGTATTATTTTGTTACGCTGCAATGGTGCCCAGTTTTTGTAATCTACTTCTTCGTTGCGCTTTATGATCACTGGTGGCAAACTTCGATGCCCAGTGGATGTAATATACCTTAAATCCTTTATTGTATAGTGTGGGTTTATTCTTAGTTACTATGCCGTAATTTCTTTATTGTATAGAGTAGGTTTGTTCTTAATTCCTACTAGTTACTGCCATCATTAGCTATCTGAAAAAAAATCAGATGTAGTCGACCGGACCGAAACATTCGACTCTAATGGGCCAGGTTTTTAGCGGGCCACAATTGGGCCGGCCTGTGTCTTTCTTGGGCCCGAATGATTGGGGCCTTCACACATTGCGCCAGGCCCAAACTTACACCGGCCTATATTTTAGTTGGGCCTTTTGTCGACTCAGCGCTTAGTTTGGCCCAGGTAGCGTTGGGCCATTAACAGGCTGAATATTGTATTGGCCTATCACGGCCGAGATGAAACCACGGGCCTTTAGCATGCCAAAATGCATGTTGGGCCTCAATTTTCACTAGTCGTCGACGGGCCTTCAGCAGGCCGAAATGTAGACCGAGCCGTTTTGGGCCCAGTTAGCTCACGGGCCGTTACCAGGCCGAAACATATGTCGGGCCTTAGCTGGCCCACTGATATCATGGGCCTTTAAGAGGCCGAAAGCTTAGCACATGCATCAACGGGCCGAATTACGTGACATGCCTTTAACAGGCCCAAAGTCACGTTGGGCTTAACTGTTGCCACCTTTAGCACGGGCCGTTAGTGGGCCCGATGTCCCGTCGGACCGTATATGGACCATGGGCAGCATGGGCCATTCCCAGGCCGAAAGTCACACCGGGCTGAAATGGGCCCATGTCTACATCAGGCCTCTAACAGGCCGAAAGTCACTGGGCTGTAGTTGGGCCCAAATATTCGGCGAACAATTAACGGGCCAGATCTGGCTTCGGGCCGCAAATGGGCCCAAATATTGGGCAAACAATTAACGGGCCAGATCTGGCTTCGGGCCGTAAATGGGCCCAAATATTGGGCGAACAATTAACGAGCCAGATCTGGCTTCGGGCCGTAAATGGGCCTTTATTAAGCAGGTCGTTATTGGGCTAGCCCACTAGTACCTGATTAAGTTCTATGGGCCTTTGACTGGGCCGGCCTTTTTAATCTATATGGGCCTCTGTTGGGCCCAGCCACGTGTCGACGTATCATAGGCATATCTCCTCCAATGGACGGGCGACATCTGGCCCACTGATGAGCTGGCAGGTGTTCCCTTCGGCCAATCAGAATTTTACACGTGGAAATTTCCCATTGGTCAGGGCTGTTAACGGGTTATCGGATCCAAAATCCGACCCGATAGCTTAACGGCGTTCCGTTATGGTGGATGCCATGTGTTGGTCACCCTTGACGAAAGCACTTCTGTGACGCACGATTTTTCGTCATGGAAGTGGACACTTCCGTGATGATAATTTTGGTAATGTCATGGAACACTTCTACGACAACACAGGTATGACTATCTTGATTCTGTCATAAAATCGTCATGGATGTACATGCATGACAAAAAATGTGACCTATTGTGACAAACATGTATCATCACGGAAGTGTATTTTTTTGTAGTGCATGGGCCGGACTGATGGGTCGTGAAGATACAAGATAGAGGGCCTTCCCCCATGTCCGGATGGGACTCTCCTTTGCATGGATGGCAAGCTTTGGCATTCGGATATGAAGTTTCCTTTCTCTGTAAACCGACTTTGTACAAACCTAGGCCCCTCCGATGTCTATATAAACCGGAGGGTTTAGTCCGTAGAGGCGATCATAATCATACAGGCTAGACGTCTAGGGTTTAGCCATTACGATCTTGAGGTAGATCAACTCTTGTAACCCCTATACTCATTAAAGTCAATCCAGCATGAAGTAGGGTATTACCTCCATTAAGAGGGCCCGAACCTAGGTAAACATCGTGTCCCCTGCCTCCTGTTACCTTCGATCCTCACACACACAGTTCGGGGCCCCCTACCCGAGATCGGCCAGTTTTGACACCGACATTGGTGCTTTCATTGAGAGTTCCACTGTGCTGTCAACAGAAGGCTCGATGGCTCGTTCGATCATCTACAACGATGCCGTCTCCGGGGAAGCTTACCTTCCCAGCCAGATTTTTCTATTCGGTGGCTTCGTTCTGTGTGCCAACTCAATTGGCCACCTCGAACAGATCGACAGCTACGCCCCTGGTCATCAGATCAGTTTTGGGAACCTAAACTATGTTGCTGATATCCGAGGAGACTTGATCTTTGAAGGGTTCGCGGCCCCGATCACAGCTCTGGCCTTAGATCCGGAGCAAACCACCAGATCCGAAGATGGGAGTTTGGAGCCCACCGAACTCTTTGCCGCGAACCGCATTACTGAGGATCTGGAGGCGATTGTGTCCATGGCGAATTAGGGATTAGACCGGATTCCCCCTATCATTGAAAGGCCGGACTCGCCCCCGGATTTCGAATCCGAGCTCTCGAAGTCCGCGCCAAGCAAGCATGGCCAGGAGGCCTTCGCCCCAGCCAGCCCCACGGACTCTTGTTTCCCTATAAAAACCTCGCTATTAAACGAGGCCCTGGACTTAATGCGATCCCTCACCATTACAGAGGAATCATTTTTGAACTACGCCCAACCCGGACTAGGGGTTGAGAGTAGGGAATTTTACGTCCCACCCACCACCCACTTCATAGCCACTTCATAGCCTCCGAAGATATCGACGACATGGAAGACGAACAAGGCCAAGACCCGCCGATTACCGGACGTTGGACGGCCACCTCCACATACGACGTATATATGGTGGACACACCCAAAGAGGATGATGATGCAAACAAGAAAGATCCGGAAGAGGACAAACCTGGTGAGGCACCACCAAAACGTCGACGCCAGTGAGGCCGCTCAAAATCGCATCATGGTAAAGACAGTAATACCGGCACCAGAGACGATAACACTCCAGAGGGTGCCGAAGAGCCCGAAGCCCCCGTCGAGCCCACATCTGAACAAGATGATGTGGGAGAGGGGCAAGTCAACCCCGACGATACGGTCGAGAACGGGGACTCGGAAGACAGTAATTATCTACCGCTCTCCGAAGACGATGTGAGCCTCGATGACGAAGACTTCATCGTGCCAGAGGAACCACTCGAGCAGGAGCGCTTTAAGCGCCAACTAATCGACACTGCATGAAGCCTAAAAAGCAGCAGATACACGCAACGACAAATGGACTCGGGTCCTAGCCGCCGAAGAATATGGCCTTCAGCACCCAACAAAGAGTTATCCGAAGTGTCGGCTATTACCACAATTTGACGACGAGGCCATTGGGCCCATACCGTCAAGACACGGCCATGCTGATGAACCAGACCGACCACCACGCGGGCGAGATAAAGCGGCAACCTACGCCGAACACCAACCCGCACCGCCTCGCCGCACAGGCAGAGAGACAGCGGCTCCAGGATGCACCTACGACCTACGGCAGGACCTGGACAATAGAGCAGGCCAAGCCAGATCAATCTCTGGATCATGTGGGTGTGCCCCAACGCGAGAGGACGGCCATCAGGCCTGGTGCGATAGGCACAACTTCACACGGGCTGAAAACCACATACGAATGTCATCCGAACTCCGCCGAGACATCGCCAGATATAAAGCCGCCGCACACCCCCTATGCTTTACCGATGAGGTAATGGAGCATCAATTCCCAGAAGGGTTCAAACCCGTAAACATTGGATCATATGACGGCATGATAGATCCCGCGGTATGGATCGAAGATTTCCTTCTCCATATCCACATGGCCCACGGTGACGATCTCCATGCCATCAAATACCTTCCCTTAAAACTGAAGGGGGCAGCAAGACACTGGCTAAATAGCCTCCTAGAGAACTCCATTGGTAGCTGGGAGGACCTGGAAGATGCCTTTAGAGACAACTTCCAAGGTACCTATGTCCGGCCTCCGGACGCCGATGACCTCAGTCACATAGTCCATCAACCCAGAGAGTCAACCCGGAAACTCTGGACCAGGTTCTTAATTAAAAAGAACCACATTGTCGATTGTCCGGACGCCGAAGCCCTCGCGGCCTTTAAACACAGCATCCGTGACGAGTGGCTCGCCCGACACCTCGGCCAAGAAAAACTGAAGTCCATGGAAGCCCTCGCCGCCCTTATGACCCTCTTTTGCGCGGGAGAAGATAGTTGGCTCGCTCATAGAAGCAACAACACCAGCAGCCCTGGCACCTCCGAAGCCAGAGATGGCAATGGTAGGCCACGACGCAACAGACACAAGCTTCCAATCAACAATGCAGATACCGAAGACACGGCGGTCAACGCTGGATTCGGTGGTTCTTAACCCGGTCAGCAGAAGAAACCATTCAAAGGAAACAAAGATGGTCCATCTAGTCTGGACCAAATACTAGATCAGCCCTGCCAGATTCATGGCACCCCTGACAAGCCTGCCAATCATATAAACAGAGATTGTTGGGTCTTCAAACAAGCCAGTAAGCTAAACACCGGGCATAAGGGGAAGGGCCGCCTAGCGAGGACGGCGATGAAGAGCCTCGCCCACCGAACATAGGGGGACAAAAGAAATTTTCCCCCGAGGTCAAAACGGTGAATATGATATACGTCACTCACATCCCCAAGCGGGAGCGCAAGCGCGCATTAAGGGACGTATATGCCATAGAGCCAATCGCCCCAAAATTCAACCCTTGGTCATGTCCGGTCACTTTTGATCACAGAGACCATCCAACTAGTATCTGTCATGGAGGTTCAGCAGCATTGGTCCTCGACCCTTATCGACGGATTCCATCTCACACGAGTCCTTATGGACGGCGGCAGCAGTATTAACCTGCTTTATCAGGACATTGCCCGCAAAATGGGTATTGATCCGTCAAGAATCAAACCCACCAGAATCACCTTCAAAGGAGTGATACCCGGCGTAGAGGCCCGCTGCACAGGTTCCATAACACTGGAGGTAGTCTTCGGCTCACCAGATAATTTCCAAAGCGAAGACTTGATCTTCTACATTGTCCCTTTCCGCAGTGGCTATCATGCACTGCTCGGACGAACCGCTTTCACCCGCCTCAATGTGGTCCCGCATTATGCTTACTTAAATCTCAAAATGCCCGGACCCCGCAGCGTTATAACAGTCAGTGGAAACAAGGAGCGCTCCCTCCGTACTGAGGAGCACACTGCGCCCTCGCAGCTGAAGTACAGGGTGGCCTTATCAAGCCGAATACTACATCGATAGTCAAGCCACCAGACATTGTCAAACGAGTCTGGTCTACCTTGCAGAATGAAAGTCTGGCTCATCAAGAGCTAGATTAGCAATTCAGCCTCCGTCATAGCCCCAACTGGATTGCGGCATATGTACCACGCATACATAACTACGCACTAAAGATACCATGGGCAAGGACGAAGGCATATTAAAGTCCACAATACGGCTCGATCCTACCTGGACCCTCATATTCTTCCTTTCTTTTTCATATTTTAATTTTTTCCAGGTTCTTTACAACCCACTTCACTTTTTGATGGTACCAAGGGCCCTTTTCCAGGCCCCTTAAGTGTACTCGATCGTCCATCCTCTCAAAGGATCACACATCAAGGCGAAAAGCAGCGCAGACGTGCGGCGGAGTATCCAAAGGATCTTCAAGATCACCTTTTCATTTTTTAGGACCTGTATACAGCTTTCCCTTGTTCTCGGCACGTAAAATAGCCTCGAGGCCTATGGCATCCTCTGTAAAAATACGTCTTGACGTATCAATCAGGCTATAATGGAAACAGTTTTCGCCCAACCTATTCGGTCTTGTCTTATCTCCTAAACTGTATTCCCTCTTTTCGTCTGATTGTCATATACACCTCGGCACGACTTAAATCGCCAGGGCCTCTACCCAGCCACACATATTTTTCAAAAAATAAGTGCGGACACTTTTATAGTACACTTCGGTATCCCAAATATGGCGTTATATGCATCGGCTTCGAATCATGTCTTTGGTCAATAGTTGGGTTGCCTGGCTCCTGGTGGTTACCACCTTACGTTCCGCTTGTTCATCTAAGGTAGTAAATGGAGAATTACTGCGATTGAGTTTCTGGTTTGCCCAGTTAAACACCTTAGTAGAGAAAGCCGAAAACTGACTGTCATGGTACGACGAGAGTTGGTCAGCTATTCGGTGACTAAGTAAAAATCTCTTGCGATTTCTTTCCGTATTATACGAAGGACGGGCTTCCACCCGGTCAGGCATCTAAAGCACCTAAGTTAGGATAACCGAACAACACCAGGGGCTACGCCTATAATCTCATTGTCAAACTCCTATGGCTAAGTGAGGGTGATAAAGCCACACAGTCTGATTGCCTGGTTCGCTGCACTGACACCTCCTTCAAGGACCAAGACGTTGGGTTAATTGTGCTCATGTGCTATTTCGAACACCCCTGTATATCTACGTGGGGGCTGAAGCCGATAACTGGCAAACTTTCATATACAGCAAATGGCCGCACAGGAGGAAAATAATCTGAGATAAAAACAAGCAAAAATATTATACAAAAGTCTTGTTTCATAATACAAAGTTCGGGCAGCCCGGATACATCCATTCAAAAATAATATCCTTCGAACACTGGCCCTGTACAATGCGAGATCCTTCCAGGACTTCATCAAAATACCGCTACAGTGTGCGGTGCTCCTTGCCTGCGGGTGGTCCCTCGGTTGCAAGCTTGGTGGCATTCATCTTCGCCCACTGCACCTTGACACGGGCGAAGGCCATCCGGGCACCTTCAATACAGACCGGCTGCTTTACGGCGTCAAGACGGGGGAAGGCATTGACTAGCCACTTCACGAGTCCGAAGTAGCTGCTGGGTATGGGCTTGGCTGGCCAAAGACGGACTATAACATCCTTCATGGCCAATCCGGCCATCCTATACAGTTCGGTCAACTACTCCAGCTGATCACTGAGGGGCACTGGATGCTCTGGCGCAAGGTACTGCGACTAGAAAAACTTCTCCGTTGAGCTCTCCTCTTCGGCTCGGAAGAACTCCACAGCATCGGCAACACTCCGGGCAGATCCACAAACACTCCTAGAGAACTCCAAACCCGGGTCAGTAAGATGTATCTTCTCCTTACAAATTTGCTTTGCATATTAAAGGGCTTACCTGCCGCTATCTGCCTTGCCTCTTGGATCTCCCGGCAGGCGCATTGGGCTTCAACCCGGGCCTCCTTCGCGCTTTGGAGGACCTTAGCAAGTTCGGAGTCTTGATCCGAAACCTTGCGCTCCAAGGACTCACATTTGCTTATGGCATCCTTGAGCTCTTGCTGCACTTCACCCAACCTCGCTTCATGTTTTTGGCGGGCGGCTCGTTCCTCCTCCGCCTCCTTTTTGGCTTCGGCCAGTATGCTCTTGAGGGATTCGACCTCAGAAGCATTCACTATTAGTATAACCATAAAACTCAGCAAGATAACCAATCAGAGCTCATATCATTTCGGGTATGTATAGGTACCGCATACCTTGCTATTCCTCAAACTTCTTATTGATGTGGATGAGCTCTTCATCGGCCCGTGCTACCTCTTGAGCATGCGTTGGTTTTCCCTTCAAGAGGAAAGGGTGATGCAGCATAGTAGCGTAAGTATTTCCCTCAGTTTTTGAGAACCAAGGTATCAATCCAGTAGGAGGTAACACGCAAGTCACCTAGTACCTGCACAAACAAACAAGAACCTCGCAACCAACGTGATAAAGGGGTTGTCAATCCCTTCACGGTCACTTACGAAAGTGAGATCTGATAGAGATAATAAGATAAATATTTTTGGTATTTTTATGATATAGATTGGAAAATAAAGATTGCAAAATAAACGGTAATAGAAATAGCAAGTTGATATGGAAATAATATGATGGAAGATAGACCCGGGGGCCATAGGTTTCACTAGTGGCTTCTCTGAAGATAGCAAATTCTACGGTGGGTGAACAAATAACTGTCGAGCAATTGATAGAAAAGCGAGTACTTATGATAATATCTAGGCATGATCATGTATATAGGCATCACGTCTGCGACAAGTAGACCGAAACGATTCTGCATCTACTACTGTTACTCCACACATCGACCGTTATCCAGCATGCATCTAGAGTATTAAGTTCATAAGAACAGAGTAACGCATTAGGAAAGATGACATGATGTAGAGGGATAAACTTGATACGTCTCCAACGTATCTACTTTTCCAAACACTTTTGCCCTTGTTTTGGACTCTAACTTGCATGATTTGAATGGAACTAACCCGTATTGACGCTGTTTTCAGCAGAATTACCATGGTGTTATTTATGTGCAGGAGAAAACGTTCTCGGAATGACCTGAAACTTCACGGAGCAACTTTTCAAAAAATAAGAAAAATACCTGCAAAAGATGAAGGCCAGGGGCCCACCACCTTGCCACGAGGGTGGGGGGCGCGCCTGCCCCCCTAGGGTGCGCCCCCTACCTCGTGGGCCCCCTGTTGCGTCTCCGACTCCAACTCCACCTCCATATATTGAGTTTCGATGAGAAAAAAATCAGAGAGAAGAAATCATCGCGTTTTATGATACGGAGCCGCTGCCAAGCCCTAAAACCTCTCAGGAGGGCTGATCTGGAGTCTGTTCGGGGCTCCGGAGAGGGGAATCCGTCGCCATTGTCATCATCAACCATCCTCCATCACCAATTTCATGATGCTCACCGTCGTGCATGAGTAATTCCATCATAGGATTGCTGGATGGTGATGGGTTGGATGGGATCTATCATGTAATCAAGTTAGTTTTGTTAGGGTTTGATCCCTAGTGTCCACTATGTTCTGAGATTGATGTTGCTATGACTTTGCTATGCTTAATGCTTGTCACTAGGGCCCGAGTGCCATGGTTTCAGATCTGAACCTATTATGTTTTCATCAATATATGATTGTTCTTGATCCTATCTTGCAAGTCTATAGTCACCTATTATGTGTTATGATCCGTTAACCCCGAAGTGACAATAATCGGGATACTTACCGGTGATGACCGTAGTTTGAGGAGTTCATGTATTCACTATGTGTTAATGCTTTGTTCCGGTTCTCTATTAAAAGGAGGCCTTAATATCCCTTAGTTTCCGTAAGGACCCCACTGCCACAGGAGGGTAGGACAAAAGATGTCATGCAAGTTCTTTTCCATAAGCACGTGTGACTATGTTCGGAATACATGCCTACATTATATCAATGAACTGGAGCTAGTTCTGTGTCACCCTAGGTTATGACTGTTACATGATGAACCGCATCCGGCATAATTCTCCATCAGTGATCCATTGCCTACGAGCTTTCCATATATTGTTCTTAGCTTATTTACTTTCCCGTTGCTATTGCAATCATCACTAAAAAATACCAAAAACATTGCTTTTACTACTGTTACCTTTTGCTACCGTTACCACTACTATCATATTACTTTGCTACTAAATACTTCGCTGCAGATATTAAGTTTCCAGGTGTGGTTGAATTGACAACTCAGCTGCTAATACTTGAGAATATTCGTTGGCTCCCCTTGTGTCGAATCAATAAATTTGGGTTGAATACTCTACCCTCGAAAACTGTTGCGATCCCCTATACTTGTGGGTTATCAAGACTATTTTCTTGCGCCGTTGCCGGGGAGCATAGCTCTATTCTTTGAGTCACTTGGGATTTATATCTCCTTATCATTATGAAGAACTTGAGAGATCCAAAAACCAAGATCTATCCCTCAACTACGAGGGAAGGTAAGGAACTGCCATCTAGCTCTGCACTTGATTCACCTTCTGTTATGAGTAAGTTTGCGACACCTACACCTGCTTCAGCTATTCGTTCTGATATGTCGTATGTTATTGATGATGCCACTTCTGCTATGCATGATACTTATGATGAAACTACCTCTATGACCGATACTACTATGCCACTTAGTGATTTTCTTGATGAACAAATTGTTAGGGCTAGAGAGATTGAAAATATTGAATCTGATGATACTGATGAAAGTGATGATGAAGAATCACTTGTTATTCCTAAGGGTTATGTTTTTGATCAAGAATCTTCATTCGCTATCTTAGCTTGCGAAAATAGAAATGAACTTAAAAGGTTATTAGCTAAATGGAGTAAGCAATCTCTAAGTGCTAGAATAAAACCTGACCCTGCTTTTGCTACTTCACCTATCTGTGTTACTGATAAGGATTATGAATTCTATGTTGATCCTGATATAATTACTTTAGTTGAATCTGATCCTTTTCATGGTTATGAATCTGAAACTGTTGTGGCACATCTTACTAAATTAAATGATATAGCCACCCTGTTCACTAAAGGTGAGAGAACTCGTTACTTTTACATCCTCAAAATATTTCCATTCTCATTGAAGGGTGATGCTAAGATATGGTTTAATTCTCTTGATCCTGGTTGTGTACGTAGTCCCCAGGATATGATTTATTACTTCTCTGCTAAATATTTCCCTGCTCATAAGAAACAAGCTGCTTTAAGGGATATATATAATTTTATGCAAATTGAAGAAGAGAGTCTCCCACAAGCTTGGGGGAGGCTTCTCCAATTACTTAATGCTTTGCCTGATCATCCTCTTAAGAAAAATGAAATACTTGATATCTTTTATAATGGACTAACCAATGCCTCCAGAGATTACCTGGATAGTTGTGCTGGTTCTATTTTCAGGGCAAGAACACCGGATGAAGCTGAAATTCTATTGAACAATATGTTGACAAATGAAAATAATTGGACACCTCCGGAGCCAATTCCTGAGCCTATTCCTAAACCAACTCCGAAGAAGAGGGGTATTCTATTTCTCAGTCCTGAAGATATGCAAGAGGCAAAGAAATCTATGAAAGAAAAATGTATTAAAGCTGAAGATGTTAATAATTTACCTCCTATTGAAGAAATACATGGTCTTAATTTACCGCCTGTTGAAGAAACATATAATCCAAATCCTTGTCCTATTAGAAACTCATGGTCTTGATAACCCGGCACAGGTAGTAAAGGTAAATTCTCTCTATAGATATGATAAAGCTGAAATCCCATTTACTAAGTTTGCTAGCCCATGATTAGATGAGTTTGATAAATTTATGGCTAAGCAAGAAGACTTTAATGCTTATTTTGGTAGACAATTAAAATACAATTAAAATATGCTTGAACACTTGGGTGATTATATGGCTAATGTTAAAGGTGAACTTAAACTTATTAGTAAACATGCTTCTATGGTTACCACTCAAGTAGAACAAGTATTTAAAGCTCAAAATGATTTGCTCAATGAATTGAATAATAAGAATAATGATAATGTTGTTAGAGTGGCTACTAGAACTGGTAGAATGACTCAGGAACCTTTGTATCCTGAAGGCCACACTAAGAGAATTGAGCAAGATTCTTAGAGAAATAATATAGATGCACCTAGTCCTTCTAAAAGGAAGAAAAAGAAAAATGATAGGACTTTGCATGCTTCTAGTGATCCTATTGTTGAAACACCTGAGAATTCAAATGATATTTCTATTTCTGATGCTGAAACACGATCTGGTAATGAACCTGAAACTAGTGATAATGCTAATAATAATGTTCATGATGATGCTCAACCTAGTAATGATAATGATATAGAAATTGAACCTGTTGTTGATCTTGATAACCCACAATCAAAGAATCAACGATATGACAAGAAAGACTTTGTTGCTAGGAAACATGGTAAAGAAAGAGAGCCTTGGTTCAGAAACCCATGCCTTTTCCTCCCAAACCATCCAAGAAAAAGGATGATTAGGATTTTGAGCGCTTTGCTGAAATGATTAGACCTATCTTTTTGCGTATGCGATTAACTGATATGCTCAAAACCAATCCTTATGCTAAGTATATGAAAGATATCATTACAAATAAAAGAAAGATACCGGAAGCTGAAATTTCCACCATGCTTGCTAATTATACTTTTAAGTGTGGAATACCAAAGAAACTTGGAGATCCAGGTGTACCAACTATATCATGCTCCATTAAAAGAAATTATGTTAAAATTGCTTTATGTGATCTAGGAGCCGGTGTTAGTGTTATGCCTCTCTCTTTATATCGTAGACTTGATTTGAATAAGTTGACACCTACTGAAATATCTTTGCAAATGGTTGATAAATCAACTGCTACACCTGTCGGTATTTGTGAGGATGTGCCTGTAGTAGTTGCAAACGTTACTATTTTAACGGACTTTGTTATCCTTGATATTCCCGAGGACGATAGTATGTCTATTATTCTTGGAAGACCCTTTTTGAATACTGCAGGGGCTGTTATTGATTGCAGTAAAGGCAATGTCACTTTTCATGTCAATGGTAATGAGCATACGGTACACTTTCCGAGGAAACAACCTCAAGTTCATAGTATCAACTCTATTGGAAAAATTCCATCGATTATATTTGGAGGTTTTGAATTTCCTCTTCCTACTGTCAAGAAGAAATATGATATTCTTATTATTAGGGATGTGCATGTCCCCGTTGAGGTAACATAGTGTTATTCGAAATTTCTCCGGTTCCATGTTATTCGGAATGAGTTCGTTAACAAGACTTGATCAACCTTGTTAGTGGATTCCTTTTGATGATCATGAGATGGATGAAACTAGAAGGCACAACCCTCTGTACCCCACTTTTACTTTCTGTTATTTATATTAAATAAAATAAAAATAAATATTTTTCTGTCTGTTATCCAATTATCCATACAATATAAAAATACCCCGAAAATAAAAGTTCTCCAAATGCCCTGAAACTTAAATATGATTTTTTTCTAGAATATTTGGCACTGAGAACACAGCAGGGGGGCCAACCACCTGCCCATGAGGGTGGAGGGCGCGCCCTACCCCCCTGGGCGCACCCCCTGCCTCATGGGCCCTCGGTGGCCCTCCTCCACTTATCCTTTCACCCATACACTTATTCTTCCTCCCACAAACACGAATATCCAGCTCAAACCCGAGTCCAAGCTCGTTTTGCTGCCATTTTCGATCTCCTTGCTCAAAGCACCTCTAACAAAACTACTTGGGGAGATTGTTCCTTGGTGTGTGACTCCTCCGTTGGTCCAATTAGTTTTTGTTCTAGTGCTTTATTCATTGCAAATTTTTGCTGCTTAGGTGACCCTGTTATTGAGCTTGCATGTCAAATTTATATGGTCAAAAGTACTTTTGATGCACGATATAGGCCCTAGGCACTTGTAGTAGTAGTTGCTATCAATATTATTGAGTTTGGTTTACTTTTATTTTGAAGTTACTAAAAATTTCAGAATTTTTCAGAAAATGATGAGGAGATTATTGAGGGGCTCATCGAGCCAAAGCTCGAAGGAAAAGGCACCGAAGCCTAAGTATAATTTGTCGCGCACCACGGAGATTTGGGCGTGTGAATGACCTTCTGATGATTTCTTGAGAGCAGCCGATATCTATGAATATTTTCATGAAATGGCTAGGAATGCAGGCCTCACCGCTTTCCTCCACGACCAACGTGATCAGTATCTCTTACTCACAAATACCTTTGTGCAAAACTTTCATTTCCATTCTAGGAACTCGCCACCTACGGTGGAGTTTCATTTATATGATGAGCATAAGGAGATGTCACTTTATGATTTCTGTCGGATTTGTTTAGTCCCTTTTGAGGGCAAGACAGAAGAACCACATCGTGATGATGTGGAAGGGTTTATTGACACTATCACTGTAGGGGAAACAAGGAAGGTTTCCGATGCATGAATCACTAGTATACATTTTCCTGTTTTACGTTACTTTGCATTATTTGCTAGTCGTTGTTTAATTGGTCGCGGAAACTGTGGAAACCTGAGTATCCCTGATATTATTATTCTTCTCCATGTTTTATAAAGTGATAACACTTTTAGTATGAGCGGTATTGTTGCCAAATGGTTAAGTCTGAATCGTACCAAAGGCCCTATCTTTGGAGGCATCTATGTTTCACGCCTAGCTGCACATTTTAACATACCTATTAGGCATTTTGAGAAGGAAGAAAAGGTGCTGCCTCATGTTTATCTAGATTATAAAAGTATGGTGTCACATGATTTTTATTGTTAAGAATAGGACAGGAGAGCTTAAATATCAATTGTTCTTTAATAAACATCATCCTAAGACTATTACTCTGCTTGCTCCTTCTTTGTTTGATTTATCTTCAAGCACGTACCTTGTTCCGTTGAAGGCTATTCAAGCCTACCAGAACCCTGCACCAGCCGAGGAGCCAGAGCCGGAACCACAATTTGATCCCTCACGACAGTCTAATTACCAGTGGGATCCGGAGATGATTGCCAGCCGGTGGCAATCGGAGCCTTCTTCTTCCTCATAGCAGTACGACCCCAACTACTATTATGGATATCCACCAGGCCAGCCGTGGCCATAGACCAACTTATGCCAAAAGCCTAAGCTTGGGGGAGTACGTATTTCCCACCGACATTACATTTATGTTCACACACTCATTGCTAGATGTCGGTGCTCATACTTTCTCATTGTATCATCCATGCTAGTTTATTTTCCTTTTTATGCTTTCTTCTTGTGTGTTTAATAAACCTTAAGAAAAACAAAAAAAATTAGTTGTAGTTTTTAATTAGTTTACTTTCCATGCTTGTAGTAGTAATTAAAAAGAAAACTCAAAAATATTTCTTGTTCTTCTTTTTCTTGTTGGGAGCTTTTCCGTGTAAATAGTTTTATTTTTTTTTCTTTTCTTTGGGGGTCGATAGGATAAGACCATAATTAAATTATTGAAATGGCTCTTATATGTATTATTGTTTATCTGACAAAAGAGCACATATTGCCTTGTCTTCTTCTGTTTATTGAATGCTTGCAGATTCCAGCTTAGTCCAATGCACGCGCACTATTATTATTATTCACACCATTCGGTCGTGCAAGTGAAAGGCAATTATGATGATATATGATGGACTAGCTAAGATGAGAAAAGCTGATATGAACTCGACCTCTTTTGTTTTTGTAAATATGATTAGTTCATCATTCCTGATTCAGCCTATTATAAATAAACATGTTCGCAAAAACAACTAGAGATCATAGTTTCTTGTGTCATGCTTGATTAGCTATGAGTTATAATGGTTTACCTTGCGTGCCAACATGCTATTGAGATAGTTATAATGTGGTATGATAGGGTGGTATCGTCCTCTGAATGATTTAAGTGACTTGATTCGGCACATGTTCACGCACGTAGTTGAAACAAAATCAACATAGCCTTCACGATATTTATGTTCATGGTGGATTATATCCTACTCATGCTTGCATTCTGTGTTGATTAATTTTAATGCATGTTCATGACTATTGTCGCTCTCTAGCTGGTCGCTTCCCAGTCTTTTGCTAGCATTCACTTGTACTAAGCAGGAATACTGCTTGTGCATCCAATCCCTTAAACCCCAAAGTTATTCCACATGAGTCCACTATACCTACCTATATGCGGTATCTACCTGCCGTTCCAAGTAAATTTGTATGTGCCAAACTCTAAACCTTCAAATAAATACCCTTTTTTGTATTCTCGAATAGCTCATGCATCAACTAGGGTTGTCCGTATCTTCCATGTTAGGCGGGTTATTCTCAAGAGGAGTGGACTCCGCTCCTCACTCACGAGATAAATGGCTGGTCACCGGGATGCCCAGTCCCATGTTTTATGCAAACTAATTCAAAATAATTGCAAACGAAACTCCCCTTGGGACTCTTGTTAGTTGGAGGCACTCGTTGTTTCGAGCAAGCCATGGATTGATGCTTGTTGGTGGAAGGGGGAGTATAAACTTTACCATTCTGTTTAGGAACCGCCTATAATATGTGTAGCATGGAAGATATCGCCATCTCTTGGTTGTTATGTTGACAATGAAAGTATACCGCTCAAAATATTATTAACCTCTATTTCAAAACCGAGCTCTAGCACCTCTACAAATCCCTGCTTCCCTCTGCGAAGGGCCTATCTATTTACTTTTATGTTGAGTCATCATCCTCTAATTTAATCGATGAAGAGAACAGAGTTTGGGATGAGCAGTTACTTAATGAATTGTTTTGGCCCATTGATGTGCAACGTATTCTGAACATTCCCTTGGCCCTGGGAATGATGAGTGATTTTGTCTCTTGGCACTTCAATAAGAATGGTATTTTCTCTGTAAGGTCAGCTTATTATGAAGAATGGGAACACCGACATGGACAAAAGTTGAGGATGACAAACTCGGTTCAATCCTCAAGTACTAGTCCTATTTGGAGAACCATTTAGAAATTATGTGTGCTGGCCAAGATAAAAAATCATGTGTGGAGAGCTTTACTTGGAGCTATCCCTTGCATGGGGGTTCTAGCTAACAGACATATGATTACTAGCTCGCAGTGTCCTCTCTGTACTGCTGATTGTGAAAGTATCAAACATGCCCTCTTCTTATGCCCTAGGGTCCAGGAAGTATGGCGCATTCTGGGGCTGGGACATATGGTAATTGAAGTATGTGCTGCTGCAGATTGTGAAGGAGGCTCAGCGCTAGCTGATTTATTTTTGTCCAGGAGCAGTTTGCAGCCTTCGATGTCAGGGGTCCAACGTAATGAACTAGTGGCCACTACTGTGTGGTACGTGTGGTGGGAACGACGTTGCTACGTTCATGAGGATCTCCTACAGGACCCAGCCAAATCAGCATAGGCCATTGCTGCATTAGCAAAGAATTTCACGAGAGCGAGAGAAAAGAAGGCGAGGATTAGGAGACATGGCTGTGAGAAGCCACCTGAAAGCACTGTGAAACTTAATATAGATGTTGGTTTTGATCTGGATAGTGGCTCCGGGAGTACAGGAGCAATATTACATGATGACATGGAAATTTTCATGGCTGCTTCATGCGGTGATATTTCCTTTGCGGAGGACGCGGCGACGGCGGAAGCAAGGGCCCTGAGAGATGGGCTGCTGTTAGCAAATGATCTGGGATGCAACAAACTATACGTCGAAGCAGATTGCATGGAGGTGATTGAGGTTATGCACAGCAGTGGGAACTCCCTCGGACCGGCCGCGGCCATCTATGAAGAGTGCTCTTTCTTAGCTCGTAATTTTAGTTTTATAGTATTTAATCATTGTCCTAGGGAAGCCAATATGGCAGCAGATGTTTTGGCTAGGAACTCGGAGACGTCTCGAACTATTGTTTGGAAGATCGAGCCTCCAGGGCTTCTAGTGGATGTTTTATCGAACGATGTATCCTTGTTTTTACATGAAATATAAACCGCCATGATAGGACACTTGAATTGTAAGAGTAGTCGGTTAGAGTTAGTGAGTGCATTCGCGAGCAAAGAATTTACCTGTCTAAAGTGTTCTATGTGAAAGAAGCGGCAAGAAGCCGGGTACAACGCTTTTCGGCCATTACAACGCTAATCACTAGAATTAGAAGCCGCACACACCACGCGTACTATATGACATGCATCACCTAGACCAACCTCATGCCAATGACAATGAAGCAAACCATAGAGCAACCAAGCCGCGTCACAACCAACACCGAAGACCTCTACAACATGACCAAGACCCAAAGACAACACAAACCAACTTACCCCCACCCATTGCGCAAGAGAAAGTCAGCAAGTGGATGGCAGGGCCTGGGCAGACCTAGAGAAAGAATTGTTGAGAGAGTGCCGGCGACGATGTACGTTGCGCCCCGAAGGCCCACGCCCAGAGCAGTAGCTGGCACAGATGGTGTCTTGTGTACGTATTTATTTTATTGAAGTCAATTTACCTTTGTGATGTATTATCTACTCCCTCCATTCACATATATATATATATATATATATGATGTTTTGAATATTTTAATATGGACTATATACGACAAAAATAAGTGAAACACACAACGTGTCTATATATGCCTGATTTAGAAAAAAAAAAGTTAGAACATCTTATATTTGTGAATGAATGAAGTATACGTGATAAAAAGATGTGTAGCCCATCAAATTACTGCTTGTATTTCATTGATTTGTAAGTGTGGTGCCTTCCATGCTTGCTTATGTATATGGTGTTGGCAGATCATTAGATGTTATCAGAAGAAAATTATGTTGCCTGCAATACTAAATTTACAACCTAATGTACCATGCTTATAGTGCTACTTAATTTTTTGTTTGAACATCACAACATAATAATTTATATATTGTTCTGCAAGGAAAAAAACATATGTTGTTACAAGGCACTACCAGTTAGCAATCCAAGGCAACGGTTCCCGGCGCGGCGAAGTACGTGTATCCATCTAGTATATATTATGCTGATCTGCAATCCCTTATAGTGAAGCCATAGTGAAACTTGACACCAAGAGGCAAAGCTAACGATTTGAGGGAAACAAGCCATTAACAAAGTCCCATAAGGCCAGAAGGCCAAGTGAAGAACAGCAATAAAAAGTGGACTTGCAGGTCCTATATAAAGTCATGTACCACAATGCACCACTTAGGCTATGTATGAAATCACTACAAGTCACTTCCACAGTTCCACCTTGATGAAGAAGCCCTGCTCCAGCATATAGAGTTTGTCATAGATTTAAAACACACTCTTTTGGCCCCTCAGCTGTAGAAGCTACTTCCATGTCTGCAGAAATACAAGAATTCAGAAATAAAAAAAGCTGCTTACCATCGACTAAAGGCCAACAAGTCTAACTCTCCAAAACATTAATAACTAGATGATGCTCCGCACGCTGTTGCGGGAATATTTACAATATATTTCAATGATATTGATTTTATGGAATGAGAATATTAGGAGAAACAATATAAGAGCTAAAACTAAAAATATATATATGATTTATTGTGTTTGATTATTGTACTTTTGTAAAATATCATGCATGTTTGCATGTTGAGATGAACCTTTTTCTATGACTCATTGAATGTTGAGGTGGCCATTTTCTAATGCATGTTGCTTGATGAGGTGTCACGCTTACATGTCGAGCGAAATAGGTTAACGGAAGCTTTCTATTTAGATATAGAAGATAACCTATCGGCAGCAGCTTTGCCCACACATGCACAAAATCATTAAGAGAAGACAAACTTGCTACTATTCCGGATGGGAAATAAACCCTTTGTTTCTTGAGCACAAATATCACCGTCAAAGAAATTCTAGTGTATGAGAAGCCATGCATCCATATCGTTACGACTTAGAAAGTGATATACTACTTTGATTGAAAATGTAAGTGCCAACTGAAAAATCAAGGCGGGATACCTGGAATGTAGAAGCTCATGTAGGCGCAGACTCTCCCAAAGTCATCGAGCACCTTCCTGACCCGGCCTGACTTGAGTTCAATCATGTAGACGCAAGCAACGGTGCCAACAAAAATGGTATCAGTGCCCTCAGCAAAGCCGACCACAGATACAACGGGAATCCAACTATAGTATTTGATTCCGTTAATTGAGTGTGAGAGGGCATCTCCAGAAAGCAGCGTCTTGAGATCGATTACCCTGCGTTGCGTCCATATCTCTGCTCCCCCGGCGCCAGAGCCAGTCTCCCTTGCCCACAGGGTTATGATGGTGTTATCCACAGCGGCGAACCCCAGGCCACCGTCCTCCATTGTCACGAGCCTCCCATTACACTTGGCCAGCGCCTCCAACACGTACAGGCGGGCTGTCGTAAGTTGATACTCGATGGTGTAATTCTCGATGCCGCGGAAGTAGAGCGCGTCTCCCACATGGACGCTAGCCGCAAAGTGGGCATTGGCCTCGGGGTGATGAAGAGAGGTGATGTCGTTCCACGCGCCAGTCTCCGACGAGTACAGGCGGGCGGAGGTCACCCCCTTCCCCTTGTCGGTGGATACGAAGGCCACACGAAAGGGCCCACCCTCGCAGCCGCAGTGGTCGCAGCCTTCCGCGGCACAGAGCACCGCCGCTGCGTAGTCGACGTAGTCCTCCGGCTCCGGCGAGGGCTGCGGAACACGGCGTTGGTCGTCCGTCATGGGTTCCCAGACGACGAGGCCCAAGGTCCCCTCGATGCGCGGGTTTGTGGTGGCGAAGAGGGCCCGGCCGTGGCGGCAGTCGACAACCAACCAACATGGAAGGACGGGATCCACAACGTGAAAGACGGAGGTGGGGACGAATCGGGAGTAGTAAGGTTCATCGCCTTGCAGGATTTGGAGGACGCCCAGCAGGTGAGGTCTCCGGTGGAACTCGCGGTACCGGCGGCGGAAGGCGGGGCCGGCGACGAGGCGACGCCAGGGTTTGCAGACGAGCGACGCGCGCACGAGGCACGCGGGATCTTCCGGCGGGAGGCGGACAAGGATTTGCTCCACGAGGTCTTCCATTAGCGACGACGCCGACATGGTCGCAGATGCGCTTGTCGCGCGATGGAGCCGAGGGCTTTTGGTAGTCTCCACCTGGGATTGGGTTTGTGTATAAAAAGTAGGGTAAACATATTTTATACCTAATAACCATCATAATTTACCATCCATTTTGATTTTGTTGTTAATTGATTATACTGTATATACCAAAATTGCAGTAGAATCCGTATCTATTTTAAATAACCAAAGTAATGATACTAGTTGACTTACCAAAGAAGAACATGATGATGTAGGCCTTGGCATACCTCGCATCAAGATTCTGAAGGATTTTAGAGCATCTTCAGCGGTTGTGTCCCCAGGAGGTGTTTTTTCCGCCTCTTGGGAGGCACCGGCGGATTTTTTGTTCTGAGACGACAAATTTTTCAGCCATCGACGCCCTCCCAGCGCAGGCGACTCCTCCCAGATGGTCGTCGTTGCCGACATCATCACCTACTATGGCTGGAGAGAGGTCACCGTCATCTACGTCGACAACGACTACGGCTGCGGCGGTGTCGACGCCCTCGGCGACGCACTCGAGGCCCAACGCGCCAAGGTCTCCTTCAAGGCGCCCTTCCCTCCGGACGCCGACGCGGCCGCCATCGCCGACCTACTCGTGCGGGTCACCATGATGGAGTCCCGCGTCTGCGTCGTCCACGTCAACCCGGACTCCGGACTCGCCGTCTTCGCCGCCGCGCGCTCCCTCGGCATGATAGCGTCGCACAGCAGCTCGTCCTCCTCGGCGCCCGCGGCGACCACACCTGCGACTCCACCGCCACCTCCATGCGCGGCTGACCAAGAGGAAGAGCCACCGCTGGAGCTGCGCCCGTGTGCTTCTCCTGCTCTCCGCGCGGCCCAGCTCCCCTGCTGCAGCTTGCAGGAGGCCGTCCTCCGGCGTGTTCGTGAAGCCCAGCGGTGGCTCCGCGGCAGGGCGTCGACACGGCTCGGCGAGGAGGAAGCAGGGCGCGCGCGGCCGGGCGTCGAGGTGGCGGGGAGGAAGCAGGGTGCGGCGTGAGTGCTCGTCGAGGAGGAAGCAGGGCGTGGAGATGCACCTGGGCGCCCCCTCACGCCGGCGAGCCTGCGAAGCATCCGCCCAAGGCGACCTCGTCAAGCACGCCGGACGCCGGCCACGCGACCTCGCTGCCCCGCACGCCGGACGCTGGCCTCGTTGCCTCGTTGGCGCGCTCGAGAGAGGGGGGCATGGGAGAGGAGAGAGCAAAAGAGAGGAGAGAGGGTGTGGGCACGTGGGTGGGGCCCAGATGAAAAGGGAGGAGAGAGGGAGGTGGGAGACTGAGAGTGGGCCAACGGCGAGAAAAAGTAACCGCCGGCACGCCCAGCTTCCCCCGGGGGGCTGGGTTTGGGTGGGTTTGCCGGCATCGTTTTTCTTTAAATCCGGCGAAAAGTAAGGCTTTGGGGAAGTGAGTGGGAGGATTTTTGCCGCCGGCTCTAGAAAAATGGCTTGGGGGCGTTCCTGGGGGCGCGGCTAGAGATGCTCTTAGAGCATCTACAACTAGAGCCCACATATCCATTGTAAGCGCCTAGGCGGCTTGCCCAGTCACTATCCGGATAGAAAACAATCATTCAATTGAACTTGGCAAATTCGGGCCAAACGCTTGGACTGACCGACATCACTAATACCCAGCCCATATTCGGGGCGGATATGGGGACACGCGGACGCGCCCACCACGCGGCTCTGACAAGCCGACTCATCCCAAATCCTCTCAAAATTGACTAGTCCATCACTTCGACCACCCTCCTCCCGGCTCCATCCTCCATTTCCCGCCTCCACGCAGCCGCCCACCCCTCCTTGCTTGTCGTTCGTGTCGTCGTCCTCGTCCGTCGTCGCTAATGTTGTCACCGACAACCCTGTCCGCCACCATTGTCACGGATGATGCATCGGCGAAATCGGTCAGGCTCCCCGGCGTGGCGGTTCCTTGCAAGGCGGAGAACCTTGCCTGGAAGGAGCGTCGGCGAAGGCAGCGTGAGCGTGAAGTGGCGGTGAACGCAACTACGAATATGGTCGGTGATGAGGCATGGGCTTTGGCACGAGCGGTGTGGCGACACATGCCAATCTGTCTGTCATGGCCGCGAGGAAAAACAACTTGTCGGGCGAGCGCGACTCCATTTCGCCCTCCTAGTGGACGGGCATCCCGGATTTGAGCTTTACGGGAGACTCCACGAACGTGACCACGATGGCCGACTCGCTGCAACTCCAAAGGCATCGGGCGACGTCTGCCAGTGTCGGCTCCGGGCATGCCCACATGTTGTTCGACGGAACAAGACCTGATACAATCTTTGCCTCTCTGACATTTGCATTCCAAGATTTATTTGTTCCACATACCATTAGATCAAACTTGTAGAATGATAGTTAAATTACGATGCAAATTGTAGGAACAAATTTTGAATAACATGATAAATGGTTGTCAAGAGCCTTTACAATTTAACATGGGGGAAATCAATTCCTCGACATTTGAAGTTGGGCAAACGTAATGCACAAAAAGAAAGAAGGTAGTGAAGCCAAGAGGTCCGACATTCAACAATTTGAAGATGTTTTATTGTGTGACAGTTGGTTGAACACTAGTGTGGATCCAATATGTGAACTGAGCAAAAAGGCGAGAAATATTGGGAAAAAATCACAAACTTTATCATGAGTAAAAACATTATGTGAAACCACACCCAATCAATACCAACCGTTGCCCGTGCTCTCACCAACATAGATGGTCCATCATCCAAGAGAATGTGAGCAAATTTGTTGGTTTTGTCATACAAGTTGTTGACCGGAACCAAAGCGACATTAGAGTTCAAACCCATACAACTTAGGCAGCGGCTTTGTACCATCAAGACGAGAACAAGCCATTCGCAATGTCACATTGTTGGATGAAATTGAACGGGAAACCTAAGTGGCAAACTGTTCTCGAGGAGATTAGAAGTGTCATGAAGAAGACGAAGAAAACCTATGGGTCTAGCTATGCTCAATCAATTGGACTAGAGGAGGAAGAAGAAATTGGTGGGGCAAACATATAAGCAGCCATGCCAAATAAAAATCGGCATGTGAAGGGAAACAAGTGGAAGAAGGAGAGGATCGCCCGTGATGGCGCGGTAAGCAAAATGTCCGCCACTTGGACCGGCATTTTTTTCACCAAGAAGATGAAGGAGGAAAGGTACAAGATGTTCATAGATGTGCAAAGGAAGAAGATGGAGTTCGGCCCGGAGAGGTTGCACTTGGAGAATAACAAAATAGAATTGAAGAGGCAAGAGAAGCTGCGATAATGCAAGGAATTTGATCTTGAGAGAGACAAGTTGAGACTTGCAACAGAAATGAAGGAGTCGAGGATCATGCTGCAGGACATAAACCTCTTGAATGATGAAGGCAAGAAGTGGCTTCTCCGCATGAAGGTCATCAGTAATCGCAACAATTAACGTCTTTGTTCATTCGTGTATCGTTTATTCATGTATGAATTACTGAATTTTATTTTGTCATGTAATGAATTGTCGTTTACTTTGTATCGTTTATTCATGGTGCACTTACATTTATATGGATATTTGAATATGGGGAGTGTGGTTATGGAAAAGAAGAAATGATGACGTGCCTGACACCGTCCACGAACATATATGAGCTTGGATGTTGTAGATGCTCTAAGTTGGCCCGGCTAGTCATTTTATTGTAGCGCCTTGTACAATGAGCCTCGCGAGGGTTGGATCAATGTGCACTGAAGATCAACGGCAGAACTCTAGATCACCATGAAGAGAATAGGGTGTCACCTTATTGTTTTATCTAACTCATTTGAGTTCGAGTCATGGGGTGACCTGTGGTGCTTAGAGCTTCTTCTACGGAAATGTTAACGTCCACACGTGTGGGCGTTTGCATCTCGCCCACACGCGTAGATCCGCGTCCATTCGTGAGCGCACGAATCTTGGCATGTTTCTAGTGCCATGTAGGACTGGCCTGGTGTGTGGGCGTTCAGCCGGTCGCCCATATGGCCGTTCACCACACAGGAGGGGCTGGTGTGTGGGCGTTCAGCAGTTCGCCCACACGTCACTTTGCACGCACACACAAGGGCTAGTGTGTGGGCATTTGGCATCTTGCCCACACGCCCTTCTCCTCTCCCACACCCAAGCTGCTAGTTGCCATGTGTTTTTGCACTGCACATGGCAACTGCCCCTAGTGTGCTTTTATATGCAGGTGGCAACTCTCTTTTTTTACCCGAGTTTGTCATGTGTTTTGCAGGGTACACGGCAACTGCCTAGTGTGCACGTAAGCAGATGACAACTCTCTTTTACCGAGTTGCCATATGTTTTTGCATGGTACATGGCAACTGCCCTAACGTGCATGTATATGGCAACTTCCCTAACGTGCACGTAAGCAGATGGCAACTCTTCCTTTTTACATGGCAACTGCCCTAGCATGCTTGTGAGCACATGGCAACTCTCTCAACTGCCTAGTGTTAGTATGTGGCAACTCCTAAAGTTATGAAATCATAGCAACTACATTAGATCAGACCATACATGGCAACTGCAGTTGAGCAACCATGGCAACTGCAGTTGTCCGACATGGCAACCGTAGTTCAGCGACATGGCAACTGCAATTAAACGAACATGGACGAGGGTCTGGACCATGGCAACTGCGGGCGCGCGGTGACCGTCACGCGTGGCGTGCGGGGCCAGGTGGTACGAGGCCTGACATACAGGCGTGTGGCCGTTATCAACTTCGTCCACACACACGCGTGTGAGAAGGATCGGGGGGGGGGGGGGGGGGGGGGGGAGAAAGAGGCGTGTGGGCCTAATTGTTTTGCCCACACGTAGGTTTGTGGGCTGTTCCTCTTATACACCACACAAAATGTGTGGACGGACTCCCTAATGCCCACACGTGTGGCACTTATCGGCGTCTTTCTTCCATATAAAAGTATGCCTCCAAGAACTATAGTCATCAATGGTATTGTTGTTAATTTGACATAAAAATGTTTGACTCATTCCATCACATATATACGATACTTATATAATACTTCTTCAGTCTTATAATATATAAATGTTTTTCAAGCTCTTATATCATGGGACGAAGCAGAGTAGTAAAGTATTTCTCTTTACCTCATAATCTGTAGCAAGGTACGGC
Source organism: Triticum urartu (assembly GCF_056163025.1). Classification (NCBI taxonomy): domain Eukaryota; kingdom Viridiplantae; phylum Streptophyta; class Magnoliopsida; order Poales; family Poaceae; genus Triticum; species Triticum urartu. Next base: position 398,434,629 of record NC_141874.1, read on the forward strand.
CATTTAGCTAGTAGATAAAGTAAAATTAGGGTCAAAATGTTGTCCTAACAAGCAAGGATCTGTTTTGGAACGGAGGCAAATGGAGCGGAGCATCAAGAGCCCCATCAAGGCATCCGCCATCTCCTTCCCAACCGCCGTAACCATGTCTTCCGACGTGATATTCTGACTCACATGCGGATCCGCGAGGTTGTCTTGTCGCGCCGATGCCTTCCTCTTGGTCTCATGGACCGGCCGCGGCGCCGGCGCACGCTCTTTTTCTTCCTCGGCGTGGTGGACGTTTCTTGCGTCGTGGTGCCGTACTTGGAAGAGAAGGAGAAGGCCGAGGGCGCCGTCAGGGTGAGCCTGGAGTCCGTCGAGTCTCCGCTGCTTGTCTTTGTCGGGCAACTTGGGCTGCACGGGCAAGCTCGGTGACCGGAACGCCCACAGCTGGACGTCAACATGGATCTGCATCCCGTGCTCCGTCACGAAGTCGCCCCAGTCGCCGATGAAGCGGTAGGCGCCGTTGGAGCGGAGGTACCGGAGCTTGAAGCCGAACTCGTTGCCGTGGTCGTCGAAGGCGGTGACGCGCAGGCCGTCCTTGCACTCATGGACAAGGTAGGTCTCCTTGTGGGAGAGGAGGCCGGTGATGGGGTGGCGCTCGATGGAGGCGCGCTTGCACGAGAAGAGGAGGCGGTTCTGGTTGAGGTCCACGTCGCTCTTCTGTAGGTTCTTGACGCAGACGAACTGCGGAGCCGTGGCGCCGAGCGTCTCGAGGTGCTGCGTCAGCCCCGTGCCGAGGCGCAGCGGCGGCGGGGCGGCGACCCGCGCCGGCAGCGATTTCTTCTTTCGATCCCTGTTCCTATTCGTCTTCTTCCTCTTCTTCTTATTCTTGGCTGGTGCCGTCTCGTCTTCCTCCATGGTCACGTATGCGCCGTCGCGCGCCGCTGGTCGCCTCGGCCGCGTCACGTGTAAGGGTTGCTCGTCGCCGCCGCTCGTGAGTCTCTGGTGTTGGGACGTGGTCGCGTCGGGACTGGACGCGCTGGTGCCAACTTCTGTCACCGTCTGGTATAGTAGGTCCAGGTGGCTCTGAAGTGGAATTAGGCGGGCATCTACCCGTCTCTTCTTGGGTGGAAGTGGGACTAGGAAACAAGAATCCTCGCGGTCGCTACTGTCGCTCGTCGCCCTCTTCTTTAGCGGCAAGAGCGATTTGTCGATGCGTTCAGGATCCGTCGTCGGGGTGATGATTGGCTTCGATTGCGCTTGCGCGGCATCGGCGTCGCCGTGTCGGAGGCCCGACGAGAACGGATTTCTTGGCATGCCAGATCTTCTTCTTGGAATACCTAGACTATATGATTTCCTTGCAACCATGATCGGGGGTGACCAGTACGTATATATGATGATGGATCGGGACTACGAGTCCGCTTCAGACACGCTACGCTACCGTCCATGGTGCGGGCACCAGGAAAACGAGCAGACTCTAGCCCCGCCAGCTTAGCCAAAACGGGTTCCTTGATGCCACTAGCAAATATACTTTGCAGCCCAAGATCCTATATGTATACATGCACGGAGAATATACAAGGAAACACGAAAATAGAGTACTAAACTCTAAGATTCCTCCATGTGTGTCGATCCACACACCCAAAAAAAGAAAAAATTCCTCCGTAGATGTAGATGTCTCCCAAGGAAATGTGAACTCATTTTTCTAGAACGATGGTATCTTGTTTTCACTTTTCTTTTGGTTAGCTCTGTTTAACCATGCCAGACGAGACATGCAGTAGCCGCTGTGCATCAGTGTGGCGATGGCAGCTCAGCCTGGCCGGCTTGCAATGCATATCGCTATACCGCTCAACATCGGCAGCAAAGCATGCGAAGTGTAAAGTTATTCAGTACACAACACAGATCAAATAACCAGTGAAACGTGCCAAGATAGCCTTGCTCAGCTGCGGCACAAGAGATTATGACACAGAGCAACCACTAAAAATACAAGATCACGTAAGTACAAACACGCATTTGGAAAAGCACAAATCACCTTACACGCATCAGACACCAAACAACTGTCACGCTTGATAAACTTATCACCAGTTCAAGTTACTAGTACAACTTAAGAGAAGATGGTTCCCACAATTCACAAACATTTTAACGACTAAGTTGCATGAAGCTAAACAGGGCCAAATATGGAGCTCACAGATTCCAGCAAGTTACTAACACCATGTAGGGCGAACGAAAATGAACTCTACTTTGATACGGAACCCTCGCCATCTTGCACCGTGGGGTGAACATCTGAGTTGTTGCTGCTGTCGCATTTCACAGACAGTGAATCATCTGCTGCCAGTCTCTTCGAACAAGGCTCAGCAGAAATAGGCTTGATATTAGCTCGCTTGATGCCTCTGCCTACAACACCGAGGTCGGTAACAGTACTTCCAGTGCTTCCAGATGTTGCTGCTGTAGACATCGTTGGGGAGTCAAAGCCATTGTTTACTCCACCCATTTGTGAAGAAGTCAAAGATGCAGCTCTTGGCGCCACAGCATTGCCAGCCTTCTGCATAAACCCTGCCTTTGCGGCAATGCTTTTCATAATCTCCTCTATTTCAGAGCTTGGGGTTGCCATTGCTTGCTCCAGGTCTTCAAGCTGAACCAAAAACAGTTCAGATATCTCATTGCTCATTATGATAAACATAAACATTTTCACTCAGACATCAATAGGCTGAAGACGAGAATAAAGTTGATAAGATGAAGGAATCTAGTTTAGTTACCTTCTTCTCAAGGTCAGGCAATATACCAGTAACAACCTCCAGCTCATCTTCAATAGACAATTTCTTTGAGTCTCCATCAGCAGTAGATGCACTGTCACCTTTATCAGCCAACAAGGTTTCCTTCGCTTTTTTCAGGCTCTCTAAACGTGACTTGCACAATGAAACAGCCTTTGCACAATATGGGATCGCATCTGCAATCTTAGATGCCAACTCATAGACCAAACAAATGCGGAAGTGTCTAGCACTGATTAAGGAAATTAGCAAAGAAAGAACAATAGTCTACAAGATAACAGTATTATATAACTGATATTTTCCTCTGGTCACAGTTAATAGCCACATTAGACTTGCATGTGCATTTACGTAAGTGAAAAGGTACCCGTGAGACATTCAAATCAGTAGAATTACCCACATCATCCATCAACAACAACAACAACAACAACAAAGCCTTTAGTCCCAAACAAGTTGGGGTAGGCTAGAGGTGAAACCCATAAGATCTCGCAACCAACTCATGGCTCTGGCACATGGATAGCAAGCTTCCACGCACCCCTGTCCATAGCTAGCTCTTTGGTGATACTCCAATCCTTTAGGTCTCTCTTAACGGACTCCTCCCATGTCAAATTCGGTCTACCCCGCCCTCTCTTGACATTCTCCGCACGCTTTAGCCGTCCACTATGCACCGGAGCTTCTGGAGGCCTGCGCTGAATATGCCCAAACCATCTCAGACGATGTTGGACAAGCTTCTCTTCAATTGGTGCTACCCCAACTCTATCTCGTATATCATCATTCCGGACTCGATCCTTCCTCGTGTGGCCACACATCCATCTCAACATACGCATCTCCGCCACACCTAACTGTTGAACATGTCGCCTTTTAGTCGGCCAACACTCAGCGCCATACAACATTGCGGGTCGAACCGCCGTCCTATAGAACTTGCCTTTTAGCTTTTGTGGCACTCTCTTGTCACAGAGAATGCCAGAAGCTTGGCGCCACTTCATCCATCCGGCTTTGATTCGATGGTTCACATCTTCATCAATACCCCCATCCTCCTGCAGCATTGACCCCAAATACCGAAAGGTGTCCTTCTGAGGTACCACCTGGCCATCAAGGCTAACCTCCTCCTCACACCTAGTAGTACTGAAACCGCACATCATGTACTCGGTTTTAGTTCTACTAAGCCTAAACCCTTTCGACTCCAAGGTTTGTCTCCATAACTCTAACTTCCTATTTACCCCCGTCCGACTATCGTCAACTAGCACCACATCATCCGCAAAGAGCATACACCATGGGATATCTCCTTGTATATCCCTTGTGACCTCATCCATCACCAATGCGAAAAGATAAGGGCTCAAAGCTGACCCCTGATGCAGTCCTATCTTAATCGGGAAGTCATCAGTGTCGACATCACTTGTTCGAACACTTGTCACAACATTATCGTACATGTCCTTGATGAGGGTAATGTACTTTGCTCGGACTTTGTGTTTCTCCAAGGCCCACCACATGACATTCCGCGGTATCTTATCATAGGCCTTCTCCAAGTCAATGAACACCATATACAAGTCCTTCTTTTGCTCCCTATATCTCTCCATAAGTTGTCGTACCAAGAAAATGGCTTCCATGGTCGACCTCCCAGGCATGAAACCAAACTGATTTTTGGTCACGCTTGTCATTCTTCTTAAGCGGTGCTCAATGACTCTCCCATAGCTTCATTGTATGGCTCATCAGCTTAATTCCACGGTAATTAGTACAACTCTGAACATCCCCCTTGTTCTTGAAGATTGGTACTAATATACTCCGTCTCCATTCTTCTGGCATCTTGTTTGCCCGAAAAATGAGGTTGAAAAGCTTGGTTAGCCATACTATCGCTATGTCCCCGAGACCTTTCCACACCTCAATGGGGATACAATCAGGGCCCATCGCCTTGCCTCCTTTCATCCTTTTTAAAGCCTCCTTGACCTCAGACTCCTGGATTCGCCGCACAAAACGCATGCTGGTCTCATCAAAGGAGTCGTCCAGTTCAATGGTAGAACTCTCATTCTCCCCATTGAACAGCTTGTCGAAGTACTCCCGCCATCTATGCTTAATCTCCTCGTCCTTCACCAAGAGTTGGCCTGCTCCGTCCTTGATGCATTTGACTTGGCCAATATCCCTCGTCTTCCTCTTTCGGATCTTGGCCATCTTATAGATGTCCCTTTCACCTTCCTTCGTGCCTAACCGTTGGTAGAGGTCCTCATATGCCCGACCCCTTGCTTCACCAACAGCTCGCTTGCGGCCTTCTTCACCATCTTGTACTTCTATATGTTGTCTGCACTCCTATCCAGGTATAGGCGTTTGAAGCAATCTTTCTTCTCTTTAATCGCCTTCTGGACATCATCATTCCACCACCAGGTATCCTTATCTTCGCTTCTCCTTCCCCTGGACACTCCAAGCTCCTCCGAGGCCACCTTACGAATGCAAGTCGCCATCTTCGTCCACACATTGTTCGCATCTCCTCCTTCCTCCCAAGGGCCCTCCTTAATGACCCTCTCCTTGAACGCTAGAGCTACCTCCCCCTTGAGCTTCCACCACTTCGTTCTAGCAACTTTGGCACGCTTATCCTGCTGGACACGAATCCGAAAGCGGAAGTCAGCAACCACCAGCTTATGCTGGGGTACAACACTCTCTCCAGGTATCACCTTACAGTCTAGGCACGCACGCCTATCTTCTCTTCTCGAGAGGATGAAATCAATCTGGCTAGAGTGTTGGCCACTACTAAAAGTCACCAGATGTGATTCTCTCTTTCTAAAGAGGGTGTTAGCTACAATCATGTTGTAGGCTAGAGCAAAGCTTAAGACATCTTCTCCTTCTTGATTCCTGATGCCATAGCCAAAGCCCCCGTGCGCCCCTTCAAAACCTGTGTTAGATGTACCCACGTGGCCATTGAGGTCTCCTCCTATGAAGAGCTTCTCACCAATCGGTACACTCCTAACCATGTCTTCCAGGCCTTCCCAGAACTCCCTCCTGGTGTTCTCATTGTGGCCTACTTGCGGGGCATACGCGCTGATAACATTGAGAACCAAGTCCTCAACTACCAGCTTGACCAGGATAATCCGGTCCCCACGTCTCTTGACGTCTACCACTCCATTTCTGTTTGCAGCCGTCCCTGTGTACCACAGCTTGGAAGCCGGCATCCTCCACCTCCTTCACCTTCTGTCCTCTCCATTTGGTTTCTTGGACGCAAAGGATATCAACACCTCTCCTCACCACTACATCAACTAGCTCCCGAAGCTTCCCTGTCAGAGACCCTACGTTCCAGCAACCTAAGCGAATCCTCCTAGGCTCGGCTAGCTTCCTTACCCTTCGCACTCGTCGAGTCAAATGCAAAGACCCACATCATCCATGGATAAGAAAATAATAATGATAACTTCAGCCACATAAATCTTCAGCTAATAAAATACGCACCAGTAAAACCAAGTATGCCGCTGCATCATACCACTACATGGCATACAATGACATTATTATTACCGCAAGGAGGATACAGTTCAACAATTCGACGATGGTCAGGCTCAACCAAATGCTCCAAGATGGCCAAAGCTTTGAAGTAGTCACCAAGTGAGTTGTCTATGTCCTCTGCAAACAAATGTAGGGCCATGAGTATCAAGACCACACACTAGTTTATTGCAGGAATAACTAAGATAACAGAGGTTACCTCTTTCCATGGAGACTTCAGCTAGAGCAGAAAAGATTTTCACTTTCTCCATAGTGTTGTCTGGGTTCTTCTCCACTATTGCCCTTGCAATATCTAACATTTTCCAGGCTAGATCCAAATCAGAATCATCTTCTTCTCCCGCCATCTCATCACCATCCTTGTCACTCTCACCATCTACATCCTCCTGATCTTTCTCATTTGAGTTTTGACCTAATTAATGACTATGTCAGTATTTACCATGGTAGGAAGAAGAGCAAGCAGCAATATAGCTAAAGCAATGATATACATTCATACATAGAATTAATCAGCATAATGTGATCATTTTTTATCAATATATATAGTCATGAGCAACTAACTAGAATTCTCATGGAAATGTGAGACAGCGATATTCACATTTTGCAAAACTTACATAACACACAACTGCAGAAGTAGGGAACTTGCAAGAACCATGAGATAAGCACGGAGACGGAGGTCAACCCACTTCAAATATAGAACACAAACAGAGTAAGGACTGAGGAAGGGCCAAAGGCAGTTTACAAAGCATAAAACCAAGGCCATGCAAAGTGCACTATTTTAGACGGCTAACTGCAACACATTCAAAGTTTGATGCGCCCATATCTGTCTAATTTGGCATTGTCATCCATGTGTATGAACAACAATGGCAGACATAAATATTTAAAGCTGCAAGGAAAATATCTGACAAAAGGAGAAGACAGGCAGACAGCCACACAACATATTGTTGATCCATAACAAGCTTTTGAATGAGCAATCAAAGCATATATTTTTGCTACCTCTGAAATCACCTGCTATCTATAACATAAACTTGTTTTAGACGTTTAATCAATTAACAAAATCACTTCAATGAAGTGGATGAGAAGTTGAGAACTCAAGAAATAACTATGAACACTACATACCTCCAAATAAGACCCAGCATTTTGCAGCACATGAGCTCATTACTGATTAACATCTAATTGTGGATAGTCTCCAGTCGGTACAACAAGAGGAATATAAAGAAGTCTTAAATCATAATGACCATAATGTTACTAATATAATAATATGTCCAGATTAATGTCCGTCCTCTGGTGTATAACTGCATCTGAATCTACTTGGGCAAAGGAATAACAACACACCTTCTTCAAGACCACCTTTGTCTGAAGATGGATCGTCATCTTTGACATTGCTGCTGGATGCCTTTGAGTTTCCACTATCTTTATTTGTTATGCTCTTCGCTGGTTCTTCATCTGGTGCACTCTTTGGAACATTACCCAAAGGATCGGTCTCCTCCTGTGATTTGTATAGCAAGGCACATCCATATTTATAATACGTGCTAGCACACTCTGAAGCAAGTTCTCCATAACGTTCAACCCTGGTGACAAGACAACAAAGCCATATTTTTTTTCAGTGTATCATTGTAAAGGTATTAAGGGTACAGCATAAGAACATGAAAGGTAACGTAATCTGAGATGAAATAGACCAACCAGAGCTAACCACCATAATGGTTCTATCAACCATTTTGATGACACAAAGTGTTAATTATGCTCCCTGTTGACTGTCTTTTATAAAAAGGTCACTACTGATTGGTGCTTGCACAGCCTATGAAGTACAATTCTGAAGTAGGATGAATAAATTATATAACAGTAAATATTCGTAACTAACCAGTACTGAAGAGGCATGTACACATTTCTCAAATAAGATAGCACCTATGCCTCAAGTAATTACACTTAGATTTAATGTTCATCCTAGTACACACATCAAGCACCAATTGCCAACATAACCTCACAGTCAAGGGGCCTCAGGTCAAAGCAAAACAACCAACAGGACAAACCACATATAAAACACTGCAAGTACAAGCTGAATCTACAGAACACATCTAATCAGTTTCCAGTAGGTGAATGTTCTCGCGAGGTGCTAACTATGTGCAATGTTGCTTGTTTACAATGACTAATGGTGCCGGTCAGAAGCACTAGCCAGTGCTAGAGAGCCATATAGACATTCTTATGGATATAATACATACTCCCGAAGATGTTCCCATCGCAACTCACACATGGCACATCACAACAAAATGGGGAAATCCATATAATTGCTGCCAAATAAGAGTAGGCTCATTGAACCGAATAATCATCTCTCACATCGCATTGCGCTCCCCGCTGAACACATAAACGTAAATACCACAACTGGTGATCACCTTCCTGTAGAATCTCTTAAACCCTGGTAAACCCACCCACCAAACTACATAAACCAAAAGCTCGACAGACCTACCGCCGAAGTAACTAGACCAGAAGAGCAATGAAACAAATGAACATTAAGCACACGATACATCCATAGGGGAATTTCCGCCGGGCTAGGAGTCGGATCGGTGGGTGGGAGGAACCCTAACCTGATCTCGAGGGCGCGGCTGAGGCAGTCGACGGCGACGACGAAGTCCCCCTCCTCGATGGCCTTGGACCCCTTGTCAAACAGCTCCTCCGCCCGCTCTAGGGTTTTCTCCTCTCCCCCCTCTTTCTCCTCACCGCCCGCCTCCTCCTCGCTAGGGTTCGGGAGCGGTGGGTCCTGGCGCTCGTCTACCGGCGCCACGAAGTTATCGGAGGAGGAGTCCATGGGCGGCGGCGGCGCGGGGGGGGGGGGGGGGGGGGGGGGGGGGGGGGGGGGTATCGTTCCCTGTCGGCGCCGAAAGCTGCGGGTGGTGGGGAGGGAGGGAGCGGGAGAAGGGGCAATGAAATGGGGAATGTTTCGGGGAGACGCAGCGCCAATTCTGGGTGACGTGAGGCATCTGCCAGGGGGGGCAGCTTTTCGGAGTTTGGACTCATTTGGTCTTGCAAAACTGGGCCTTTTAGGGCCCAGAGTGTACGGAAAATGCCAACGGAGGCCGAGCTCCAATGAGCTCGTTTTCAATTTTTATTTTTTCAGAGCGCGAAAAATTCCAAATTTTATTTTATTTTATTTTTTGCGGGGGAATTCCAAATTTATTTTTTGACCACACATGCACATGTATACTATGTATATGCAAAATTTCACAGTATAATACGTTTACATGTGGCGTACAGGAAAAAGACAAATACACATTTTTAATGGGCCTTTTATTTTTTTTATTGGGCCAGAAATTTGTTATTTTTGTACAGCCTACAAATCACAACATTTTTTGACGAAATTTAACACGTTCTTGCGGAATACATATAAGTTTTCATGGTATTTTTTCAGATTTTTTTGGAACTTTTAAGTATGCTTTTTGAACTTTTGCAAAATACCGAGCTCACTGGAGATCTGCCTCCAAAAATCCGCACTCCCAGAGTGTAACCAGATGTGCTCAAAAAAATAAATGCAAAGCTAATTTTCACCTCCTCCTCCCCTCGTTACAAGTGACACATCACATGTGCGCCATTTTTCATAATTAGAGAATTTTGATGAAATTTCTTCCCTCACAAAAGAAGATATGGTGGTTTCTTTAGGACGTGTACAGCGCGCAAACATTGGCTGGGGGGGGGGGGGGACAATGAAAAGGGGATGGTAGGTTTAAATTCATTTTTTTCCCAAAAATTATTAAAAAAATCAAATTATAATGAAATATTACTACAATAAAAATGGATGTGAACAATTGAGAAAAGTGTGCTTGTTTCAATGGCTGGGGGGTGGGCGCTCACTTATTACCGGTTGGGCGAGGCCCATGTAGGTGAGTGCTCGCTGGCGCGGGAGGTACGCCAAGATAAACACGGGAAACACTCCCTTAGCGCTCGCCAAAGGCGATATAAAGCACTGCTCGTCAATCTCTCTACTTCATATTCGCATGTATTAAACAACACACGTGGCTCATGAACTGCTCCATCCCATCCACAACCCATCTACCAATGTCACACACGCAACCTTTTGTTGCTTCACGCCCCCTTAGCTCCTCTAACACAAATGCATGAGAAGTAAACGAAGCTTTGATGAAAGAAAATGATAAAGCAACTAAGTATTTACGCTTGCCTTTAGTTTCCTTGCTGTGCTTGAAGTCACTCCATTTACTTCATCCCATCATAGTGTAAAACGTTCGATTAAAGTTCAACATATTGATGTCAGCCTCAAACCTCCCACTTCTTGAGTACACTAGTTTTTTCCCGTATAATTTGGGATTTCGAATATGTGAGGTACCTTCTTTCAACAACAACATCATAAGGTGAATATGAATCTGCGAGAATAAAGCTCCTCGTTTCTTATGTTTTAGTATGTTGTTTCTTTAGCCTAAAACGGTATGTTGTTTTCTTAGGATGTGTTACTATTCAAAATTTCAGATAAGTCATGGCATGGCAAGGATTTAGTGCTTCACACCTTCAGCTAGATTTGTTGTACAAGCATCCGACAAGATTTGGTAGGTAACCTACCCATATGTTAACTGAATATGGTTTTTGCTTACTCAATAGTGTCCTGAACATGGAAGCTTAAACACCCTTGAATAAAAGAAAAGAGGTCCGCGTTATAGTGAAGGAAATATGCCCTAGAGGCAATAATAAAGTTGTTATTTATATTTCCTTATATCATGATAAATGTTTATTATTCATGCTAGAATTGTATTAACCAGAAACTTAGTACATGTGTGAATACATAGACAAACAGAGTATCACTAGTTTGCCTCTACTTGACTAGCTCGTTGAATCAATGATGGTTATGTTTTCTAACCATAGACATGAGTTGTCATTTGATTAACAAGATCACATCATTAGAGAATGATGTGATTGACTTGACCCATCCGTTAGCTTAGCACGATGATCGTTTAGTTTGTTACTATTGCTTTCTCCATAACTTATACATATTCCTATGACTATGAGATCATACAACTCCTGAATACCGGAGGAACACTTTGTGTGCTACCAAACGTCACAACGTAACTGGGTGATTATAAAGGTGCTCTTCAGGTGTCTCCGACGATGTTTGTTGAGTTGGCATAGATCGAGATTAGGATTTGTTACTCCGATTGTCGGAGAGGTATCTCTAGGCCCTCTCGGTAATGCACATCACTATAAGCCTTGCAAGCAATGTGACTAATGAGTTAGTTGCGGGATGATGCATTACGAAACGAGTAAAGAGACTTGCCGGTAACGAGATTGAACTAGGTATTGAGATACCAACGATCGAATCTCGGGCAAGTAACATACCGATGACAAAGGGAACAATGTATGTTGTTATGCGGTTTGACCGATAAAGATCTTCGTAGAATATGTAGGAACCAATATGAGCATCCAGGTTCCGCTATTGGTTATTGACCGGAGATGACTCTCGGTCATGTCTACATAGTTCTCGAACCCGTAGGGTCCGCACGCTTAACGTTTTGTGACGATTTGTATTATGAGTTATGTGATTTGATGACCGAAGTTTGTTCGGAGTCCCGGATGAGATCGGGGACATGACGAGGAGTCTCAAAATGGTCGAGACGTAAAGATCGATATATTGGAAGGCTATATTTGGACATCGGAAAGGTTACGAGTGATTTGGGTATTTTTCAGAGTAGCGGAGAGTTACGGGAATTCGTATTGGGCCTTAATGGGCCATACGGAAAAGGAGAGAAAGGACTCAAGGGTGGCCGTGCCCCTTCCCCATGGACTGGTCCGAATTGGACTAGGGAAAGGGGGCGTCCCCTTCCTTCCTTCTCCTTCTCCCTTCCCTTTTTCCTATTCCATGTGGGAGGTGGAATCCTACTAGGACTAGGGAGCCCTAGTAGGACTCCACACTTTGGGCACGCCCTATGAGGGTCGGCCTCCTCCTCCCTCCATCCTTTATATACGTGGCCAGGGGGCACCCATAGACACACAAGTTGATCATTGATCCCTTAGCCGTGTGCGGTGCTCCCCTCCACCATAATCCACCTCGGTCATATCGTAGCAGTGCTTAGGCGAAGCCCTGTTCCGGTAGCATCATCATCACCGTCATCACGCCGTCATGATGACGAAGCTCTCCCGCGACACTCAGCTGGATCGAGAGTTCGTGGGACGTCACCGAGCTGAACGTGTGCAGATCGCGGAGGTGCCGTACTTTGGTACTAGCATCGGTTGGATCGTGAAGACGTACGACTACATCAACCGTGTTGTCATAACGCTTCCGCTTACGGTCTACGAGGGTACGTAGACTACACTCTCCCCTCTCGTTGCTATGCATCACCATGATCTTGCATGTGCATAGGAAATTTTTTGAAATTACTGCGTTCCCCAACAGTGGCATCCGAGCCAGGTCTATGCGTAGATGTTATATGCACGAGTAGAACACAAAGGAGTTGTGGGCGTGGGTATATGTATATTGCTTGCCGTTACTAGTTGAATCTTGATTCGGCAGTATTGTTGGATGAAGCGGTCCAGACCGACATTACGCGTATGCTTACGCGAGACTGGTTCTACCGCCTTACTTCGCACACAGGTGGCTAGTGGGTGTCTGTTTCTCCAACTTTAGTTGAATCGGTTTCAATGAATAGGGTTCTTTTAGAAGATCAAAAAGCAATCACTATACCGCGTTGTGGTTTTTGATGCGTAGGTAAGAACGGTTCTTACTCAGCCCGTAGCAGCCACGTAAAACTTGCAACAACAAAGTAGAGGACATCTAACTTGTTTTTGCATGGCATGTTGTGGTGTGATACGGTCAAGACATGATGAGATATAAATTTTTGTATGAGATGATCATGTTTTTTTAAAGTTATCGGCAACTGGCGGGAGCCTTATGGTTGTCTCTTTATTGCATAAGATGCGAGCGCCATATAATTGCTTTAGTTTATCGCTATGCGATAGCAATAGTTGAAAAAGCAATAGTTGGTGAGACGACCATATGACGACATGTTGCTAGAGATCAAGATGATGGAGATCATGGTGTCATGCCGCTGATGATAGAGATCATGACGGTGTTTTGGAGATGGAGATCAAAGGCACAAGATGATGATGGACATATCATGTCACATATTATGATTGCATGTGATATTTATCCTTTATGTATCTTATTTTGCTTAGTTCGGCGGTAGCATTATAAGATGGTCTCTCACTAAATTTCAAGGTATAAGTGTTCTCCATGAGTATGCACCGTTGCGATAGTTCTTCGTGCCGAGACACCACGTGATGATCGGGTGTGATAAGCTCTACGTTCACATACAACAGGTGCAAGCCAGTTTTGCACATGCGGAATACTCGGGTTAAACTTGACGAGCCTAGCATATGCAGATATGGCCTCGGAACACTGAGACCGAAAGGTCGAGTGTTGTGGTTTTGTCACGGCAGTTGTCCTTGTGAAAGGACTTAGTCATGGAGCCATCGCTACGGGTTAGCTTAAAGGGGTTTAAAGCAGACAAAGGACGTGAGAGTTTATACTGGTTCGGCCCCTTACGATGAAGGTAAAAGCCTACTCCAGTTGTGATGGAATTGCTAGGGTTTCGATGACCAGGGAGTGAATCTGCTTTGCCTGGCTCTCGAGTTGTTGTGTGTTGTCCCTAAACCGCCGCCAGGTCGTCCCTTTATATACATAGGTCGACGCCCGCCGGTTTATAGAGTCCCGAGGCTGGATCATAAACGTCTCTGGCTCGGTCTCTACTCCTAACTTATCATACAAGCATACATCAATATCGTTTTATGTCTACAAGCCTTAACCCGCCTTTGGGCCTTGGGCCTTCATGAAGCGCCATCATTCATGTCTTCATGGGCTTCAAATAAGATAATCATCATGAGGATAACCCGGCCTCTCCTGGCCGGTTTATGTCCAGTAGTAATATCCCCAACATTAGGCCCCAGATTGATTTGAACTTGTTCATGTCAATCTTCAACACTTAGAAGAATTCCTCCCTTTGCACCTTCACATAGATCTTGTAAACCGCCGTGACATCATCCTCCATATTTGTAGTAAACCGACATGATGTCATCTGTTCATTTAAAGCCGAAGATACCCTTTCATTTATGAGCATCCAACAATCGAAACGACGATCTCATTATATATCCATTTATTTGGGCTCCTCGATTCCCGCGCCTGTTGCTTATCTCTTTACCCTTATAAATAGGGCTGAGGGCCCCTTTCCCTTTCTTTCCTTTGCCTCTCCATCTCTTCTTCCTCCTTGCGACGCCCCTGCACCCGAGCACCGCCGCCGTCGTCGAGCTTCACCTCTGCCTCACCATTGGCCGCTGCATCGACCTGATCGCACCAGAGAGACGCGGCGCACCTCCACTGCCTCAACAGCCGTTGTAAGCCTTTCCCTTCTCTCCTCTGTAGACCCACTTAGGGTTCATACGGGTTCATGGCGCTCTCTTCGTGTTCTTCGTCAGTCCATAGATAGCAAATCTCAGGCTTGACGCGTTCAGTGGCTATGGTAATCCTTATTTCCGCCATCAAACCAAACCTTAAACACATAAGAACTTGATCTGGACCTTTTGTGAATTGCTTCAGGACCAAACTTTTTTTAGATCTAGATATTTTTTTCTTTTCCTGACTTACGGCAGATCCAAAATTCCAATGCAATCTTGTGAAACATGTTTTTCCTCACTTAGTCATTTTTGCCTTAGATCTGCATCTTCCTTATCTGCGTAGGCGGACTATCCTTGTAGAAAGTAATCTATCATATGCCATTAGTCCCCTTGTAAACCGCTCATCGCTTTACCATTTATAACGCTCTGTCGTAGGCGGTTTATAACTACCTCCGGTTTAACAATTCTACATGCTTGAATTCCTTTTTTCTCAACCTGTTATACTTTATGCGTTGTCATTTATGAATCATAACCGGCAGCAATATTTTCCAGCTCTTCAATTGCAATGGCCAAACAATTCTATTCTTGTAACTGGGTTCCTTCCCGGGTTACTGAGGAGCAACTGAATGGATGTGTCAAAATTGGCACCTTACCGAAGAAGAATGAAATCCACTGGTGAGTTCCCGGTCCAGAAAATCCCCCTACCCCCAGAGATGGCAAAGTAGTAGTGTTTGCTGATCATATGGGCCGTGGTTTTAAACCGCCCGGATCCAAGTTTTTCCGGGATGTACTTGCCAGCTTTCAGATCCACCCTCAAGACATTGGACCCAACTCTTTATCCAATATCTACAACTTTCAGGTGTGTTGTGAAGCCTGTCTACAAGAAGAGACGACTTCCGAGTTGTTTCGGGATTTCTTCCACTTAAACCGTCGCACTGAATTCGTAGATGGGCCCAATACTGAACTCAGTGGCGTCTCCATTCAGAAAAGGAAGGATGTTAGTTTTCCTCACGCCAAACTTCACAGTCACCCAAAGGATTGGAATCAGACTTGGTTCTATTGCAAGGACACTTCTCCTGAGGATGAGAACCCTCTGCCGGGTTACCATGCTCACCGGCTTGCCAACACTCATCCGCTTCCGCAACGACTTAAGTGCCAAGGAACGGGCCTCGTATGCACCATAACTCGTCAAGCTTAGAGCTTTCATGGCCAACGGTTTGACAGGTGTGGACTTTGTTCGTTGCTGGCTATCCTGGAGTATCTTGCCATTAAGTCGCCGCTCCAGTTTAATGTGCGAGTATACCGGCGACGTAAAAGACTCCCAACGTCATATTGACATTCAGCTAACAGATGATGAAGTTACTGAGTCTGTCAAGAAAATGCTGAATGAACCGGAAGCTGTCTGTAGCAAGACCGGGTTAAGTCCCTTTTACACACAGAACAAACCGCCCGCTGTAAGAATTGTTTTGCTTCCGCTTTGTACCTGATATTTTTTAACTGTGCAACTTTTAATACCCTCTGCCTATCTTTTAAACAGGGTGATGACCCGTTCTGGAAAAAGAAACCTCAGGAGAAAACGGTTAAGACTCCTCTTCAAAAAATGAAGGCTATTAAGGAATCTTCCAAGAGGAAGGCAACTGAACCAATCAGTTTAGATCTTGATGACAACCCTGATGAACTGGATGCAGAGGTAGAACTCGATTCCCTTGGTTCACTTTTCATACACCTCATTGACAATGATATTTATCAGGATGACGCCGAGGGCAGCCAAGCTGACGACGCAGAGGTAATTATCCTTTCCTCCGGTTCAAACCCTCTGCCAACACAAAAAATCCGTCAAGCAATCCAGAAAGTAAGATTTTCTCACCCCCTAGCTTACTTGGACCCAAACTTTCTTTTGAAGAAGCAGCAACACGAAGCACGCCGCACAAACCGTCATAGCGGCCAAGTAATCACTTCAACCGGTCTGCCAAATACTCCGGTTCGAAAGCACCAATCTGAGGTCTCAAATACTTCCAATACTTCTTACCCCAAGGCGCGTTGTTTCCAACAGCCTCTTAATCCATCCAATTCGAATCATCAGGGAACACCACCTTCATCATCCGGCGAGTCAACTGCCACACAGCTTCCACCCCTCAAGACCGTCCCTGGGTAAATGCCTTAAGCTGTCTCTTTTTGACGCTTTACACTTATATGCTTATACTGATATGTATATCTTTTTATTTCAGGGCCAAGGCCAGACCCAGTAAGAAGGGTCGTGTAGACAAACCGTCTGATGACCATGTGACAGTTGAACCGGCGACAATTTCATAACCGGAGAGAGCAACTGTTGACGCCACACTTGATGACCTGCCACCGCCAGATCATGTTTCTACTGAACAGGTAGAAGTTGATACCGTAGTGCAAGCTGATAAACCGGCAAGTCCAGTCCGTACTGATGATGGACCGTCTAGTCCAGTTAAGGCTACTGATATTCCACCAACTCCAGTAAAGGCTGCTGGCGACAAGGAAGATGAGGTTATCATTACTGGCGTTTGCCACACCTCCCCTGGACATCCTGTTGTATTAGCAAAACATAGCGCCAAAGAAGAACGTGCTGCCATGGAGAAAGGCAAATGGAGCACCGATTTATCAAGCTATGCCCACCTTAACGCCCAGGAGCTCCATTCTGGTTTTCTGAACCGTCTGTACACAAACCGTGACTACGAAGCCGGTTTAGTGAATTTGATGAAGGAACGTTATGAAGTAAGTACAAATCCTTTTCTCTCTTAAGTCCAATCGTAAGTACCAATTCCAGTAGCTCCCAAGGGCCGATTTATGATAGTAATCAAAAACCGGGACTTCATAATACCACGACTCTGCATACTTATCCTCCAAGGGTCGGCTGATCCTTTTAGAAATGAACCGATACTTTAGCATTGTAATCTTGTAACTTTCGCCTGTGTAGTCCCCAAGGGTCGGTTTATCTTTCCAAGGTGAACCGAGACTTTAAGCACTGTTACTTTGAGCAGATGTATATTAGCCCCCAAGTGCCAAGAATGATGCTTGTATTACACTTGGGACTTGAAATAATTTTCTAGAACGAAGCGAGTAAGCATTAGCCCCCAAGTGCAAAGTGCATAACTTGTTATACGCTTGGTACTTTCAAATATATACAACCCATTGATGATATGTCTTTCCTTTACAGGCTGAGCTGAGCAAAAAGGACGCCCAAACCACTGATCTTCAAGAGAACATTAAATCTCAGCAAGCGGAGGCTTCTAAAGCCAAGGAAGAGCTGACCAATGCCTTAATAGCCATGGAGAAGCTGAAGGAAACCTTTAAGAAGGAATGTGCAGATTGGGAAACGGAAAAGGCCGCTTTAGCAAAGAGGTCCAAAGACGCAGAAGCAGCCCTTAAACCGGTGGTCGAAGAATTGACCGGTTTAAAGCGGCAAATAAACGCTATGACCTCTACTGTATTTGGTAAGTATCCTCAACTGATGTTTTCAAGTCCTTTTACCGTATCAATTACCGGTTTACTGATGGTTACAATGTCATAGGGACCCGCATTACCCATCTGGGCTCTGACATGCGGATGAAGCTGAAGGCTGCCTATACTTTGATAGAGCAGCTGTATTCCGGATCCCAACGGGCTATTTGCACTGCTGCTTATAACAGGCCTCCTCCAACGCTGATAAAAGAAACCATCGAGAAGCTGTCAATGTTGCCTACCCGTTTGGATGAAGTTAAAAGATCAGCTGCAAGGTCAGGCGCGCTGACTGCGCTAATCCGGGCCAAGGCATGGATTCCAGATCTTGAACCGGCAGATATTGGCCAAGGCTATCCCGGCGTAAAGGAAGACGGCTTAGAATTCAACAATGATGATCTCCGAAGGCTGACAAGGGAACTGTGACCTATAGCGAGCAAATTGGTGGATGAAACGGATCTGTCTCATTACCAGCCGGTTTATGATGCTAATTAGAAAAGATATCCTGCACCAACACATGATGTAGAAGATCTTGTTCCGCCAATTCGTAAGCACACTTATGCCCCTGACATTGATCCTTCCACCCTTATAAGTGAAGAAGCCATGTTCCAAGCTTTAACTGGAATCGATTGGACAACGATTGATTTCCAGCCACTGGGTAGAGAGGAGGAGGATGCACCGACTCAAGATGATCCTCAATCTTCAAGTCGTCCTAGTGATGAATCTTGAACCGGAGGCCGGTTTAGTCTGTCGCAGCCTACCATTCTTACTAAAACAATTATCCAGTGTGGGCATTAAAACGCCTTGTAATAGGCTAGTTCAAACACTTGTCTGTTATACCATCGAGCATACTTGTTTTGCTTGATACTGATAACTCACCATGCTTTTGGGATCTTTATTATATGCATAATCCGCAGTGGTTGTATTTTAACTTGTTCCTACATACAAGAGATTGAAGGGGTCCTGGCGGTTTACCGCTGGACGGGTCATGATGCCTGAAAGTGCTAGTGATCGACTAGAGGGGGGTGAATAGGCGATTTTTATGAAAGTCTTCAAAACATGGAAGTTTCGAAGACAAACGATAGAAATAAACCTATTACCACGCAGCGGAAGGTAGACTACACTAAGCAAGCCATAGTCAAGCATTCAATGAAATGAAGGCACAAAGACTAATAGCAGCTAGGCAGTATAGATTAGGACGGAAGATAGTATGAAGCCAATCAGAACAAGCAGTCACACAGTGAAGACAAATAGACAATGCAAACAGGCAATGACTTCACAAGGACCAATATGCAAATAAAGAGATGGGAAGGATAGAACCGGTGGCTCGTTGAAGACAATGATTTGTTGGACCAATTCCAGTTGCTGTGACAACTGTATGTCTGGTTAGGGAGGCTGAGATTCAACTCAGAAGACCGCGTCTTCACCTTATTCCCCTTGAGCTAAAGGACACCCAGTCCTCGCCCAATCACTCTGGCAAGTCTTCAAGGTAGACTTCCAAACCTTCACAGACTTCGTTCACTGGTGATCCACAATGACTCTTGGATGCTCAGAACGCGACGCCTAACCGGCTGGAGGATTCACAGTCCTCAAGTGTAATAAGTCTTCAGATCACACAGACAGGAAGACTTCAGTGATGCCTAACACTCTTTGGCTCTGGGTGTTTAGGGCTTTGTCCTCGCAAGGAATTCTCTCTCAAAGGCTTCGAGGTGGGTTGCTCTCAAACGACAAAAGCCGTACACTAACTCTGAGCAGCCAACCAATTTATGGTGTAGGGGGTGGGCTATTTATAGGCACTAGGCAACCCGACCTGATTTGTCCGAAATGACCCTGGGTCACTAAGGAACTGACACGTGTTCCAAGGGTCAGATTTCAAACACACACGGCAACTTTACTTGAGCTACAAGCAAAGCTGACTTATCCAGCTTTGGATAAGATTTGCGCTTATTGTCTTCGCTCGAAGACATTGGATTTTGGTTAAGCATCACTTCAGTCATTCTGACTGGTTCACTTGGACCCCACTTAACAGTACGGTGGTTCCTATGACTCAACAAAGAAGAAAAGAACGACGAAACAACTAAGTCTTCGCGCTCCATAGTCTTCACGCGATGTCTTCTCTTGTCACAGTCTTCAATGTGAATGTCTTCACATACCACCTTTGACCTCAATGTCTTCATACTTTTTAGGGGTCATCTCTGGTAGGAAAACCGAATCAATGAGGGACTTCTACCTGTGTTATCCTGCAATTCTCACAAACACATTAGTCCCTCAACCAGGTTTGTCGTCAATACTCCAAAACCAACTAGGGGTGGCACTAGATGCACTTACAATCTCCCCCTTTTTGGTGATTGATGACAAACTGGTTGAAGTTTTCAACGGGGAATAAAATATGTGAAATTGTAAAGGATAGGGTATTGTCTTCATAAGTGGCAAAGGCTCCCCCTGAAGATGTGCATATAAGTAATTTGCTTTTGGAATGCAAATGCACATGGCAGGTTGTACTTGTGGAGATCCTCTTCAACTTATGATGACAATTCATCATGCATGATTTGATATAACGAAGATAATGACATGCTTAATGAAAAATGGACGTCTGCAAAATGACTTCGCGCGGAATTTATCGTCGCACATGCGGAATTTATCATCGCATCACATAGTGTCAAAAAGGTAGCAGACGACCATCAAGTTTAAGTGTTACAACACACAAAAAAGAACCAAATGAATCAAAAAAGAGAGTTGTAAGCACTTGGCAAAAGTAGCAAAAAGTAAAGCAACCACCCATATGGACCCGCTTGAAGACTATAAACTCATATGCTTCTCCCCCTTTTGTCAGTAATGACCAAAAAGGTTTGAAGACATAGAGCTTCTACTCGTTCCCATGAGGTGCAGGCGAAGCAGCAAGGTCGTCGTTGAGGTCCGGTGGTGCAAAAGAACTTGGTGTAGTGTTGACACGCGCTGAAGTTGGAGGAGGTGAAGTGGCATCATCTTGGTCATCAATGACTCTGGCATTCACCGTCGCAGCTGGGGACGAATAGTCAGAGTCTTCAAGTGAGGGAGTCTGACGCAAGCGAGCATTCCTTGGAGGAGTTGAGTCAAACTTGAATCTTTCTGTGAAGCCATCGTCTTGCAGATCGGCTTCAGCACTAAGCAATGTCAAACTCTTCCAAGATCTCCAACAGGTTTCATGTGTAACAAAGGCATTCTTGGTGGAAAGATTGCGAATGCGATTGACGTCCACCAAGAGGCTTTGCATCTGACGCTTAAGCCAGTTATGATGCTTATCCTGTTTCTGATGTAGCGCGACGAGAAGCTCTCGGTCATTGAGAACACGAGATCACTTCTGAGGCCTTTGGGCAATGGTGCTTCCAGTGGCGTCAGTTTGAGCGCGAGGGGCATGTGTGTTACCAGCCAAGGGATAAACATGAGAGACTGTCTGAACTCCTTCAATGGGCTGGGTGAAGCTTTGACGGTCAGCATTGTGAAGATAAATCGGATCCTTAGCAGGCTCTGGGTAAATAGCTTCAACAGACAGATCAACCTCTGGCAAGAATACAAGATGATTGCGCGCAGACGGCTGATAGTTGAAGGCAGAGTGCAGCTTGATAAGACGCATTACCCATGGAGCATAGAACTTCAAACCAAAAATGTCGGAGCCAGATGCAGCCAATTGTCTGATGAAGAAGTCTTGAGCATTGAAGCTGATGCCATTGAAGATATAGAAAACCAAAGTCTTCATTGCTCCTTCAAGCTTCGCTGCAGATGAATGTCCTTTGACAGGCCATAGAGTTTTTCTGACGATATGGTAAATGGTGTGAGGCAGATACTCTAGGTCTTCAACAAAGAATTCAGATGGGTAGTCAGCGTTGTGAGGCAAAGGCTTCATCATGCTCAACATTTGGCTCATGTTGGGTTCTGGCTTCTGAAAAATGCTCTCCGAAGCATTCTGGTGTTGTTGACAACCTGGTTCATAGTATTCACCAGGAGTGGGAAGGGTTGTGAGCTCAATGATATCAAGAGCTTTGGCTTCATGATGGACATTGCATGTCATCCACTCAAGGACCCAAGTCTTTGGATCCCTGTTGTATCCTCGAATGTGAAGAGTTGCATAAAACTGTAATAGAAGCTCTTCATTCCAGTGTTCCTTGTCTGTGACAAATTGCAGGAGTCCAGCGTCTCTGAAGCAATCCAACACTTCTTCTAGACAGGGCAGGCCAGCTATAGCTTCAGTGTCGAGACGCATATGTGGAAATATGCGCCCTTGATTGTATAAGACGCATGAATAGTAGCTGCGCTGCTGATAGCTCCAGAACTGATCCGATGAAATGCGAGGTTTGGAGTAAGGGTTCTTGGCGCTGTTGAAGAAGGTGTTATGTGCCACGAAGCCATTCACATTGAAGACCCCAGGTGAGGTTGTAGTGCCTGGGAATCTTGGAAGTCTTGGCTTGGGCTTCTGGACTTGCGGCCTGTGCTCGACATGATAGTCAAATTGTGGACCCGCAGCAGGTGGAGGAACCAGAATGGGCCATCGGACCATAACAGGTTGACCATGATCAAATGCCAGCTCAACAGTATGAGGTCTTGGAGGGGATACAGGAGCATTGGCATTTTCGTTGACATGGGCTGCAAGTGGCACAATAGCTTCAGGAGGAATGATTACGCCTGGTGCTGCATTGGCTTCAGGGGCCACATTGGCTTCATGTGCTTCATTATTGGCTTCGGGCATGACGACATCAGTGTCATCAGCAGTGTTGTTGTTGATGGTGACGTTAGCTTCAGGCGCCACATTAGCTTCAGCCATGACAACGTCATTGGCTTCAGTGTTGATGTTGGTGGCCGCCTCAGTATTGGTAACCTCCACTTCAGGAGCTGGAGGGTCGGACACGTTCTCCTCGAGAACAGCTTCAGGAATGGTTGGTGGTGTAGCAACTCTTTCTTCATCACGTGGTGCTTCTTCTTCATCGGCTGATGCAGCCGGAATATCTTCAGCCGTTTTGGCTTCAGACTCAGAGGCATTCACAGTTGGAGTGGCTTCTGGAAACACATGACGTGCAATAGATTGGTGGGGCACTTCTCCTTCTGGAACACTTGGAAGAGTGACTTGGGGCCTTGGTCCTTTGCGAAGCCTGCATAACGTTGGCAACGCCTGTGGAGATGGAGTTGGCTGGGCCTCAAAGTCATTGTCATCTTGCACTGGTGAGGTGACTTGTGGTTGGGGAGAACTTGGGGTGTCTTGTTGTTGTGGGTGATCAGCCCACGATGCATCCTGGGCAGTTGGTGTCAGAGGACGACCAATGCTGATGAGCTCACTGTGCGTGAGCACAGGCGATGATACCAAATTGTGCTCGATCTGAGGAAGGACTTCATCATCTTCAACATTGTCATGAGGACCAATGCCTTCAGCTGCGGTGGGATCAACAACTGGATTGTCTTCAGCTTCAGGAGCCTCTGTGGAAGCAGGCTCATTAACTATCAACTGACGCTCTTGATGTTCAAACACAGGATGAGCAACAGAAATTGGCTCAACAAGAAGGGGCTCTGTGGGAGCAGCCCGATCTCTCTTCTTTGTTTTCCTTTTCTTGGTTGAGGGAGCATCATCAGTGGTGGCTTTGGTCTTGCGCTTTCTGGCTTCGGCTTCAGCTGCTCTAGTTTTCTTGAATTCTGAAGCCACTGTGGGGACCTTAGGCTTCGAGACTGTCATACTAGCTGGGAAGACAATGTGAGGTTCTTCCTGCCTTGATGCTTCTGGTTCTGCCACAGTTGGCTTCTTCTTTTTCTTGGCAGCCATTCTGGGGTCGATGCCTGGCCGCCCCAAGGCCTTGCGCTTTTCAGCTTCATTGTAACCTTGAACACATTTGGCAGCAAGATTCTTCATGCGCTCACGAGAACCTTTTGCTTCTTCTCGTTTCTTGTGGAATGCCTCCTTGAGCTCATGCATCATGACCTTGAAGTTTTGAATGTCTTCAACATTGAGCTTGTCCATGTGCTTCTTGAACCGAGCCTTTTCATAATCGATCTTATGCTTCAGCTCAACAATTTTCTGAGCTAGAGCCAGCTCAGGAGCAATGGCTCCATGGAAGGCGACGCTGAGGCCAATGGGAAGCTGAAGATCATCAAAGCTGACATCTGGGCTATCAAACCACTCATCAATAAACTTGTTTAATATTTCCACATCAAAGAGAGGAATATCATTGAAGATTTCCGCCTCTTGCTTACTCTTGATCAACTGCTCAAGAGCGTCATCGCCAAGATCGTCGTCGCTGGACAGATCAATGGCGTCATTCTCGTTTCTCAAAACAGCAGCAGGGGTCAGTGCTTGACCAGTGGGTTGCATGGGCTTTTTCGACTTGGCAGACTTGGAGATGTGTGAGAGATCTTCATACTGCACACTGGCTTCAGGAGGTGCAGTGGCCAGAGGCTTCGCCCGTGAGACCTTTGGTGCAGATGAGGGCTTTGAAGCCTTTGGTACTGAAGAGGGCTTTGAAGCCTTGGGTTTCATTTGCTTCACAGGCTTCGATGGTTTAGGCGCTTCGTCAGAATCAGCGTCGTCTGCAGGTTGATCCACGTCTGCCCCTTGAACCTTTATGTGTGTGATGAGACCTTCTAAGTTGTAGAAGGGCCCAACCAGATTGGGTTCAGCTTCGCGTGTGCCATCAACACGTGGCGCAGAGGGGCCTGGGTTGAAGTCTAATCCCAAAGACTTCTTGTTTTCCTTGGCCGAGTTCTTTGCAAACTGATAGTTGCGCTTGAAGAGATTATCTTCTTGACACCATAACAGAGAGGATGGGTCGGCATTAGCAGGCCGAGGTCCACGAATCATGCAAGGGTAGAAGCCTTGAGCAATAGCTTCGGACTTCGACTTGGGCTGAATACCTTTGTATATTATATCTCCCCAGGGGCCCTTGATGGCACTCTTCTCAGCATATTCGTCGGTGACGAATCTGTACTTGAACCATTCCTCTACCCAATGTCTTCGAATCCATTGGATTCGATTCTTGCGTTCTCCATAGGTCTCTTCTGGATCTGACTTGTATAGCTCATAGAGATCCGGTGGTAGGTCCTTAGAAGTGTTTCCACGGTGTTGTCTGCCGCCCTTCTTGACTGATTTTTCTGTTGCCATGAAGTTTAGACTGAAAGGCTTCAACACTGTCAAAGTCTTCCGTCTACTGGTCAGACAAGAACTGGCTTTAGGGGAATTTATATGATACTATAAGAACTCTGCAAATGAATGCATACTATGAGAACCAAGGGATTCTCCCACGGACATGTACCTGTGACAGCATTAAAGGTGCGAGGGAAGGGGAAGAGGTCATATGCATTCTCAGAAGATTTTGAAGATAAATCAGTTTAGAAGACATTGACCTCATAGTGCGAAGACATTCACTCATATGTAGAGAGTTGGTTCCAGATTTGTACGAATCCATGAATAAGTACAAGTGAGGAATCTAACTACTTTGTGAAGCATAAGTGAACATACTAGGCATGCTATGAGATGCAGAATGAGATAGATCCAACTTGTGGGAACAGAAACCACTTGTGGTTGAAAAGGATGAATCTATCGGATCAAAAGGACTGTAAAAAGAGGTTTTATTTACCACACGAGGAACTGCTAGACGGAGCGGGAGAGGAGGCCGAGCAGTTCGATCTTCCGTGCCCTAACTTGGCGACGGAGGACACCTACAGCGACGGCAGAGAAGACGATGTCCGCGGCCGGCGTGAGGACGGCGTCGGTGAGGTCGCGACAGCTAAGCGCTTCGTCGCATGCGTCGTCGAGGGCTAGTGGTGGCACTAGGGTTTGTGCGAGAGTGGAAGAAGAGATAATGACTGGGGTGAGGCGTGTATTTATAGAGACAGGGACGGCACAACGTTATTACGCAAGTGCCCCTGGCGGTTCACATCTGAAGGACACGTGGCGATCATGCAACACATTGGAGGTTGTTCCATGTTCCCACGCACGCCTGGATTGTCGGGTGGTCGTTCCCGCTTCTTCGGGTTTCAGGCAAAAGGATTGAGCATTTAAAACGGATTTAATGTTTGTCTCTGTATCTGCTGTTGACAAGGACACATCAAAGACATTCGACAGTTTCAATAGAATGCATATGATTTGTATAGATAGACTTGAGACGGGAGCATAGAAAGGTTAGGGTCCGATCACATTCACTTAGTTTAAAAAAATTCAACATGAAGACATAGCTATAAGTGAATGCTGTAGAGGACAGAAACCAAATCAGTACATTGAAGATAAACATGAGGCCATGTTAACATTGAAGACAAACAAAATGTGAAGACCTGCAAATGTAACGCAATGAGAAAAAACACTTCTAAGGGAAGAATTTGGTGGTGGCGTTACCCACCGTATAGGAAGTATTAGACCCAGACACGGCGCACAATTATCGTGGCGCTCCGAAGTCAAATTCCATGTTAATGTATTCACACTCAGAATGTAAGTCTTCATTGATTGAAGATATACTTTACTTCGTGTGTTGCACATCTAAGTCATCAACATGCATAAGTGTGAGGATGTGTGCCTGATCACAGGACATTTGAGGATTCCAAGATATTTAGCTCATACTGTAACTTGCAAAACCTTTTCTCATCCAAGGGCTTTGTGAAGATATCTGTCAGTTCCTCTTCAGTGTTGACGTGTATGATATCAATATCTTCCTTCATGACATGATCTCTGAGAAAGTGATGACGAATTTCAATGTGCTTTGTCTTCGAGTGCTGAACTGGGTTATTAGCAATCTTGATGGCGCTTTCGTTGTCGCAGTAGAGTGGCACTTGCTTCAGATAATTGCCATAGTCTTTGAGTGTTTGCTTCATCCATAGAAGTTGAGCGCAGCAAGATCCAGCATCAATGTATTCAGATTCAGTAGTGGAGAGAGATACACAGTTCTGCTTCTTTGAAGACCAACATACAAGTGAGCGTCCCAGAAAGTGACATGTGCCTGATGTACACTTGCGATCCACCTTGTCACCAGCATAATCAGCATCCGAGAATCCAACTAGATCAAACTCTAAGCCCTTTGGATAGCATAATCCTAGTGTTGGGGTGTGAGCCAAATATCGAAGAATTCGCTTCACAGCTAAGTGATGCGATTCCTTTGGTGCCGCTTGGAATCGGGCACACATGCAAACACTAAGCATGATATCTGGCCTAGATGCACATAAATAAAGCAAAGAACCAATCATGGAGCGGTATACCTTTTGATCGAACTCTTTACCATTGTCGTCGGGACCCAGATAGTGTTTAGCTGGCATTGGCGTCGTGTAACCTTTGCAGTCTTGCATTCCAAACTTCTTCAGGCAATCTTTGAGGTATTTCTCTTGAGATATGAAGATGCCGTTGCGTTGCTGTCGTATTTGAAGACCAAGGAAGAACTTCAACTCTCCCATCATGGACATCTGATATTGCTCTTGCATCATGTATCCAAACTCACCACTGTATTTCTGATTAGTGCAGCCGAAGATAATGTCATCCACATATATTTGGCACACAAACAGTTCACCATCATATGTCTTCGTGAAGAGTGTGGGATCTAGGGAACCAGGTTTGAAGCCTTTGCTCTTCAAGAAGTCTTTGAGTGTGTCATACCAAGCACGAGGGGCTTGTTTGAGGCCATACAGTGCCTTGTTGAGCTTATACACCATGTCAGGATGTTTTGGATCTTCAAAGCCAGGCGGTTGTGCAACATACACTTCTTCTTCAATCTTGCCATTGAGAAAAGCGCTCTTCACATCCATTTGATACAGAAGAATGTCATGATGATTTGCATAGGCCAACAGTATGTGTATAGCTTCAAGCCTAGCCACAGGAGAAAATGTTTCATCGAAGTCAATTCCTTCAACTTGAGTGTATCCTTGAGCAACGAGATGAGCTTTGTTTCTGACAACTTGACCATGCTCATCTTGCTTGTTGCGATATATCCATTTAGTGCCTCTGATATTGTGCTTACGAGGATCAGGACACTTGACCAGTTCCCATACATTATTCAGCTCAAATTGTTGAAGCTCTTCTTGCATAGCTTGAATCCATTCAGGTTCCATGAAGGCTTCATCAACTTTCTTGGGTTCAGATATTGAGACGAATGTGAAGTGCCCACAGAAATTTGCTAGTTGTGTTGTCCTTGAACGAGTGAGTGGACCAGGTGCATTGATGCTATCAATTATTCTCTCAATCTGTACTTCATTTGCAACCCGAGGATGAACAGGACGAAGATTTTGCTCTTGCTGATCATTGTCATCGTTAGAAGGATTGTCTTCAGGTTGATCAGGTGCAGAGATGATGAGTTCCTCTTCGGGCTGTGCTTCAGATGGTATGATTTCTCCAGTTCCCATAAGCTTGATGGATTCACTGGATGGACCTTCATCTAGCACATTTGGCAGGTGCTCTCTTTGCGAGCCGTTAGTCTCATTGAACCGCACATCCACAGTTTCAACCACTTTATAGTGAAAGAGGTTGAAGAATCTGTAGGAGTGCGAATCCTTTCCGTATCCAAGCATAAAACCTTCATGTGCTTTCGGTGCAAATTTTGAAGTGTGATGTGGATCCTTGATCCAGCACCTGGCATCAAATACTCTGAAGTAACTGACATTTAGCTTCTTACCAGTGAGAAGCTCATAGGATGTTTTGTTCAGAAGCTTGTGAAGATAAACACGGTTGATGATATGGCATGCAGTATCAATGGCTTCAGGCCAGAACTTTCTTGGAGTCTTGTATTCATCGCGCATCGTCCGAGCCATCTCAATGAGTGTTCTGTTCTTGCGTTCCATGATGCCATTCTGCTGCGGCGTGTACGGAGCTAAGAACTCATGAGTGATGCCCAAAGTATCAAGATAAGTGTCGAGGCCGGTGTTCTTGAATTCAGTGCCATTGCCACTTCTGATGTGCTTGATCTTGACGCCATAGTTGTTCATGGCTCGATTGGCGAAACGTCTGAAGACATCCTGCACTTCAGTCTTGTAGAGAATTATATGCACCCATGTATATCTTGAATAATCATCAACAATGACGAAGCCATAGAGACAAGTAGTAGTAGTAAGAGTTGAGTAGTGAGTGGGACCGAAGAGGTCCATGTGTAGCAGTTCGAAGGGTTGAGTCGTTGTCATGATTATCTTCAAGGGATGTTTGGCCCTCGACATCTTTCCAGCTTCGCAGGCACCGCATAAGTGATCCTTCTTGAACTTGACGCCCTCGATGCCTATGATATGCTTCTTCTTTGCAAGAGTGTGCAAGTTCCTCATGCCAGCATGCCCTAGCCTCCGATGCCAGAGCCAGCATTCTGAAGCTTTTGCAAGAAGACATACGGCAAGTTGTGGTCCTGCTGAGAAATCTACCATGTACAAATCATCTTTCCGATACCCTTCAAAGACTAGAGACTTGTCAGATTCCATTAGAACAAGGCAATGATATTTTCCAAACATCACAATCATGTTTAAATCGCAAAGCATTGAGACAGACATTAAGTTGAAACCAAGGGATTCAACAAGCATCACTTTATCCATGTGCTGATCCCTTGAGATTGCAACTCTACCTAGACCCAATTGTTGGGGAACGTAGCAGAAATTCAGAATTTTCTACGCATCACCAAGATCAATCTTTGGAGTAATCTAGCAACGAGGGGAATGAGAGTGCATCTAAATACCCTTGTATATCGCTAAGCGGAAGCGTTCAAGTGAACGGGGTTGATGGAGTCGTACTCGTCGTGATCCAAATCACCGATGATCCTAGTGCCGAACAAACGGCACCTCCGTGTTCAACACACGTACAGCCCGGTGACGTCTCCTACGCCTTGATCTAGCAAGGGGAGAAGGAGAGGTTGGGGAAGACTCCATCCAGTAGCAGCACGACGGTGTGGTGGTGGTGGAGGAGCGCGGGACTCCAGCAGGGCTTCGCCAAGCACTACGAGAGACAAGGAGGGAGAGGGGTAGGGCTGCGCCAACAGGGAGAGCAAATCACATGTGTTGGGCAGCCCCAAACCTCAAGTATATATAGGGGAAGGGGAGGGGCTGCGCCCCTACCTAGGGTTCCCTCCCTAGGGGTGGCGGCAGCCCCCAGATCCCATCTGGGAGGCGGCCAAGGGGGAGAGAGAGGGGGGCGCACCTAGGGTGGGCCTTAGGGCCCATCTGCGCCTAGGGTTTGCCCCCTCTCCTCTTGAGGACGCCTTGGGCCTTGGTGGGAGGCGCCCCAGCCCACCCAGGGGATGGTCCCTTCCCACTATTGGCCCATGTAGGCCTCCGGGGCTGGTGGCCCCACCTGGTGGACCCCCGGACCCCTCCGGTGGTCCCGGTACACTACCGATGATGTCCGGAACATTTCCGGTGGCCAAAACCATACTTCCTATATATTAATCTTTACCTCCGGACCATTCCGGAACTCCTCGTGACGTCCGGGATCTCATCCGGGACTCCGAACAACATTCGGTAACCGCGTACATACTTTCCCTATAACCCTAGCATCATCGAACCTTAAGTGTGTAGACCCCACGGGTTCGTGAGTCATGCAGACATGGCCGAGACAACTCTCCGGTCAATAACCAACAGCGGGATCTAGATACCCATGCTGGCTCCCACATGCTCCACGATGATCTCATCAGATGAACCACGATGTCAAGGATTCAATCAATCCCGTATACAATTCACTTTGTCTATCGGTATGATACTTGCCCGAGATTCGATCGTCGGTATCCCGATACCTTGTTCAATCTCGTTACCGGCAAGTCTCTTTACTCGTTCCGTAACACATCATCCCGTGATAAACTCCTTGGTCACATTGTGCACATTATGATGATGTCCTACCGAGTGGGCCCAGAGATACCTCTCCGTTTACACGGAGTGACAAATCCCAGTCTCGATTCGTGCCAACCCAACAGACACTTCCGGAGATACCTGTAGTGTACCTTTATAGCCACCCAGTTACGTTGTGACGTTTGGCACACCCAAAGCACTCCTACGGTATCCGGGAGTTGCACAATCTCATGGTCTAAGGAAATGATACTTGACATTAGAAAAGCTTTAGCATACGAACTACATGATCTTTGTGCTAGGCTTAGGATTGGGTCTTGTCCATCACATCATTCTCCTAATGATGTGATCCCGTTATCAACGACATCCAATGTCCATGGTCAGGAAACCGTAACCATCTATTGATCAACGAGCTAGTCAACTAGAGGCTTACTAGGGACATGGTGTTGTCTATGTATCCACACATGTATCTGAGTTTCCTATCAATACAATTATAGCATGGATAATAAACGATTATCATGAACAATGAAATATAATAATAATAATAACTAATTTATTATTGCCTCTAGGGCATATTTCGAACAGTCTCCCACTTGCACTAGAGTCAATAATCTAGTTCATATCACCATGTGATTAACACTCACAGGGTTCTGGGTTTGATCATGTTATGCTTGTGAGAGAGGTTGTAGTCAACGGGTCTTGCCATATTCAGATCCCTATGTATTTCGCAAAACTTTATATCGTAGATGCTGCTACCACGTTCCACTTGGAGCTATTCCAAATTATTGCTCCATTATACGTATCCGGTATCTCTACTCAGAGCTATCCGGATAGGTGTTAAGCTTGCATCGACGTAACTCTTTACGTCGAACTCTTTATCACCTCCATAACCGAGAAACATTTCCTTATTCCTCTAAGGATAATTTTGACCGCTATCTGGTGATCTACTCCTAGATCACCTTTGTACCCTCTTGCCAGACATGTGGCAAGGCACACATCAGGTGCGGTACTCAGCATGGCATACCGTATAGAGCCTATGACAAGAGCATAGGGGACGACCTTCGTCCTTCCTCTTTCTTCTGCCGTGGTCAATCTTTGAGTCTTACTCAACTTCACATCTTACAACTCAGGTAAGAACCCCTTCTTTGACTGATCTATTTTGAACTCCTTCAAAAACATGTCAAGGTGTGCGTTCTTTGAAAGTATCATCAGGCGTTTTGATCTATCTCTATAGATCTTGATGCCCAATATGTAAGCAGCTTTATCTAGGTCTTCCTTTGAAAAACACTCTTCAAACAATCGTTTATGCTTTCCAGAAATTCTACATTATTTCGGATCTTACAATATGCCATCCACATATACTTATCAGAAATGTTGTAGTGCTCCCACTCACTTTCTTTTAAATACAATTTTCTAGCAAACATTGTATAAACCTAAAAGCTTTGATCACTCCATCAAAGCATGTATTCTAATTCCGAGATGCTTGCTCTAGTCCATAGAAGGATTGTTGGAGCCAGCATACCTTTTAGCATCCTTAGGACCGACAAAACCTTTTATTGTATCACATACAACTGTTCTTACGAAAACTGGTAAGAAAACTTGTTTTGAGATCCATCTGTAAGATTTCATAGTCGAAAAATACAGCTAATGCTAACATGATTCCGACGGACTTAAGCATCGCTACAGGTGAGAAATTCTCATCGTAGTCAACTCCTTGAACTTGTGAAAAGACTCTTTCCCACAAGTCGAGCTTCATAGACGGTAACATTACTGCCCACGTCCGTCTTCTTCTTAAAGATCCATTTATCTCAATGGCTTGCCGATCACCGGGCAAGTCCACCAAAGTCCATACTTTGTTCTGATATATGGATCCTATCTCGGATTTCATGGCTTCTAACCATTTGTCGGAATACGGGCCCACCATCGCTTCTCCATAGCTCGTAGGTTCATTATTGTCTAACAACATGATATCTAAGACAGGATTACCGTACCACTTAGGAGTAGTACATATCCTTGTCGACCTACGAGGTTCGATAGCAACTTGATCCGAAGCTTCATGATCACTATCATTAACTTCCTATTCAACAGATGTAGGCTCCACAGAAAACATCTTTCTGTGTTGCATCACTCTTTGGTTGAAATAAGGTTCGACAACCTTATCAAGTTCTATCTTCCTCCCACTCAATTCTTTCGAGAGAAACTCCTTCTCGAGAAAGGACCCGTTCTTAGCGACAAACAATTTGCCCTCGGATCTGAGATAGAAGGTATACCCAACTGTCACCCTTGGGTATCCTATGAAGATGTGTTTGTCCGCTTTGGGTTCGAGCTTCTCCGGCTAAAGCCTTAAGCATCGCAGCCCCAAACATTAAGAAACGACAACTTTGGTTTCTTGCCAAACCATATTCTTACGACGTCGTCTCAATGGACTTAGATGGTGTCCTATCTAAAGTGAATGCAGCTGTCTCTAACGCATAACCTCAAAATGAAAACGGTAGATTGATAAGAGACATCATCGATCGCACCATATCTCATAAGGTTCGATTACGACGTCCGGACACACCATAACCCAGTGGTGTTCCAGGTGGCTTCAACTATGAAACAATTCCACAATGTCTTAAGTGTTTGCCAAACTCATAACTCAGATATTCTCATTGATCAGATCGTAGGAATTTGATCTTCTTGTTATGATGATTCTTAACTTCACTCTGAAATCGCTTGAACTTTTCAAACGTTTCAGACTTGTGCTTCATTAAGTAAATATACCTATATCTACTCAAATCGTCAGTGAAGATGAGAAAATAGCGATATCCACCGCACGGTTCAATTCTCATTGGATCACACGCATCAGCATGTATGATTTCCAACAAGTCACTTGCCCGTTTCATTGTACCTGAAAACGGGGTCTTAGTCATCCTGCCCATGAGGCATGGCTCGCATGTGTCAAGCGATTCAAAATCAAGTGACTCCAAACATCCATCGACATGGAGTTTCTTCATGCATCTTACGCCAATATGACCTAAGCAGCAGTGCCACAAGAAAGTGGTACTATCATTATTAACTCTACATCTTTTGGCGTGAACATGTGTATTACCACGACCGAGATTCAATGAACCATTCACATAGGGTGCATGACCATGAAAGGTATCATTCATGTAAACAGAATAACCATTATTCTCTAACTTAAATGAATGACCGTATTGCAATGAACATGATCTAATCATATTCATGCTCAACGTAGACACCTGATAACATTTATCTAGGTTCAATACTAATCCCGAAGGCAGATGGAGCGTGCGATGGTGATCTCATCAACTTTGGAAACACTTCCAACACACATCGTCACCTCGCCCTTAGCCAGTCTCCGTTTAGTCTGTAGCTTTTGCTTCAAGTCACCAGTAATAGCAACTGAACCGGTATCCAATACCCAGGTGCTACCAGGAGTACTAGCGAGGTACACATTAATAACACGTATATACTTTGTTGAAGTTGCCAGCCTTCTTATCTACCATGCATTTGGGGTAATTCCGCTACCAGTGACCGTTCCCCTTACAATAGAAGCACTTAGTCTCGGGTTTGGGTTCAACCTTGGGTTCCTTCACTGGAGCGGCAACTGGTTTGCCATCCATGAAGTTTCCCTTCTAGCCCTTGCCCTTCTTGAAACCAGTGGTCTTGCTAAACCATCAACACTTGATGCTCCTTCTTTGATTTCTACCTTTTGCGGTCTTAAGCACCGTGAACAGCTCCGGGATCAACTCCATCCCTTGCATGTCATAGTTCATCACGAAGATCTAGTAGCTTAGTGATAGTGTCTAGAGAACTCTATCAATCACTATCTTATCCGGAAGTTTAACTCCCACTTGATTTAAGTGATTGTTGCACCCAGACATTCTGAGCACATGCTCACTAGCTGAGCTATTCTCCTCCATCTTGTTGGCAAAAGAACTTGTCCGAGGTCTCACACCTCTCAACACGGGCATGAGCCTGAAATCCCAATTTCAGCTCCTGGAACATCTCATATGTTCTATGGCGTTCAAAACGTCATTGGAATCCCGATTCTAAGCCGTAAAGTATGGTGCACTAAACTATCAAGTAGTCATCAGGATGTGTCTGTCAGGTGTTCACAACATCCACAGACGACATTGTAGGGGTTTGCACATCGAGCGGTGCATCAAAGACGGCAGCCTTCTGTGTAGCAATGAGGACACTCCTCGGACTACGGACCCAGTCCGCATCATTGCTTACAATATCTTTCAACTTAATCTTTCTCTAGGAACGTATTGAAATAGGGAGCTACAACGTGAGCTATTTATCTACAACATATTTGCAAAGACAATTTAGACTATGTTCATGATAATTGAGTTCATCTAATGAACTCCCACTCAGATAGACATCCCTCTAGTCATCTAAGTGAAACATGATCCGAGTCAACTAGGCCGTGTCCGATCATCACGTGAGACGGACTAGTCAACATCGGTGAACATCTTCATGTTGATCGTATCTTCTATACGACTCATGCTCGACCTTTCGGTCTTCCGTGTTCCGAGGCCATGTCTGTACATGCTAGGCTCGTCAAGTCAACCTAAGTGTTTTTGCTGTGTAAATCTGGCTTACACCCGTTGTATTCGAACGTTAGAATCTATCACACCCGATCATCACGTGGTGCTTCGAAACAACGAACCTTCGCAACGGTGCACAGTTAGGGGGAACACCTTTCTTGAAATTTTAGTGAGGGATCATCTTATTTAAGCTACCGTCGTTCTAAGCAAATAAGATGTAAAACATGATAAACATCACATGCAATCAAATAGTGACATGATATGGCCAATATCATTTTGCTCCTTTTGATCTCCATCTTCGGGGCTCCATGATCATCGTTATCACCGGGACGACACCATGATCTCCATCATCATGATCTCCATCATCGTGTCTTCTTGAAGTTGTCTCGTCATCTATTACTTCTACTACTATGGCTAACACTTTAGCAATAAAGTAAAGTAATTACATGACGTTTATGTTGACACGCAGGTCATAAATAAATTAGGACAACTCCTATGGCTCCTGCCGGTTGTCATACTCATCGACATGCAAGTCGTGATTCCTATTACAAGAACATGATCAATATCATACATCACATATATCATTCATTATATCCTTTTGGCCATATCACATCACAAGGCATATGCTGCAAAAACAAGTTAGACGTCCTCTAATTGTTGTTGCAAGTTTTTACGTGGCTGCTATAGGTTTCTAGCAAGAACGTTTCTTACCTATGCCAAAACCACAACGTGATATGCTAATTTCTATTTACCCTTCATAAGGACCCTTTTCATTGAATCCGATCCGACTAAAGTGGGAGAGACAGACACCCGCTAGCCACCTTATGCAACTAGTGCATGTCAGTCGGTGGAACCAGTCTCACGTAAGAGTACGTGTAAGGTCGGTCCGGGCCGCTTCATCCCACGATGCCGCCGAATCAAGATAAGACTAGTAACGGCAAGTAAATTGACAAAATCAACGCACACAACTGCTTTGTGTTCTACTCGTGCATAGAAACTACGCATAGACCTAGCTCATGATGCCACTGTTGGGGAACGTAGCAGAAATTCAAAATTTTCTACGCATCACCAAGATCAATCTATGGAGTAATCTACCAACGAGGGGAAGGAGAGTGCATCTACATACCCTTGTAGATCGCTAAGCGGAAGCGTTCAAGTGAACGGGGTTGATGGAGTCGTACTCGTCGTGATCCAAATCACCGATGATCCTAGTGCCGAACAGACGGCACCACCGTGTTCAACACACGTACAGCCCGGTGACGTCTCTTACGCCTTGATCTAGCAAGGGGAGAAGGAGAGGTTGGGGAAGACTCCATCCAGTAGCAGCACGACGGCGTGGTGGTGGTGGAGGAGCGCGGGACTCCAGCAGGGCTTCGCCAAGCACTACGAGAGACAAGGAGGGAGAGGGGTAGGGCTGCGCCAACAGGGAGAGCAAATCACATGTGTTGGGCAGCCCCCAGATCCCATCTGGGAGGCGGCCAAGGGGGAGAGAGAGGGGGGCGCACCTAGGGTGGGCCTTAGGGCCCATCTGCGCCTAGGGTTTGCCCCCTCTCCTCTTGAGGACGCCTTGGGCCTTGGTGGGAGGCACCCCAGCCCACCCAGGGGATGGTCCCTTCCCACTATTGGCCCATGTAGGCCTCCGGGGCTGGTGGCCCCACCTGGTGGACCCCCGGACCCCTCCGGTGGTCCCGGCACACTACCGGTGATGTCCGAAACATTTCCGGTGGCCAAAACCATACTTCCTATATGTTAATCTTTACCTCCGGACCATTCCGGAACTCCTCGTGACGTCCGGGATCTCATCCGGGACTCTGAACAACATTCGGTAACCGCGTACATACTTTCCCTATAACCCTAGCGTCATCGAACCTTATGTGTGTAGACCCCACGGGTTCGTGAGTCATGCAGACATGGCCGAGACAACTCTCCGGTCAATAACCAACAGCGGGATCTGGATACCCATGCTGGCTCCCACATGCTCCACGATGATCTCATCAGATGAACCACGATGTCAAGGATTCAATCAATCCCGTATACAATTCCCTTTGTCTATCGGTATGATACTTGCCTGAGATTCGATCGTCGGTATCCCGATACCTTGTTCAATCTCGTTACCGGCAAGTCTCTTTACTCGTTCCGTAACACATCATCCCGTGATCAACTCCTTGGTCACATTGTGCACATTATGATGATGTCCTACCGAGTGGGCCCAGAGATACCTCTCCGTTTACACGGAGTGACAAATCCCAGTCTCGATTCGTGCCAACCCAACAGACACTTCCGGAGATACCTGTAGTGTACCTTTATAGCCACCCAGTTACGTTGTGACGTTTGGCACACCCAAAGCACTCCTACGGTATCCGGGAGTTGCACAATCTCATGGTCTAAGGCAATGATACTTGACATTAGAAAAGCTTTAGCATACGAACTACACGATCTTTGTGCTAGGCTTAGGATTGGGTCTTGTCCATCACATCATTCTCCTAATGATGTGATCCCGTTATCAACGACATCCAATGTCCATGGTCAGGAAACCGTAACCATCTATTGATCAACGAGCTAGTCAACTAGAGGCTTACTAGGGACATGGTGTTGTCTATGTATCCACACATGTATCTGAGTTTCCTATCAATACAATTATAGCATGGATAATAAACGATTATCATGAACAATGAAATATAATAATAATAACTAATTTATTATTGCCTCTAGGGCATATTTCCAACACCAATACCTTGCTTTTACCTGTATCAGCAAATGTGATGTGACTCTTGTCAGATGGACGTAAGGTTGAGTCCATGAGAAGACTTCGCTTGCCAGTCATGTGATTAGTACATCCACTATAAATAATCCATTCTGAAGCAGCTGGTGTCATACCCTTGGCATCGCGTGCCATGAAGCAGTAGGTGGGAGCAGAGTTGTCATGGTCATTAGCATCGACGTCGGTGATGAAGTCATTGTCTACAATGTTGAAGATGCACTTGGCAACGTAGGCTGTAGCCAGACTTGCAACGCTAGAATCGGACTCCTCCTCAGACTCCACCTCCGCCTCCTCAGAAGCAGACTCCTCCTCTGAATCCATTTCCTTGCCAACAAATGCACGAGCCTTGCCAGATGAGCTCTTCTTGTGTGATGAAGACTTTGATGAAGACTTGGAAGAATACTTTGAGTATTTCTTCTTCTTCTTGTCGTCAGAATCATATTCCTTGCTCTTCTTCTTCTTCTTGTTCTCGTTGTCCCACTGCGGACACTCAGAGATGTAGTGACCAGGTTTCTTGCACTTGTGGCATGTTCTCTTCCTGTAGTCATGAGCAGAAGCTTCATCATTCCTTGAGCTGGATCGTGACGACTTTCTGAAGCCTTTCTTCTTGGTGAATTTCTGGAACTTCTTCACAAGCATAGCAAGCTCCTTTCCAATGTCTTCAGGATCATCAGAACTACAATCAGATTCTTCTTCAGATGAGGAAACAACTTTTGCCTTCAAAGCACGAGTTCGTCCATAGTTGGGACCGTAGATGTCTCTTTTCTCAGAAAGATAAAACTCATGTGTGTTGAGCCTTTCAAGTATGTCGGACGGATCGAGTGTCTTGAAGTCAGGGCGTTCTTGTATCATCAGGGCTAGGGTGTCAAACGAGCTGTCAAGTGATCTCAGGAGTGTCTTGACGACTTCATGCTTGGTGATCTCAGTAGCGCCAAGGGCTTGAAGCTCATTTGTGATGTCAGTGAGTCGATCAAACGTGAGCTGAACATTCTCATTGTCGTTTCTCTTGAAGCGGTTGAAGAGGTTACGAAGGACACTGATTCTTTGATCTCTCTGGGTTGAGACGCCTTCGTTGACCTTGGAGAGCCAGTACCAGACTAGCTTGGATGTTTCCAGAGCACTCACACGGCCATACTGTCCTTTGGTCAGATGACCACAGATGATATTCTTGGCAGTGGAATCCAGTTGAACGAACTTCTTGACATCAGCAGCGGTGACACCTTCACCAGCCTTGGGAACGCCATTCTTGACGACATACCAGAGGTCGACATCAATGGCTTCCAGATGCATGCGCATCTTATTCTTCCAGTAGGGATATTTAGTTCCATCAAAGACTGGGCACGCAGCGGAGACTTTGATTATCCCTGCAGTCGACATAGCTAAAACTTTAGGTGGTTAAACCGAATCACACAGAACAAGGGAGTACCTTGCTCTGATACCAATTGAAAGTGCTAGTGATCGACTAGAGGGGGGTGAATAGGCGATTTTTATGAAAGTCTTCAAAACATGGAAGTTTCAAAGACAAACGATAGAAATAAACCTATTACCACGCAGCAGAAGGTAGACTACACTAAGCAAGCCATAGTCAAGCATTCAATGAAATGAAGGCACAAAGACTAATAGCAGCTAGGCAGTATAGATCAGGACGGAAGATAGTATGAAGTCAATCAGAACAAGCAGTCACACAGTGAAGACAAATAGATAATGCAAATAGGCAATGACTTCACAAGGACCAATATGCAAATAAAGAGATGGGAAGGATAGAACCAGTGGCTCGTTGAAGACAATGATTTGTTGGACTAGTTCCAGTTGCTGTGACAACTGTACGTCTGGTTAGGGAGGCTGAGATTCAACTCAGAAGACCGCGTCTTCACCTCATTCCCCTTGAGCTAAAGGACACCCAGTCCTCGCCCAATCACTCTGCTAAGTCTTCAAGGTAGACTTCCAAACCTTCAGAGACTTCGTTCACCGACGATCCACAATGACTCTTGGATGCTCAGAACGCGACGCCTAATCGGCTGGAGGATTCACAGTCCTCAAGTGTAATAAGTCTTCAGATCACACAGACAGGAAGACTTCAGTGATGCCTAACACTCTTTGGCTCTGGGTGTTTAGGGCTTTATCCTCGCAAGGAATTCTCTCTCAAAGGCTTCGAGGTGGGTTGCTCTCAAACGACAAAAGTCGTACACTAGCTCTGAGCAGCCAACCAATTTATGGTGTAGGGGGTGGGCTATTTATAGCCACTAGGCAACCCGACCTGATTTGTCCGAAATGACCCTGGGTCACTAAGGAACTGACACGTGTTCCAACGGTCAGATTTCAAACACACACGGCAACTTTACTTGAGCTACAAGCAAAGCTGACTTATCCAGCTTTGGATAAGATTTGCGCTTATTATCTTCGCTCGAAGACATAGGATTTTGGTTAAGCATCACTTCAGCCATTCTGACTGGTTCACTTGGACCCCACTTAATAGTACGTGGTTCCTATGACTCAACAAAGAACAAAAAGAATGACGAAACAACTAAGTCTTCGCGCTCCATAGTCTTCACGCGATGTCTTCTCTTGTCACAGTCTTCAATGTGAATGTCTTCACATACCTCCTTTGACTTCAATGTCTTCATACTTTTTAGGGGTCATCTCTGGTAGGAAAACTGAATCAATGAGGGACTTCTACCTGTGTTATCCTGCAATTCTCACAAACACATTAGTCCCTCAACCAGGTATGTCGTCAATACTCCAAAACTAACTAGGGGTGGCACTAGATGCACTTACAATGCCCAAATATACAGGCTAGGTGTAAAGCCAAGGCTGTTTAAAAACAACCAGATATAAAATAAAGAATACATGTTACCTCATTGTTTGACCCATGGCTATTATAAAAGGGTGATGACACCAAGCCGGAGTATAGATGACTCCTTCCCGGTTGTCGGTTTATGATAAAACCGTACCGGGTTATGATAAGCACCGGTTTTATCCATATAATACTGGTGACTTGTAGTCAAAACCAGACCGAAATAATAAAGGCCGTATGATAACTGATCATGTACTAACAATTTAGCATTGTAAGCCATGCTGGGTTGTAATAAACGTCAGTTTATCAGAAAACACTTATGAAATTTATCAAAAGAGAAGGAACACTTTGCAAAAAATACAAGAAGAATATGCGAGGCTTTTCATGGGCTGCCAGGCCACTGAGTTAAACCATTTTTAAAAGCCTTTTAAGATGGACCTCAATCTTTAACCAATCATCTTTTAACTTTGACAAGTTCAGGGTCTATGAGATTGACTTGTCAAACGTTCGATGGGTCATACCAGGTTTACCTGGACGGAGTTGCTTAATTAAAAAGGTAGGATAACCCGAGGTTTTAGGTGAATACACCTGGCTTCCAAGCCTGGCTTGATAGCCTATTGCCAGGGTGCAGACTCTTTTTTCTTTGAGAAGTAAAGAGCCCCCAAGCAATATTTGAGATGTGCTCGATGGGTGCCTATGTTTGAGTTGTGCTAGTGCAACACTCTCTTTGGCCCCACATAATTTCCTTTTGGCCTTTAGCCTATCAAGAGGTGTAGCTATGGTGTGAATACAACCAAGACCCCTAGTGATTTCCCTTTGGCCCTAAGCCGATCAAGAGGTGTAGCTAAGGTTCAGATATGACCAAGCCCCCTAGTGATTTCCCTTTATATGTGTGGCTTTACAAGCCGGATCAACAGAATTCCGCTTTGTAAACAAAACCTCCATGTAAACACACATGATGTAAAAACAACAGAGACCCCGCTTTAGCTGAGGTTCCGATTTATTATATTGATCATAGTATATACATTGTCATAATTATGTACATAAAAAAGAGCCTATGGCTCAAGTATAGTAAGGCCGAAGATGAACTATATTCCACGGCCACTGGGTCTCCTCCTCCGATTTACGTGAGTCCTTATGCTCTCGAACATCGATAAGGTAGTATCATCCATTGTGCAAATTTTTGCTGACCACAAAAGGCCCTTCCCAAGGTGGGGATAACTTGTGCATATCAGTCTGATCCTGGATGAGCCGGAGCACCAGATTGCCTTCTTGAAAAGTTTTGGTTTTAACCCGACGGCTGTGATAACGTCGCAGATCTTGTGGATAAATCGCAGAACGTGCCGCCGCAAGATCACACTCCTCATCTAACAGGTCCAATGAGTCCTGATGTGCTTTTTCATTATCAGCTTCAACATAAGCCGCCACACGGGGCGAGTCATGACGTATGTCACTAGGGAGAACTGCCTCTGCTCCATAAACCATGAAGAAAGGCGTGTAACACGTAGACCTGTTTGGTGTGGTATTGATGCTCCATAACACGGAAGGTAACTCCTCCACCCAACAACCCGGCGTCCGCTTTAAAGGAACCATAAGCCGGGGTTTGATACCTCGCAAAATTTCTTGATTGGCCCTTTCTGCTTGACCATTAGATTGGGGGTGAGCCACTGATGACACGTCAAGCCGGATGTGCTCACATTGACAAAATTCTTCCATAGCACCCTTCAACAGATTAGTACCATTATCAGTGATAATGATGCATGGAAAAACAAACCGGAATATCACCTTTTTGATGAATTGAACCATCATGGCCGCATCACACTTACTGACTGGCTCTGCCTCGACCCACTTGGTAAACTTATCAACCGCCACCAGCATGTGGGTCTTCTTGTCCTTGGACCTCTTAAAAGGTCCAACCATATCTAGCCCCCAAGTTGCAAACGGCCAAGTTATTGGAATCATTCTTAATTCTTGATCCGGAACATGAGCGCGGCGTGCAAACTTTTGACAACCATCACACCTCTTTACCAAATCCTCAGCATCAGCATGAGCCGTCAAGCAATACAAGCCATGACAAAAGGCCTTAGCCACCAAGGATTTTGAACCGGCGTGGTGACCAC
The DNA here is from genome assembly GCF_056163025.1 of Triticum urartu. Lineage (NCBI taxonomy): Eukaryota > Viridiplantae > Streptophyta > Magnoliopsida > Poales > Poaceae > Triticum > Triticum urartu. The sequence continues at coordinate 398,477,663 of NC_141874.1, forward strand.
AATCTCCCTCGTGGATCTCACGCAAAATTTCACAACCTTCTTGAGGAGAGACACAATGCTGAAATGCTCCTGTGACGCTACAATGATGTAGCTCCCCATTGACAATGGTCATTGACTTGGATTGCCGGATTATGTGCCGGGCCAAGGTTTCGTCGTCTGGTAACTCGCCCCGGTTCATGTATGCCAGGTACGGGACCGTCCAATCCGGAATAACATGAAGAGCTGCCACCAATTGAGCCTCCGGGTCGGGCACACCCAAATCCTCCTCCGTAGGTATCTTAATTGACGGATTATGTAGTACATCGAGAAAGGTATTGGGTGGCACCGGTTTACGTTGAGAGCCTAAGCGACTTAAAGCGTCTGCTGCTTCATTCTTCCACAGGTCTATATGGTCCACTTGATAACCCTTGAAATGACCAGCCATTGCATCCACCTCTCGTCTATATGCTGCCATGAGTGGATCCTTGGAATCCCAAGTGCCAGATACCTGCTGAGCCACCAGCTCCGAGTCACCAAAGCACTTAACCCGGCTTAAGTTCATTTCCTTAGCCATCCGAAGACCATGGAGCAAGGCCTCATACTCAGCTGCATTGTTAGTACAAGGGAACATTAAACAGAGAACATAACAAAACTTATCACCTCGTGGGGAAGTTAATATGACTCCAGCCCCCGAGACGTCCAATTGCCTGGACACATCAAAATGAATAGTCTAATAAGTGTTGTCTAGCTTTTCCTCTGGTGCTTGCGACTCTGTCCAATCATTGATGAAGTCCACAAGTGCTTGGGATTTGATTGATGTGCGAGGTGTATACTTTAGCCCGTGAGGTCCAAGCTCAATAGCCCATTTAGCAATCCGGCCAGTTGCTTCTCTGTTTTGGATGATATCTCCCAAGGGGGCTGAACTGACCACTGTGATAGGATAACCCTGAAAATAATGCTTGAGCTTCCGGCTTGCCATAAAAACTCCATACACCAGCTTCTGCCAATGTGGGTATCTCTGTTTGGACTCGATAAGCACCTCGCTGATATAATAAACCATCTGTTGAACCGGATACTCTTTCCCAACCTCCTTGCGCTCCACAACAATAGCCACACTAACAGCTCGGGCATTAGCAGCCACATATAGCAATAAGGGCTCCTTATCAACCGGAGCCGCAAGGACATGTGGCTTGGCTAACTGTCTTTTCAGATCTTCAAGCGCTTCATCGGCAGCATCACTCCAGACGAAGTGATCCATTTTCTTTAGCATCTAATACAAAGGGATAGCCTTCTCTCCAAGGCGACTGATAAACCGGTGTAAGGCCACAATCCGGCCCGCCAAACGTTGAACATCGTTAATGCACGCCGGTTTAGCCAGAGACGTGATAGCCGTGATCTTCTCCAGATTAGCTTCAATGCCCCTGTTAGACACCAGAAAATCCAAAAGCGTGCCTGCCGGTACACCAAAGACACATTTGGCTGGATTAAGCATCATCTTATAAACCCGGAGGTTATCAAAAGTTTCCTTCAAGTCATCTATCAATGTCTCCTCCTTTCTGGACTTGACCACAATGTCATCCACATATGCATGTACATTGCGCCCAATCTGTTTATGCAGACAATTCTGGACATAGCGCTGATAAGTTGCCTGGGCACTCTTGAGCCCGAAAGGCATAGATACATAGCAGAAGGCTCCAAAGGGAGTTATGAAGGTTGTCTTCTCCCAGTCCTTAACTGCCATTTTGATATGATGATAACCAGAATAAGCATCCAGAAAACACAAACGATCACGACCTGTTGTAGAATCAATAATTTGATCGATACGAGGGGGAGCAAAGGGGTCAGCTGGACAGGCTTTGTTTAAGTCTGTGTAATCCACACACATACGCCAAGTGCTATTTTTCTTAAGTACTAGCACCGGATTGGCTAGTCACTCAGGGTGAAAGACCTCCACAATAAACCCTGCTGCCAAAAGCCGGGCTACCTCCTCACCAATAGCTTTACGCCTTTCTTCGTTGAAGCGGCAAAGAAGCTGCTTGACCGGTTTAAACTTAGGATCTATATTAAGGGTGTGCTCAGCGAGTTCCCTCGGTACACCTGGCATGTCAGAAGGCTTCCATGCAAAGATGTACCGGTTCTCATGGATGAACTCGATGAGCGCGCTTTCCTATTTCGGATCCAGGTTAGCGCTGATGCTAAACTGCTTGGATGAATCGCCAGGAACAAAGTCAACTAGCTTAGTCTCCTCAGCCGATTTAAATTTCAGCGCCGGATCATGCTCACTAGTTGGCTTTTTCAGAGAAGTCATATCTGTCGGATCAACATTGTCCTTATAAAATTTCAGCTCCTCCGTGGCACAAACCGACTCAGCATAAGCCGCATCACCTTCTTCACATTCCAAAGCAATCTTCCGGCTCCCATGCACCGTGATGGTCCCCTTATGACCCGACATCTTAAGCTGCAAATAAACATAACAATGCCTTGCCATGAACTTAGCATAAGACGGGCGTCCGAACAGGGCGTGATATGGACTCTTGATTTTCACCACTTCAAAAGTCAACACCTCTAATCTTGAATCATGATCGTCTCCAAAAGCAACTTCCAGAGCTATCTTGCCAACTGGGTATGCCGATTTACCAGGCACTACCCCATGAAACACAGTGTTCGACAGTTTAAGATTCTTATCTGTTAACCCCATGCGACGAAAGGTTTCATAGTAAAGGATATTGATACTGCTTCCTCCATCCATAAGTACCTTGGTAAATTTATACCCCCCAACCTGAGGTGTCACCACTAAAGCTAGATGACCCGGATTGTCAACCCGGGGTGGATGATCCTCTCGACCCCACAGGATGGGCTGTTCAGACCAGCACAGATAACAAGGTATTGCCAGTTCAACAGAGTTCACGGCTCTTTTATGAAGCTTCTGATCGCGCTTACATAAGCTAGTGGTGAAGACATGGTACTGCCCACTATTCAACTGCTTTGGATTGATTTGATAACCCGATTGCTGCTGCTGCTGATTCCCCTGATGGTTGTAACCTCACTAGTTTCCCTGGCTGCTTTGATGGCCATGTACGGTTTGGTTGCCCTGGAACCCTGAACTGAAACTGCCACCACCATAACCCGACCCATGGAAACCGCCTCCTGAACCGCCGGGCGGTCCATTGTCATATTGAAAGAGATTTGAATTTTTGAACTCCCGCATGATGAAGCAATCCTTCCAAAGATGCGTAGCTGGCCTCTCCTTTGATCCGTGCTTTGGGCAAGGCTGGTTTAACAGGCGCTCCAGATTGGGGCCTGATCCTCCACCCCGCTGGGGCAGTTTGCCTTTGCGCCGCTGACCGTTATCCTGGGTGTTGGTGTTAGCCACAAAGTCCAAGCTATTATCTGCCTTGCGTTTACCGTTGTTCCCATGACCCGCTGGGTTATGCTGCTGCCCCTTGGTGCTACCGCTCTTCTTTCCCTTCCCTGTCTTGTCATCATCAGACTCGGGGTCCTTGGTACTATCAGAGTCGACATACTTTACCAGAGCTGCCATAAGTGTTCCATTGTCATTACAATGGTGTTTGAGCCACCCCAACTTCAGCTTCAAAGGTGCAAACCGGCAATTGCCTTCCAATGTTAAAACGGCTATGTCAGCGTTAATACGGTCTGATGAATGTAAAATCTTTGAAACCCGGCGCACCCAGTGGGTTCTTGATTCTCCTTCCTCCTGGACACAGGCAGCTAAATCCATAATGAACATGGGCTGCTTGCACGTATCTTTGAAGTTCTGGATAAACCGGGCCCTTAACTCGGCCCACGATCTAATAGAGTTGGCTGGAAGATTTTTCAACCATGTGCGAGCTGTTCCCTCCAACATCATGGTAAAGTATTTGGCACACGCCGCTTCGTCCACATCCAGCATCTCCATTGCCATCTCATAGCTCTCCATCCATGACTCAGGGGATAAATTGGCGGTGTAATTTGCACCTTACGCGGGCCTTTGAAATCCTTGGGTAACCATACGTCGCGCATCGCTGGGACAAGACATGGCACTCCCAAAGAACTGGAGGTAACCCCTGGTTCCACCGATGTTGTTGGATGAACCGGAGTGAACTGACGAACCGACGTGAGTTGACGAACCGGAGCTTCGTGTTGTGCCGCTAACTCGGCTTCCCAGCATGCCCTAGTGCGATCCACTACATCCTGGGCATTGCCACCGCCACCAGTGGGGTTATTACCACGGGGCGGATTACGATTCCTCGCACTGCTTGATACGGCTGGTTCATCGACATGCCTGCTGTTGCTCCGGCTTGGGCGGGGAGTAGAATGAATCCTTTCGCGGCTATATGAATAGGCCTGCTGCTGAGTCAAAGCCGTCTGAAGGAGCTCCCTAGCCTATCATGTCTCAACCGCTACTGGGGACTCGCCATCAATCGGGAGAGCTGCCAATCGTGAAGCGGCGGCAACGATGTTATCCAACGGGTTAGAGTAATGACCCGGAGGTGTTGAGACGTGTCGTGATGGGATATCATTCTGACGAGGCGGAGGCGGCGGATCCATCGCACGAGGCTGAACCGGTGCCCTGGTCCCAGGTGCCTCCGCCCGGTTTACCACGGGCTGGTTGCTGGTGCCCGCTCCTGGCGTGTTAAAGAGATTCCTTGCCTCAAAAACCAGCGGGAGGTGCCACCGGTATCTTCTTCTCATGACATCATCTGACGCACTCCGATCCAGCATAAGTCTGTAGGCCTGAGCCTCTAACTCGGCCCACTCTATAGCCATCCTGGCGTTCTCCGTCGCCAGGTCCACCTTAGCTTGAGTTATCTGATCCTTCACCTTTGCAATCTCTGTGTTGTGCTGATCCCGGTTTGCCGCGTCCACCTCTGCTGCCAGCAACGTTGCTAAAGCATCAAACAAATCGGACAAAACCTGAGCCGGAGGCGGCGCAGAGCCCCTGCTGGTGTTGCTGTTGCTGAACCGGAGATCATTGCCGCAGCGGTAGAAGAGTGCTGCGCTGATTGTGTACCGGCCATGGAGACCGTGACCCGGCTTGGCAGATCAAGGGGGTCCGGAATACTGTTGCCATCGGAACCTCCACTAATCCAGCCATCTTGCAGGTGGTACAGTGACTCGGTCTCTCCGGTTGAAGACTCATCATCAGAGCGGACAACGGTTTCGCCACCAGATGCCGATCTGTCCTCATATTCCGCTCCATGGATGACACCTACGAAGACATGCTTTACGGCGGGCCGAACCTGGGCAGAGCTTGCACGCTGAGCCGTCTCGATGATGTTGGTGCAGATGCCCGGCTTAGGGCCCGGTTCGCCGATCTTGCCGATGAAGACGTGAATTCCACCAAAGGGGACCCGATACCCGTACTCAATTGAGCCGGCCTCGGGACTCCATCCTGCATCGTCGATGTAGAGCTTGCCGCGATGACTTAGTCATCCGGCCCATAGCGTATCCCTTGAGTCCTTCGAAGCTGCCCTTCAAGAACTCGAAACCATCGTGCGATAGCCCCACGGTGGGCGCCAACTATCATGGTTTTGTCACGGCAGATGTCCTTGCGAAAGGACTTAGTCATGGAGCCATCGCTACGGGTTAGCTTAAAGGGGTTTAAAGCAGGCAAATGACGCGAGAGTTTATACTGGTTCGGCCCCTTACGATGAAGGTAAAAGCCTACTCCAGTTGTGATGGAATTGCTAGGGTTTCGATGACCAAGGAGCGAATCCGCTTTGCCTGGCTCTTGAGTTGTTGTGTGTTGTCCCTAAACCGCCGTCGGGTCGTCCCTTTATATACGTAGGTCGACGCCAGCCGGTTTACAGAGTCCCGATGCTGGATCATAAATGTCTCCGGTTCGGTCTCTACTCCTAACTTATCATACAAGCATACATCAATATCAGTTTATGTCTACAAGCCTTAACCCGCCTTTGGGCCTTGGGCCTTCATGAAGCGCCATCATTCATGTCTTCATGGGCTTCAAATAAGATAATCATCATGAGGATAACCCGGCCTCTCTTGGCCGGTTTATGTCCAGTAGTAATATCCCCAACATCGAGCGTGAATCATATAGTAGATATGATCAACATAGTGATGTTCACCATTGAAAACTATTCCATCTCACGTGATGGTTGGACATGGTTTAGTTGATATGGATCACATGATCACTTAGATGATTAGAGGGATGTCTATCTAAGTGGGAGTTCTTAAATAATCTATACCCACTAATAAAGCAAGGTGTGTTTCGCCAAATTTTTCATCCGTTCACCGCCAAAAAGATTTTTTTATCCGAGGTGGTACTAAATTCTTATGCGTTTGTCTACTAGAAAAGATTTTTCGCACATGGGCCACGCGCTGTGGCCCAGCAAAGCCAACCCACTTATTTTTCTGCCCTCGCAGCTGGTGAATTTCTATTTTCGGCACAGGGCGACAAATAGTCAGAGTTTCGCACAGGACGACCAATAATACGTTGGCCCATTTTTTTCTGTGTTTTACTTCTATTTTTATTCTCATTTCCCTATATCTTTTTTCACTTCCAAGTTTATTTTTCTTTTAGAATTTATTTCGTTAGTAAAAAATTCTCAAAAAACATTCAGAATTACAAAACCAAATTTTGGAAAATGTTCAGAATTCCAAAACTTTGTTGCCATTTTGAAAAATATTCGGAACTTTTAAAGTTTCCCATTTTTTCAAATAATATTGCTTTACAAGATTATTCGAGATTTCTAAAAAGAAAATGGCATTTTAAAAAAATGCTCCGAATTCAAAGTATGTTCTTATTTTAGTGAAATTTTCAAAATTAAAAATAATGTTAGTGTATAAAATATACACATTTTCTAAAATATTTATGAATTTTCAACACATGTTCCTGTTTAAAAAAATTATTCACAAATTCAAATAATGTTCATGTCAAAAAATTGGTGTTTTCAAAAAATGTTTGTGAATTTTAAAATATGTTCCCTTTCATATTTTGTTCGCGTTTCTTCAAAAGTGTACATAATTTCCAAAAAGCTATTCAGTATTTAAAACATTGTTCATGTTTCCTAGAATATTCAGAAACTACATACCTTGAAATCCCCTCGATTGAAAAGAATTGAAAGGAAGAGTATATTGAATAACTCATGGGTCTTCTCTTAAATGCCCTCAATCAATGAATGAAAAAAATAGCGAATTGATTCCTTCACACGCGCCGGAACCGAGAAACTAAATGTCCATTTTTCATGCGCACGCAAGGTTTTGCTTGCACATATAATTCTCATTGACTTTAAATGCATACTATTTTATCTCCTGTTGCAACGCATGGGCATATGTGCTAGTATGATTAAATTGAACTTTAATTTATCATGAACTTAGTCCTGGTAGTATTTGCATAACTATGTTGTAGATCAATAGCTCGCAATGTAGCTCCACGTTTATTGTTGATATGTTCCAAGAGAAAAATAAGTTGAAAGATGTTAGTAGCAATGATGCGGACTACCTCTGTGATCTGAGGATTATCCTCAATATTGCAGAGAAGTATTATGTCGTTGATGCACCACTAGGTGACAGAACTGTTGCAGGAGCAGATGCAGACGTTATGAATGTTTGACAAGCTCGGTATGATGACTACTTAATAGTTTAGTGCATCATGCTTTACGGCTTAGAACCGGGACTTGAAAAATGCTTTTGAATGCCACAGAGCATATAAGGTGTTCTAAGAGTTGAAATTGGTATTTCATACTCATGCCCGTGTCGAGAGGTAGAAGACCTCTGACAATACTTTGCCTATAAGATGGAGGAGAATAGCTCAACCAGTGAGCATGTACTCAGATTGTCTGAGTACTACAATTGCTTGAATCAAGTGGGAGTTAATCTTCCAGATAAGATAGTAATTGACAAAGTTCTCTAGTCACTATCACCAAGTTACTAGAACTTAGTGATGAACTATAATATGCAAGGGATAACGAAAGTAATTCCCAAGCTCTTCGCGATGCTGAAATCGGCGAAGGTAGAAATCAAGAAATAGCATCAAGTGTTGATGGTTAACAAGACCACTAGTTTCAAGAAAAAGGGCAAAGGGAAAGAAAGAGGAACTTCAAAGAAGAATAGCAAGCAAGTTGCTGCTCCCATGAAGAAGCTCAAAGCTAGACCCAAGCCTGGAACCGAGTGCTTCTACTGCAAAGGAAATGGTCACTGGAAGTGGAACTGCCCTAGATACTTGGCGGATAAGAAGGATGGCAAAGTGAACAAAAGTATATATTTGATATACATGTTATTGATGTGTACTTTACTAGTGTTTATAACAACACCTCAGTATTTGATATTGGTTCAGTTAGTAAAAGTAGTAACTCAAAACGGGAGTTGCAAAATAAACAGAGACTAGTTAAGGGTGAGGTGATGATGTGAGTTGGAAGTGATTCCAAGGTTGATAAGATCACCATCGCACACTCCCTTTACCTTCGGGATTAGTTTTGAACCTAAAATAAATGTTATTTGGTGTTTGCGTAGAGCACAATATGATTGGATCATGTTTATTGCAATATGGTTATTCATTTAAGTCAAGGATAATTGTTATTCTGTTTACATGAACAAAACCTTCTGAGGTCATACACCCAAGGTGAATGGTTTATTGAATCTCGATCATAGTAATACACATATTCATAATATTGAAGCCAAAAGATTCAAAGTTAATAATGATAGTGCAACTTATATGTGGCACTGCCGTTTAGGTCATATTGGTGTAAAGCGCATGAAGAAACTCCATGCTGATGGGCTTTTGGAATCACTTGATTATGAATCATTTGATCCTTGCGAACCATGCCTCGTAGGCAAGATGACTAAAACTCCATTCTCCGGAACAATGGAGCAAGCAACTGACTTATTGGAAATAATACATACTGATGTATGCAATCCGATGAGTGTTGAGGCTCGCGGCGGGTATCGTTATTTTCTGATCTTCATAGATGATTTGAGCAGATATGGGTATATCTACTTGATAAAACATAAGTTTGAAACATTTGAAAAGTTCAAAGAATTTTAGAGTGAAGTGGAAAATCATCATAACAAGAAAATAAAGTTTCTGCGATCTGATCGTGGAGGAGAATATTTGAGTTACGAGTTTGGTCTTCATTTGAAACAATGCGGAATAGTTTCGCAACTCATGCCACCTGGAACACCACAGCGTAATGGTGTGTCCGAACATCATAACCGTACTTTATTAGATATGGTGCAATATGTCTCTTACCAATTTATCACTATCGTTTTGGGGTTATACATTAGAGACAGTTGCATTCACGTTAAATAGGGCACCATCTAAATCCGTTGAGACGACACCATATGAATTGTGGTTTAGCAAGAAACCTAAGCTGTCATTTCTTAAAGTTTGGGGCTATGATGCTTATGTGAAAAAGTTTCAACCTGATAAGCTCGAACCCAAATCAGAGAAATGCATCCTCATAGGATACCCAAAGGAAACTGTTGGGTACACCTTCTATCGCAGATCCGAAGGCAAGATATTTGTTGCTAAGAATGGATCCTTTCTAGAGAAGAAGTTTCTCTCGAAAGAAGTGATTGGGAGGAATGTAAAACTTGATGAGGTAATTGTACCTTCTCCCGAATTGGAAAGTAGTTCAACACAGAAATCAGTTCTAGTGATTCCTACACCAATTAGTGAGGAATTTAATGATGATGATCATGAAACTTCAGATAAAGTTACTACCGAACCTCGTAGGTCAACCAGAATACGTTTCACACCAGAGTGGTACGGTAATCCTATTCTGGAGGTGATGTTACTTGACCATGACGAACCTACGAACTATGAGGAAGCGACGATGAGCCCAGATTCCGCGAAATGGCTTGAAGCCATGAAATCTGAGATGAGATCCATGTATTAGAACAAAGTATGGACTTTGATTGATTTGCCCGTTGATCGATGAGCCATTAAGAATAAATGGAATTTCAAGAGGAAGACAGACACTGATAGTAGTGTTACTATCTACAAAGCTTGAATTGTCGCAAAAGGTTTTCGACAAGTTCAAGATGTTGACTACGATGAGATTTTCTCACTCGTAGCAATGCTTAAGTCTGTCCGAATCTTGTTAGCAATTGTCACATTTTATGAAATCTGGCAAATGGATATCAAAACTACATTCCTTAGTGGATTTCTTAAAGAAGAGTTGTATATGATGCAACAAGAAGGTTTTGTCAATCCTAAAGGTGCTAACAAAGTGTGCAAGCTCCAGCGATCCATCTATGGACTGGTGCAAGCATCTCATAGTTGGAATATATGTTTGATAAAGTGATCCAAGCATATGCTTTTATACAGACTTGCGGTGAAGCCTGTATTTACAAGAAAGTGAGTGGGACCACTACAACCTTTCTGATAAGTATATGTGAGTGACATATTGTTGATCGGAAATGATGTAGAATTTTCTGGAAAGCATAAAGGAGTGTTTGAAAGGGGTTTTTCAAAGAAAGACCTCGGTGAAGCTGCTTACACATTGAGCATCAAGATCTATAGAGATAGATCAAGACGCTTGATAAGTTTTTTTCAATGAGTACATACCTTGACAAGATTTTGAAGTAGTTCATAATGGAACAATCAAAGAAGGAGTTCTTGCCTGTGTTGCAAGTGAAGGAAATATGCCCTAGAGGCAATAATAAAGTTATTATTTATTTCCTTATTTCATGATAAATGTTTATTATTCATGCTAGAATTGTATTAACCGGAAACATAATACATGTGTGAATACATAGACAAACATAGTGTCACTAGTGTGCCTCTACTTGACTAGCTCATTGATCAAAGATGGTTAAGTTTCCTAAACCATAGACATGAGTTGTCATTTGATCAATGGGATCACATCATTAGGAGAATGATGTGATTGACTTGACCCATTCCGTTAGATTAGCACTTGATCATTTTTGTTTACTGCTATTGCTTTCTTCATGACTTATACATGTCCTTATGACTATGAGATTATGCAACTCCCGAATACCAGAGGAACACTTTGTGTGCTACCAAACGTCACAACATAACTGGGTGATTATAAAGGTGCTCTACAAGTGTCTCCAATGGTACTTGTTGAGTTGGCATAGATCAAGATTAGGATTTATCACTCCGATTGTCGGAGAGGTATCTCTGGGCCCTCTCGGTAATACACATCACTATAAGCCTTGCAAGCAATACAACTAATGAGTTAGTTGTGGGATAGTGCATTACGGAATGAGTAAAGAGACTTGCCGGTAACGAGATTGTGTAAGTGCATCTAGTGCCACCCCTAGTTGGTTTTGGAGTATTGACGACAAACCTAGTTGAGGGACTAATGTGTTTGTGAGAATTGCAGGATAACACAGGTAGAAGTCCCTCATTGATTCGGTTTTCCTACCAGAGATGACCCCTAAAAATGTATGAAGACATTGATGTCAAAGGTGGTATATGAAGATATTCTCATTGAAGACTATGACAAGAGAAGACATCGCATGAAGCCTATGGAGCTCGAAGACTCAGATCTTTCGTAGTTCTTTTTCTTCTTTATTGAGTCATAGGAACCACCGTACTGTTAAATGGGGTCCAAGAGAACCAGTCAGAATGACTGAAGTGATGCTTAACCAAAACCTATGTCTTCGAGTGAAGACTATGAGAGCGAATCTTGTCCAGAGTCGGACAAGTCAGCCTTGCTTGTAGCCCAAGTAAAGTTGTCGTGTGTGTTTGAAATCTGACCGTTGGAACACGTGTCAGTTCCTTAGTGACCCAGGGTCATTTCGGACAAATCAGGTTGGGTTGCCTAGTGGCTATAAATAGCCCACCCCCTACAACCATAAACGGTTGGCTGCTCAGAGTTAGAGTACGGCTTTTGTCGTTTGAGAGCAACCCACCTCGAAGCCTTTGAGAGAGAATTCCTTGCGAGGATAAAGCCCTAACCACCCAGAGCCAAAGAGTGTTAGGCATCACTTAAGTCTTCCTGTCTGTGTGATCTGAAGACTTATTACACTTGAGGACTGTGAATCCTCCAGCCGGTTAGGCGTCGCGTTCTGAGCATCCAAGAGTCATTGTGGATCGCCGGTGAACAAAGTCTGTGAAGGTTTGGGAGTCTACCTTGAAGACTTACCAGAGTGATTGGGCGAGGTCTGTGTGACCTTAGCTCAAGGGGAATACGGTGAGGACTGGGTGTCCTGAGCTGTGTGTTCAGGACTGGGTGTCCGGGACTATGTGTCCTCAGGTTTAAATACCTAGCCGCCCTAACCAGATGTACAGTTGTCACAGCAACTAGAACTGGTCTAACAAATCATTGTCTTCAACGAGTCACCGGTTTCATCCTTCCTTTCCCTTTACTTACTGTTGGTACTTGTGAAGTCATTGTATGATTGCATTATCTTTTGTCTTCACTGAGTAACTGCTTGTTCTGATCGGCTTCATAATATCTTCCTACCTGATCCTTACTACCTAGCTGCTATTAGTCATTGTGCTTTCACTTCATTGAATACTTGACTATGGTTTGCCCAGTGTAGTCTACCTTCCGCTGCATGGTAATAGGTTTATTTCTATCGTTTGTCTTCGAAACTTCCATGTTTTGAAGACTTCCATAAAAATCGCCTATTCACCCCCCTCTAGTCGATATAACGCACTTTCAATTGGTATCAGAGCGAGGTACTCCCTTGTTCTGTGTGATTCGGTTTAACCACCTGGAGTTTTAGCTATGTCGACTGCAGGGATAATTAAAGTCTCCGCTGCGTGCCCCGTCTTCGATGGAACTGAATATCCCTACTGGAAGAATAAGATGCGCATGCATCTTGAAGCCATTGACATCGACCTACGGTATGTCGTCAAGAACGACGTTTCCAAGGCTGGAGAAGGTGTCACTGCTGCTGACGTCAAGAAGTTCGTTCAACTGGACTCTACTGCTAAGAATATCATCTGTGGTCATCTGACCAAAGGACAGTATGGCCGCGTGAGTGCTTTGGAAACATCTAAGCTAGTCTGGGACTGGCTCTCCAAGATCAACGAAGGCGTCTCAACCCAGAGAGATCAGAGAATCAGTGTCCTTCGCAACCTCTTCAACCGCTTCAAGAGAAATGACAATGAGAATGTCCAGCTCACGTTTGATCGACTCACTGACATCACAAATGAGCTTCAAGCCCTCGGCGCTACTGAGATCACCAAGCATGAAGTCGTCAAGACACTCCTGAGATCACTTGACAGTTCGTTTGACACCCTAGCCCTGATGATTCAAGAACGTCCTGATTTCAAGACACTCGATCCGTCTGACATACTTGAGAGGCTCAACACACATGAGTTTCAGCTTTCTGAGAAAAGAGATATCTACGGTCCCAACTATGGGTGAACTCGTGCCTTGAAGGCAAAAGCTGTCTCCTCATCTGAAGAAGAATCTGACAGCAGTTCTGATGATCCTGAAGACATTGGAAAGGAGCTTGCTATGCTTGTGAAGAAGTTCCAAAAATTCACCAAGAAGAAAGGCTTCAGAAAGTCTTCACGATCAAGCTCAAGGAATGATGAAGCTTCTGCTCATGACTACAAGAAGAAAACATGTCACAAGTGCAAGAAACCTGGCCACTACATCTCTGAGTGTCCGCAGTGGGACATTGAGAACAAGAAGAAAAAGAAAAGCAAGGAGTATGATTCTGATGACAAGAAGAAGAAGAAATACTCAAAGTCTTCTTCCAAGTCCTCCTCAAAGTCTTCATCACACAAGAAGAGCTCATCTGGCAAGGCACGTGCGTTTGTTGGCAAGGAAATGGATTCATAGGAGGAGTCCGCTTCTGAGGAGGCGGAGGTGGAGTCTGAGGAGGAGTCCGATTCTGGCGTTGCGAGTCTGGCTACAGCATACGTTGCCAAGTCCATCTTCAACACTTAAGACAATGACTCCATCACCGACACCGATGCAAATGACAAGGACTACTCCGCTCCTACCTACTGCTTCATGGCACGCGGTGCCAAGGTAAACACACGCACTACTCACTATCAAACATCTAGTGACGATGACTCTGATTATGGTTCCAAACCCAGCTACAAAACACTCGCTAAAATTGCAACTGAACAACAGAAAACCATGGAACACATTCAAAAACTGTTAGACAAAAGCGATGATCCGTTAGACGCTGAAATGACTCGACCTCAGTCCTTAATTGAAGACATAAAAAATCTTCACGTTAAGTATGAGGAACTTGAAAGTCGTCATGAAACGCTCTCAACAGCTCATGAAAGGCTTTCCTATGATTATCTTCAAAGGAAGCAAGATCTTGAGAAATTGAGAGCGGCTCATGAAGATCTTCAAAAAGAAAACGAGTCGCTTCGCTCCGAACAGATCAGTTCAGCTCAGGAAGGATTTGAACCACCATGTCTTAAATGCATTGAGCGTGATAATGCTACTTCTGTTGCTGAATGTTCTACTGCTGCTACTGTTGCAATATCTTCAACTGTTGATGTGGGAACTAACCCCTCTGCTGAGGATACCACTGCTATTGCTGATGAGAATGCTAGGTTGAAGACATTGCTTGAAATAGGGATGTACAAAAGTCTCAAAGGGCATCAGACACTATGTGATGTCCTCAAAAGGCAGATCCTGAACCGAAACCCTAGGAAAGAGGGTGTTGGGTTCGTAAGGAAAATGAATGCTGATGGCTCTTACTGGAAACCTGAGCAGTACCCCAAAACCACGTGGGTTGCTGCAAAGGAACCTTCAGCAGATCCATCCACTCTATCTGGCTTCACTTGTGCTAACCCCATTGTCATTGATGAATCCTTTGATGCAAACGATAAACTGTTTAAGAATCAGAATGGTGAAGTGTTTTCTAGGTATATTGGTACTAACTGTAGGAATGGACCGCCTATGAAGAAGATCTGTGTGCCGAAAAAGTGTTTGGAGAATCTTCGTGTGAATATCATCATGACACCACAGGTGAAGAAGACAAACCCCAGACCACAGGCTTCATACGGTCCAAAGGCTTCATACAGGCAGAGGACTTACCTGAGTCGCACTAATGCAAATGTTTTGCAGGGAAACCATACTCAGGCCTATGAATATGAGCGCGGTTCATCAAACCGCCATGTTCATAAGACCAAGAACTATTCTGCTTATTCTTATGAGTACTATTGTCCTCCTGCAAGACTTTTTGCTAGGGCTCCAAAGCCAAAGTTCTCAGATGCTGCACTTAGACTTATTGCTTCTAAGCCACCCTTGAAGATGTGGGTGGCTAAGAAAGCTTAACTCTCTTTTGCAGGGAAGGGTCTCCAGCAGAAAACCAAAATTGTCTGACGCTATTGCTGGGGACCTTAAACATCTTGTAGGGCACAAGATCAAATGCCCGAATGGTCTTATTATGTACTTCGTACCTGAATCGCTTGCTACTCGCCCTATCAGTCCAAATCTCGATCTAAGCTTTCATAACCCACTGGTTCGTCAAATGTTTTTGCTTCACAATTCTCTTCGTGAAGCCTATCCCCCTAACTGCACTGTAGGGTACGACACCAGCAGCTTCAGAATGGATTATTGATAGTGGGTGTACCAATCACATGACTGGCAAGAGAAGCCTTCTTATGGACTCAACCTTACGTCCATCCGACAAGAGTCACATCACATTTGCTGACACTGGTAAAAGTAAGGTATTGGGTCTAGGTAGAGTTACAATCTCAAAGGATCAACACATGGATAAAGTCATGCTTGTTGAATCCCTTGGCTTCAACTTAATGTCTGTCTCAATGCTTTGCGATTTAAATATGATCGTGATGTTTGGAAAATATCGTTGCCTTGTTCTAATGGAATCTGACAAGTCTCTAGTGTTTGAAGGGTATAGGAAAGATGATTTGTACGTGGTAGATTTCTCAGCAGGACCACAGCTTGCCGTATGTCTTCTGACAAAAGCTTCAGAATGCTGGCTCTGGCATCGGAGGCTAGGGCATGCTGGCATGAGGAACCTCCACACCCTTGCAAAGAAGAAGCATGTCATAGGCATCGAGGGCGTCAAGTTCAAGAAAGATCACTTATGCGGTGCATGTGAAGCAAGAAAGATGACGAGGGCCAAGCATCCCTCGAAGACAATCATGACAACGACTCGACCCTTTGAATTGCTCCACATGGATCTTTTCGGTCCCACTCATTACTCAACTCTTACTACTACTGCTTATCTCTATGGCTTTGTCATTGTTGATGATTATTCTAGATATACTTGGGTGCATATAATCCTCTATAAGACTGAAGTGCAGGATGTCTTCAGACGCTTCGCCAATCGAGCAATGAACAACTATCCCGCCAAGATAAAGCACATCAGAAGTGACAATGGCACTAAATTCAAGAACACTGGCCTTGATACATATCTTGATACTTTGGGCATCACACATGAATTCTCAGCTCCGTACACGCCACAGCAGAATGGCGTCGTCGAACGCAAGAACAGAACACTCATTGAGATGGCACGAATGATGCTTGATGAATACAAGACTCCAAGAAAATTCTGGCCTGAAGCCATTGATACTGCATGCCATACAATCAATCATGTTTATCTTCACAAGCTTCTGAACAAGACATCTTATGAGCTCCTTACTGGCAAGAAGCCAAATGTCAGTTACTTCAGAGTATTTGGCGCCAGGTGTTGGATCAAGGATCCACATCACACTTCAAAATTTGCACCAAAAGCACATGAGGGTTTTATGCTTGGATATGGAAAGGATTTGCACTCCTACAGAGTCTTCAATCTCTTTCATTATAAAGTGGTTGAAACAGTGGATGTGCGGTTCGATGAGACTAACGGTTCACAAAGAGAGCACCTGCCAAATGTGCTAGATGAAGTTCCATCCAGTGAATCAATCAAACTTATGGGAACTGGAGAAATCATACCCTCTGAAGCTCAACCTAAAGAGGAACTTATCATCTCTGCACCTGATCAACCTGAAGACAATGCTCAGCCTGAAGACAATCCCTCTAACAATGACAATGATCAGCAAGAGCAAAATCTTCGCCCTGTACATCCTCGTGTTGCCAATGAAGTGCAGATTGAGAGAATAATTGATAGCATCAATGCCCCCGGTCCGCTCACTCGTTCAAGGGCAACACTGTCGTGGTTCTAACTCTGACAGTGATGTAGGGGGGTATGTATGGAGAGGCTAGATCTCAGCTATTGGGAAGTTGTAAACACACCAAGATGTACGAGTTCAGGCCCTTCGCGGAGGAAGTAACAGCCCTACGTCTCGGTGCCCGGAGGCGGTCGATTGGATTACTGGCGTGTGAATAACAGGGGTGCGAACCCTTCATACTGAGGAGGGGGGTGGCTTATATAGAGTTCGCCGGCCCTCTCCTGCCCTCGGTAATGCAGGGTTTAAGGTACATTTAAGGTTGGGTGTTACTGGTAACGCCCCCAATAGAGTGCTACAATGACCATAAAGACTACTTAATAGCCGACCGTTTGCCTGCGGAGTGACTTCAGATCTCCTGGTGGTCGAGTGGCTAGCTTCATGGTCGAGTGGTAGCTTCTTGGTCGAGTGTCTTGAACCCGTCGAGTGAGATACCTTCAAGTCGATTGAAAGGTGACTTCTTCTAGGGATGTCCTTGGGTAGGGCTCTTTGGACGGGTCCGTGCCCCTACCCTAGGTACATAGTTTCATCATTAGCCCCCGAATGGATCGAGGTTAGAGTGGGGAAAGAGTTGGGGATCTTCCCGACTGGTTCTTTGGGCTACACGAGTGCCTCGTTTTGGGCCAATCGTCACGGATGACGTTATCAACCTCTTTCAGTCGCCTTGATCCATTCCAGGCCTATCGTCGAGTGAATTTCTTTACTTGTGACATACTGAGCGCCGGCGCGATCAGGGTCTCCTGTTTCGACAAGTTGTTCTGTGGCCCGCGGATGTCGCAGGATTCGGATTTTGGGAAGCGCGCGGGACGGGAGCGGCCGTAGTAATCGGAAGCGATAAAGCGGAAGCTCCTCGATCCCCGCGTCGCCTTTTTCGCCACGTACTGTGCGCGCGTCTGCTGCGGGATTTGACTGGATAGCCTGGGCCTACCAGTCAGCCACTCGGAAGCGGCCCCTTATAAGTTGCCGGCTCGGGGTTTCCAAACAGTGCGCTCCCTTCTACTTTCTTCTTCCTCTCCCCCTTCGCAAGTCCTTCCGCCACCTCCGTTCTCACCCTAGCACCGCAAGCCCGTTCGAGATTTCGCCGGCGACGATGGTGAAGGGCAAGACGACTGCTCTGGAGCGCGCGAAGAAGGCGGCGGCGGCGGGGAAAGGGAAGAGGTCTGCTCGGGGCGGATCTTCCTCTAGGACCGCTCTGCCCAAAGGTTGGATCCAGGGCGACTGGATGCCGTCGGTGCTCCGGCAAGAGGATCTCGATGACATGGTCGAGGGGGGAGTCATTCCCCACGAAGCCGCGCGTCTTCCGGGGGGAGAGATCGAACCTCAACCCCGCGACGGTGAGTGCGTGCTCCTAGCCACCCACATCGACCGAGGGTTTTCTCTGCCGCCCCATCCTTTTTTCCGGAGCTTCTTGAACTTCTTCGGAGCGTAGCTCCACCACTTTACTCCCAACTCCATTGTATACCTTGCCGCTTTCATTTCCATGTGTGAGGCTTTCTTGGGTTGCCGCCCCCATTGGGGACTTTTCAAGCACATCTTTACCTGCCGTTCTCAATCGGTCAAGAAGGCCAAGTCGAGTGACGAGAGGACGCAGGTGATCCAGTTGTGCGGGGGCTTGGCGATCCAGACGAGGGGGAAGAGCTGTTTTCCATCCATTACTTTCCTGGAGTCGGTCCATGGTTGGCAGGCGACCTGGTTCTACTGTTAGGACCAGGCGACCCCAGGACAGTCGACTGGTCTTCCTCCTTTCTCCCTCGACCGAGCTGAAAAACCCGCTTATCTGAAAGTGACGCTGGAGGAAAGGGCCCAAGTCAAAGTGTTGGCCGGTCGAGTGGTCGAGCTTGTCCGTGAGGGTGTGACTGGGATGGACCTGCTGGAGGTCTTCCTCCAGAGGCGCATCCAACCGCTCCAGGCCCGTGACCACCCGATGTGGTTGTACTCGGGTCTCGATGACACCACTCGGATCCACCCGGAGGAGGTCACCGACGAGATGCTGGAGGGGTGGCTGTCGAGCATCACGGGGAACAAAGACAACCCCCGAGGAGCCAGGAGGGTAACTCCACTCGACAACTCGTATGAAGTGGACCAGGTATGTCTTTATGCTCCCGACTGAAATCTTGTTTTCTGCATTGGTCTTCTTTGAGTTGGTCGATTGACTTTCGTCTTGTCTATTGCTTTCCAGGCGACCACCGAGATGTACTCGACGCCCAACGGGGCTCAGGAGCCAACTGAGGAAGGGGAGGCGAGTGGAGGTGAGAGTGGGGACGACCAAGGCGAGTGGGAGTCCGACGGTGAAGGAGAGGGAGACGACAACGTCGACTCCAGCGAAGAGGAGGAGGAGGAGGTCGAACCCCCTCGCCCAGAGGGGCGGTCCAAGCACACACACGACCCAGCGCGGGAACGTGGCAAGGCGACTGCTTCTGTTGGGCAGTCGTCGAAACGCCCTCGGACCTCTTCTCCTACACCGACTGGGAAGGTTCCCAAGCACCCACGCACGACGCTGTCCAAGCCGCCCAAGGCTCTGCCCAAGATGAAGATAGCTGTCCCTACCATTTCCGGGTAATAATAAAACTTGCTTTCCTTCGTCGACCATGGACAGATCCTTGGTCGATTCATTGAGCCAACTGACTGACTTTCGAGATTTGCAGCGCTGCTACTTCTGAGGTCTCCGCCAAGGACGACGACCAAGAGATGGAGGATGCTGTTACCTCCAACCCTGGTACGATTACTGACGTTCTGCTTTGAGTCGACTGATCATTTATTGCAACTCTGGTCGATTGAATGTTTCTCTTGCAGCCCCTCCTCATGTTATCGACCTTCCGGATGACGACGACAAAGAACCGCTGAGAATGAGGAGGAACAAGAGATCGTCGGCTGACAAGACCCCCCAACCTGCTCCGGCGTCTGAGGCCATGGCTCGGGATGGTGGTGACACCACTCGGGCTTCTGTGACTTTCGCCATTCCTCTGACGAGCGTGCGGCCTTCGACGTCGACTACGGATCCACCTTCGCTTTTTGCTGCGTACCCCGTCCCTGAGGACCAAGCGGCTTCTGCAAAGGAGGCTATACGCCAGGCGGGGATCATGATGGAGCAAGTGAAGATGGCTCGGGAGGCCAGCCAAGCAGCCTATGACGCGAGTTCGGCTCTTCAGAGCAACGTCTAGGTCAGTCGACTCAACACTTGGTCTGTTATGATATGCTGTTTGAAGAGTCTCTTTTCCGAAGATCTTTTGTATCTGTATTTGTACACCCACTGGGTGTGTCTGCCAATCCTTGGACGAGTGGGGGCACGCTAAGTGCACCCACTGGGTGTAGTCCCCGAGACTACGGTGGACTGCTGGCAGTCGACTATAGTCTTTACATTGTGTTGCTGTAGCTGTATTTCTTCACTCGGTTTGGTCGGGCCAGGTCGAGTGGAACTTTTTCTCTCTTTCTCTTTGTTTTTTTGGTCGAACCAGTGGGGGCACGCTGAGTGCACCCACTGGGTGTAGTCCCCGAGACTACTGTCGAATGTTTTTGATTCGGCTGTGGTCTTAGAAACGTCATCATTGTCTCTTAGTTACTCGGAAGCAACTTATCTTGGACGTCTGTCGACTGATTTTTCTTTTTACAGAAATCTTGCGAACTTGTAGCTCGCTATACTGAGTTGGAGAATCAGCAGATCCAGCTCAACCTTAACTTGAAGCTTGCTCAGGAGAATTTGAAGAAGGCGCAAGAAGAAGCAAAAGGTATGGCTGGTGAGGTTCTCCATTCTTGACGAGTGGCTTTTCTTTCTTGTCCATTCTTGATGTTGGTTCCACTCGACGCGCCGTAGATAAACTGGAGGAAGCTCTGAAGGAGAAGGATCAAGACCTTGCAGAGGCACAGAAGGAGGCCTCGAGCAAAACGAAGCTCGCAGAAGAGAAGCTGGCTTCGGTCGGAACTCTTGAACAGGAGAACTCCAGACTGAAAACTGCTCTCGAGACAGCTAATCGAGATGCTAGTCGACTGAAGAAAGAAAAGATGGCTCTGCACGACAAGGCGGGTGAGCTGGCGGGGAAGGTAAAAGATCTGTAGGCTTATGTCGGTGGACTCGCCAAGAAGCTGTTCGTCATGCTCGAAGGTAATTATTCCAACCCGGCTGTCTTGTAGTTGCCGAGCCCGCGTACGGCCACTGTCTTATTCTTGAATCGTGTTTGCAGAATTCTGCCAGAGCTTCGAAGAGGAAACCGGTCGAGTGGAGCCAGGCTTGGATCCCGCCAATTCTCTCGTGAAGGACGAGGCTGCTATGAACGTGCTCCGACTGGAGTCTCGTGTTACCAGCGTTGTTGATTATCTTGCTCGGCTGAAGGTTGCGATGTCACGGATCGACACATCACTCTGGCCCGGAACGACACTTTAGAACGACCTCGAGTCCCTGATGGTCCGACTGAATGAAGTCCCGGGTCGAGTGGCGGAATGGAAGAAATCTTCTGCTAGATGTGGTGCTGATGTCGCTCTGTCTCTGGTCCGCGTCCATTGCAAGGAGGCGCGAGAAGAAAAGCTGGCCGCCATCCAAGTTGCCAATACCAGGAAGCACAACTTTCAGGACTTCATGGAGACTTTTATTGCTGCTGCCACTCGTATTGCAGACGGGATCGACTTGGACGAGTTCGTCGCCCCTTCCAGTCCTCCTCCTGAGGAATGAAAAACTTTTTTGCTTCACTTTAAATTTGCCTCGGAATGCCGAGTGGATTTGTAACCGTTAAACTCCGCCGAGCCGAGGGCTTGAGTACTTTGATCTGAGGTCTGGGACCTTTTAGGCTTTATCTGATCTTGATTTCTCGTTTGAATATCTTCATGGTTTAATTCGTCGAGTGGATCTTGATCTTCACTCGGAATAACCTAGTATTTGCGGCGCAGCTCCGAAGGGGAAGGTAGCAGTCGACTCGCGGATTGGGTTGTGTCTTGTACTTAGGCGAGCACTGGGCTGCAGCTAAGCCTCCGAGTGGGAGGTTTGCTCTCCACTCGGTAGGATTTTTAAACACTTAGGCGAGCGCTGGGCTGCAGCTAAGCCCCCGAGTGGGAGGTTTGCTCTCCACTCGGTAGGATTTTTTCAAACTTAGGCGAGTGTCTGACTGCAGCTAAGTCTCTTAGTGGGAGAACTTAGGTGAGTGCTGGACTGCGGCTAAGCCCCCGAGTGGGAGGTTCGCTCTCCACTCGGTAGGATTTTTTTTCAAACTTAGGCGAGTGCTGACTGCAGCTAAGTCTCTTAGTGGGAGAACTTAGGCGAGTACTGGACTGCAGCTAAGCCTCCGAGTGGGAGGTTTGCTCTCCACTCGGTAGGATTTTTGAACACTTAGGCAAGCACTAGGCTGCGGCTAAGCCCCCGAGTGGGAGGTTTGCTCTCCACTCGGTAGGATTTTTTCAAACTTAGGCGAGCGTCTGACTGCAGCTAAGTCTCTTAGTGGGAGAACTTAGGCGAGTACTGGACTGCAGCTAAGCCTCCGAGTGGGAGGTTTGCTCTCCACTCGGTAGGATTTTTGAACACTTAGGCAAGCACTGGGCTGCAGCTAAGCCCCCGAGTGGGAGGTTTGCTCTCCACTCAGTAGGATTTTTTCAAACTTAGGCGAGTGCTGACTGCAGCTAAGTCTCTTAGTAGGAAAACTTAGGCGAGTACTGGACTGCAGCTAAGCCTCCGAGTGGGAGGTTTGCTCTCCACTCGGTAGGATTTTTGAACACTTAGGCAAGCACTGGGCTGCAGCTAAGCCCCCGAGTGGGAGGTTTGCTCTCTACTCGGCAGGATTTTTGAACACTTAGGCAAGCACTGGGCTGCAGCTAAGCCCCCGAGTGGGAGGTTTGCTCTCCACTCGGTAGGATTTTTTCAAACTTAGGCGAGTGCTGACTACAGCTAAGTCTCTTAGTGGGAGAACTTAGGCGAGTACTGGACTGCAGCTAAGCCTCCGAGTGGGAGGTTTGCTCTCCACTCGGTAGGATTTTTGAACACTTAGGCAAGCACTGGGCTGCAGCTAAGCCCCCGAGTGGGAGGTTTGCTCTCCACTCGGTAGGATTTTTTCAAACTTAGGCGAGCGCTGGGCTGCAGCTAAGCCTCCGAGTGGGAGTCTGGCTCTCCACTCGGTAGGATTTTTCGAACTTAGGCGAAATGGATTCGCAGCTAAGTCACCCACTGGGGGATTTCGTAAGCAAAAAAAAGTGACAGCAATTATTGGGACACTCTTGTCTTTGATAAAAATAAACTGCAGAAATTTTTCTTATTACATCTCGTCCAAGGGAGAACTCAAGTGTAAAAGGGGCAGAGTAGTTCCGCATTCCAAGCTCGTGGCTCGTCGATCTGGCGATCAACATTGTAGAGGTGATACGCTCCATTGTGGAGGACTTTGGTGACGATGAAGGGGCCTTCCCAAGTAGGAGCAAGCTTGTGTGGTTTTTGTTGATCCACTCGGAGGACCAAATCTCCTTCTTGGAAGGCTTGACTCTTCACATTCCGGGCGTGGAATCGACGCAAGTCTTGCTGATAAATGGTCGATCTGATCATGGCCATCTCCCTCTCTTCTTCTAGGAGGTCGACTGCGTCTTGCCGGGCCTGTTCTGCTTCATCTTCGGTGTAAAGCTCGACTCGGGGCGCGTTGTGAAGAAGATCACTTGGCAGAACTGCTTCGGCTCCATAAACCAGAAAGAATGGAGTTCTTCCAGTCGACCGGTTAGGGGTGGTCCTCAATCCCCACAGAACTGACGGAAGCTCGTCGACCCAAGCACCTGCCGCGTGCTTGAGATCACGCATCAGTCGAGGCTTTAGTCCTTTGAGAATCAGACCATTTGCTCTTTCAGCTTGTCCATTCGACTGGGGATGGGCGACCGATGCGTAGTCGACTCGAGTGCCTTGAGAGGCGCAAAAAGCTTTGAACTTGTTCGAATTGAAGTTTGACCCATTGTCAGTGATGATGCTATGCGGGACTCCATATCTGAATGTTAGCGCTCTGACGAAACTGATAGCAGTGCAAGCATCAAGATTCTTGATAGGCTTAGCTTCAATCCATTTGGTAAACTTGTCGACTGCCACAAGCACATGAGTGAAACCACTTCTGCCCGTTCTCAGTGGACCAACCATGTCTAGTCCCCAGACAGCAAAGGGCCAGACGAGTGGAATGGTCTTCAGGGCTGATGCAGGTTTGTGTGACATGTTGGAGTAGAACCGGCACCCTCCACACTTCTCGACTATCTCTTTTGCCATCTCATTTGCTCTAGGCCAGTAAAATCCCGCTCGGTATGCTTTAGCCACAATGGTCCGAGGGGACGCATGGTGACCACAGGTCCCCGAGTGGATATCATCAAGGATTATCCGACCCTCTTCTGGTGTTATGCACTTCTGACCAATTCCAGTCGCGCTTTCTCTATACAACTGCCCCTTTATGACTGTGAAGGCCTTGGATCGACGGATGATCTGTCGAGCCTCCTCCTCGTCCTCTGGGAGTTCTTTCCTTAGGATATACGTGATGTACGGTATCGTCCAGTCGGGAGTGATTGCCAAGACTTCCATGATTAGGTCGACCACAGTAGGAACTTCGACTTCAGTTGGATCTGTGGCACTTTTCGGCTGCGGGGCTTCTTCTGTAAAAGGATCTTCTTGGACCGACGACGAGTGAATGTGCTCCAGGAACACGTTGCTGGGAATGGCTTCTCTCTTGGAGCCTATCTTTGCCAAATCGTCAGCTGCCTGATTTTTCAGTCGGGGGATGTGATGAAGCTCCAACCCCTCGAATTTCTTTTCTAGCTTTCTCAGTGCATTGCAATAACCAGTCATAGCCGAACTTCTGACGTCCCACTCCTTCATCACCTGATTAACCACCAAATCTGAGTCGCCATAGACCATGAGGCGACGGACGCCGAGTGAAATGGCCATGCGCAACCCGTACAAAAGTGCTTCATATTCTGCTTCATTATTGGAGGAATCAAAGTGAATCTGGAGAACATATCTGAGCTTATCTCCTCGGGGGGAGACTAGAACTACCCCAGCACCGGAACCATTCAGCATCTTAGATCCATCAAATAACATGGTCCAGTGCTCCGAGTGAACTTGAGTCGGAAGTTGCTATTCAATCCACTCGGCGATGAAATCTGCGATTGCTTGGGACTTGATAGCCTTCTTTGCTTCAAACTTGATATCTAAGGGAAGGAGTTCAATCGCCCACTTGGCCACTCGACCAGTTGCATCTCTGTTATGCAGAATCTCTGATAGTGGGGCGTCGCTGACGACTGTAATGGAGTGGTCAGAGAAGTAATGTGCAACCTTCTTCGTGGTCATGTAAATCCCATATACAAGCTTCTGATAGTGAGGGTATCTTTGTTTTGAAGGGGTCAAAACTTCAGATAGATAATAGACTGGGCGCTGAACTCTGAAGGCCTTTCCTTCTTCTTCCCGCTCGACCGTAAGTACTGTACTGACAACTTGTCCTGTGGCTGCAATGTAAAGCAGCAGAGGCTCTTTGTTGATTGGGGCAGCAAGCACCGGCTGGGTGGAGAGCAGAGCTTTGAGCTCTGCAAATGCTGCGTCAGCTTCTGGAGTCCACTCGAACTTGTTAGACTTCTTCATCAGTCGGTAAAGAGGCAATGCCTTTTCACCGAGACGAGAAATGAATCGACTTAGAGCGGCCAAGCAGCCTGTAAGCTTTTGGACATCGTGCACGCGTACAGGACGCTTCATCCGGAGTATGGTGCCAACTTTTTCAGGATTGGCATCGATCCCCTGTTCAGAAACGAGAAAACCGAGTAACTTTCCACCTGGAACTCCGAACGTGCACTTTGATGGATTGAGCTTGATATCATACCTCCTGAGGTTGGCAAAGGTTTCAGCAAGGTCAGCCCGCAGGTCGGAACCTTTCCGTGACTTGACCACAATATCATCGATGTATGCCTCCACATTCCGACTGATTTGAGTGAGTAGACACTTCTGAATCATTCTCATGAACGTGGCTCCGGCGTTCTTGAAGCCGAACGACATGGTGACGTAACAGAAGCATCCGAATGGAGTGATGAAAGCTGTTTTGATCTCGTCGGGTCCATACAGACGGATCTGATGGTACCCGGAATAGGCATCTAGAAAAGACAATCTCTCACACCCCGCAGTCGAGTCGACTATTTGGTCGATGCGAGGGAGAGGAAAATGATCTTTCGGGCAGGCCCGATTGATATGTTTGAAATCAATGCACATGCGAAGTGACTTGTCCTTCTTGGGGACCATGACGACATTGGCGAGCCACTCGGAGTGGTAAATCTCTCGGATGAACTCCGCTGCTAAGAGCCGAGCTACCTCCTCGCCAATGGCTTGCTTCTTCTGGACGGCGGACCGTCGAAGATGTTCCTTCACAGGCTTGAATTTTGGGTCGACTCGTAGACGGTGCTCAGCCAGCCCTCTGGGAACTCCAGGCATGTCAGAGGGCTTCCATGCGAAGATGTCCCAGTTCACACGGAGGAGCTGGACAAGCGCTTCTTCCTATTTGGAGTCGAGCGTCGTTGAGATGTGAGTCGGGGCAGCATCGGGGTCGGTCGGGTGAATGTGGACTGGCTTTGTTTCACCGGACGACTGAAAAGCTGATTCTGAAGCAGGCTTCTGGGCTCGAAGCAATTCACTCGGATCAGCAGTCTTTTGGTACTTTTGTAGCTCGACCACTGCCATCTGAGCATCAGCGATCTTTGAGCCTTTCTGAAAACACTCTTCTGCTTTCTTTCGGTTGCCTGTAGCAGTGATTACACCTTTAGGGCCAGGCATCTTTAGTTTGAGGTACACGTAACATGGTCGAGCCATGAAGCGTGCGTAAGCTGGCCTGCCCAAAATGGCATGATAAGCACTTTGGAAGTCCACAACCTCGAATGTCAACTTTCCCTTGCGGTAATTCTTTGAATCGCCGAAAACCACATCAAGAGCAATCTGGCCGAGTGATTCGGCTTTCTTGCCAGGAATGACTCTGTGGAAGCTCATGTTACTGGTACTTAGTCTGGACATCGGAATGCCCATTCCTTTCAAAGTTTCGGTGTACAGTATGTTCAGGCCACTGCCACCATCCATCAGGACTTTGGTCAGTCGAGTGCCTTCGACAATTGGATCAACCACCAAAGCTTGCCTCCCAGGGGTGGCAATGTGCGTAGGGTGATCAGACTGGTCAAACGTGATGGCAGTCTGAGACCACTTCAGGTAACTGGGTGTTGTCGGAGCAACCATATTCACCTCACGGTTAATGACTTTCAGTCGACTTTTGCTTTCGACATCAGCAAAAATCATCAGGGTGGAATTGACTTGGGGGTATCCATCGTCACTGTCTTCCTTGTCCTCGACTCTGTCCGACTCTTTTTCCTTATCCTTGGACTGTTTGCCTTGAAACTGCTGGATTAGGAGCCGACACTGTCGAGTGGTATGCTTTGGGTAAATGAAATTACCCTCTTCATCTTTCTTGGTGTGGATGTGACATGGCAGATCCAAAACACCATTTCCATCTTGATCCTTAACTTTCTTGGGCTTCCAGGTGCCCTTGGGTTTTCCCTTGAAGTTTCCCTGGGCTACGGCCAAGGCCTCCCCAGGAGCGGCTGGCTCGGCCTTCCGCTTCTGTTTCCGACTGGAGTTTCCTCCGGTTTCTTGGGCGACTGCCTTGTGCTTGCCACTCCGGAGTCGGTCCTTGTCTTCACCATTAGCGTACTTGGTGGCAATCTCCATCATCCGATTCAGAGACATCTCTCCAGTTCGACCGAACTTCAGATTCAACTCTCTGTATTTAACGCCTTCCTTGAAGGCACAAACTGCTTGATGGTCTGGCACATTCTCAACCGAGTGATGCAGTGTGATCCACCTCTGGATGTATTCCCTCAGAGTTTCATTCGGCTTCTGCACACAAGACCGCAACTCTGTAAGGCCTGCAGGTCGCTTGCACGTTCCTTCAAAGGTTGTGATAAACACTCGGGAGAGGTCCTCCCAAGTGTAAATGCTGCTGGGTGCCAACTGATTTAGCCACGCTCTGGATGAGCCCTCTAACATGAGAGGCAAATGCTTCATGGCCACCTCATCATTGCCACCGCCAATCTGTACAGCCACTCGGTAATCTTCGAGCCAAGTGTCAGGCTTAGATTCACCGGTGAACTTGCTGATTCCAGTCGCCAGCCTGAAATTGGGAGGAATCACTGCGGCTCTGATGGCTCGACTGAAACACTCTGGCCCTGAAGCATGTACTCCACTGCTGGCAGGCGCATCTCTGTTGTGGCCTTCTCGATGAGCTCTGTTCCTGTCAACCAAACCTTAAACGAGGATGGATCTCGCATCAAAGCCTGGGTCCCTGGGGTCGACTGGAATCCTCTGCCCAACACTATGAGGGCGTCTGTCATCTTGCCGTCGAGGCGGATACGACCCACTCCTCGGGGGAGGGGTTGGCACTCGACGTCGATCATCACAATCGAACCGGTGATCATACTGCTCATTCCTCCTGTACTGATCATGCCGGTCGCCACATCCCTCACGCCTCGGGGGTGATCTCGGGCTGTGAGCTGACTGGACTGTATCTGTTGCAACGGATCGACTGTGGATCCTGTCCCGCGACTGAGAAACAGCGGAATTCTGGTTTCCCGCCGCCCGGAGCAACGCTCTGATCTGTAACAAGCCCCTGCCAGCCTCCGACTGGGAGGGCTGAATCGATTCTGCTATACGGGCCGCGGCGGCCAAATTCTGAACTGGGGTTCGGTATACCTGCGTCGGCGGGAAGAGCTGACGTCGACTAGACTCGGGAGCCCGCTGACGCGCTTGCTCGTCGAGTGCTTGCTGGAGATTGTCCAGTCGAGTGCGCTCGGCCAAATTAGCCAAGCGCGCGTCCTCCAAGGCTCGGGCCTCGGGGGACTCTCCGACGATAGGAGTGCGGAGTGCGTCCGTGTTCCAGCGGCGAAGCTCCTCTCGCTGCAATGACGTGAGAGGTTCGGGGAGATACTCATCGTGGGGATGCGACGGGTCGCCCCCACCCGCGCCTCCACCAGCGCGAGGGAAACCGGGAGGACTGTGCGTTCCATCGACCGCCAGGATCTCAGTCGCTGGGTCGCTGCTGTCGCACTCGGATGCGGTCTCCGCGGAGCCAGTCGACAGGTCGAACAGGCCGCAGAGGGATTCGTCGGGCTCGATTGTCGCGACTTGCGAGACGGCCGACTGGCGAGCCACGGCATGCCTCACCCACCTCTGAAGTCTCGACCGACCGGAGCGCTTGCGCCGGTGGGAGACAGAGCGGGGAGACGACACGGGGGCCGACCGATACTGGGTCGACGGCTGCCGCAGGAGGACACCACGAACGCATGCGCGGAAATGCGTCGCACCGCGGACGGGGAGCGCATCGATGTCGAGTGGCGCCTCCTGAAGCCAGGCGGAGTCGTCGGCGATGAACGTGAGTGCGCCGAGGCGGATCTCGCGGCCCTCCACCAAAACTCCGCACGAAACCATGATCAAAGGGATCGGAAAAATCGCAACTTCTCCAATCAGGCGCTAAGATTCCTGCCCCACGGTGGGCGCCAACTGTCATGGTTCTAACTCTGACAGTGATGTAGGGGGGTATGTATGGAGAGGCTAGATTTCAGCTATTGGGAAGTTGTAAACACACCAAGATGTACGAGTTCAGGCCCTTCGCGGAGGAAGTAACAGCCCTACGTCTCGGTGTCCGGAGGCGGTCGACTGGATTACTGGCGTGTGAATAACAGGGGTGCGAACCCTTCATACTGAGGAGGGGGGTGGCTTATATAGAGTTCGCCGGCCCTCTCCTGCCCTCAGTAATGTAGGGTTTAAGGTACATTTAAGGTTGGGCGTTACTAGTAACGCCCCTAATAGAGTGCTACAATGACCATAAAGACTACTTAATAGCCGACCGTTTGCCCGCGGAGTGACTTTAGATCTCCTGGCGGTCGAGTGGCTAGCTTCATGGTCGAGTGGTAGCTTCTTGGTCGAGTGTCTTGAACCCGTCGAGTGAGATACCTTCAAGTCGATTGAAAGGTGACTTCTTCTAGGGATGTCCTTGGGTAGGGCTCTTTGGACGGGTCCGTGCCCCTACCCTAGGTACATAGTTTCATCAAACACAGCTAGCAAATTTCTGTGGACACTTCGCATTCGTCTCAATAACAGAACCCAAGAAAGTTGAAGAAGCCTTCATGGAACCTGAATGGATTCAAGCTATGCAAGAAGAGCTTCAATAGTTTGAGCTGAATAATGTATGGGAACTGGTTAAGCGTCCTGATCCTCGGAAGCACAATATAATAGGCACCAAATGGATATACCGCAACAAGCAAGATGAGCATGGTCAAGTTGTCAGAAACAAAGCTCGTCTCGTTGCTCAAGGATATACTCAAGTGGAAGGGATTGACTTTGATGAAACATTTGCTCCCGTGGCTCGACTTGAAGCCATACGCATACTGCTGGCCCATGCAAATCATCATAACATACTTCTATATCAAATGGATGTGAAGAGCGCTTTTCTCAATGGCAAGATTGAAGAAGAAGTGTATGTTGCACAACCACCTGGCTTTGAAGATCCAAAGCATCCTGACATGGTATACAAACTCAACAAGGCACTGTATGGCCTCAAACAAGCCCCTCGGGCTTGGTATGACACACTCAAATACTTCCCGAAGAGCAAAGGCTTCACACCTGGTTCCCTCGACCCCACTCTCTTCACGAAGACATATGATGGTGAACTATTTGTGTGCCAAATATATGTGGATGACATTATCTTCTACTGCACCAATCAGAAATACAGTGAAGAGTTTGGATATATGATGCAAGAGCAATATCAGATGTCCATGATGGGAGAGCTGAAGTTCTTCCTCGGTCTTCAAATACGACAGCAACGCAACGGCATCTTCATATCTCAAGAGAAGTATCTCAAAGATTGCCTGAAGAAGTTCGGTATGCAAGACTGCAAAGGATTCACGACGCCAATGCCAGCCAAACATCATCTGGGTCCCGACGACAATGGTAAAGAGTTCAATCAAAAGGTATACCGCTCCATGATTGGTTCTTTACTTTATCTATGTGCATCTAGGCCAGATATTATGCTTAGTGTTTGCATGTGTGCTCGATTCCAAGCGGCACCAAAGGAATCGCATCACTTAGCTGTGAAGCGAATTCTTTGATATTTGGCTTACACCCCAACTCTAGGATTATGGTATCCAAAGGGCTCAGAGTTTGATCTAGTTGGATTCTCGGATGCTGATTATGCTGGTGACAAGGTTGATCGCAAGTCTACATCAGGCACATGTCATTTTCTGGGACGATCACTTGTATGTTGGTCTTCAAAGAAGCAGAACTGTGTATCTCTCTCCACTGCTGAATCTGAATACATTGCTGCTGGATCTTGCTGCGCTCAGCTTCTGTGGATGAAGCAAACACTCAAAGACTATGGCATTCATCTGAAGCAAGTGTCACTCTACTACGACAACGAAAGCGCCATCAAGATTGCCAACAACCCAGTTCAGCACTCGAAGACAAAGCATATTGAGATTCGTCATCACTTTCTCAGAGATCATGTTGTGAAGGAAGACATTGATATCATACACGTCAACACTGAAGAGCAATTGGTAGATATCTTCACCAATCCCTTGGATGAGAAGAGATTTTGCAAGTTACAGTGTGAGCTAAATATCTTGGAATCCTCAAATGTCCTGTGATCAGGCACACATCCTAACACTTATGCATATTGATGACTTAGATGTGCAACACACGAAGTAAAGTATATCTTCAATCAATGAAGACATGCATTCTAAGTGTGAATACATTAATGAGGAATTTGACTTCGAAGCGCCACGATAATTGTGCGCCGTGTCTGGATCTAATACTTCCTATACGGTGGGTAACGCCACCACCAAATGTTCTGTTTAAAGTGTTTCACTCATGGTGTTACATTTGCTATGTCTTCACATTTGGTTTGGCTTCAATCTCAACATGTCTTCATGATTATCTTCACTATGTTGATTATATATATATACTAGTGTTCTGTCCTCTACAGCATTCACTTATAGCTATGTCTTCTTGTTGAATCTTTTGAACTAAGTGAATGTGATCGGACCCTAACCTCTCTATGCTTTCTATCTCAAACTCTATCTCTCCAAATCATATGCATTCTTTTGAAACTGTCAAATGTCTTCTTTGCGTCCTTGTCAGCAGAAGATACAGAGACAAACATTAAGTCCGCTTTCAATGCTAATTCCTTCACCTGAAACCCGGAGAAGTGGGAACGACCACCCGACAATCCAGGCGTGCGTGGGAACATGGAACAACCTTCGATATGCTGCATGATGGCCACGTGTTCCTCAGATGTGAATCGCCAGGGGCACCTGTGTAATAACACTGAACCGCCCCTGTCCCTATAAATACACACCACACCACAGTCATTATCTCTTCTTCCACTCTCGCACGAACCCTAGCGCCACCGCTAGCCCTCGACGACGCCGACGATGAAGTTCTTAGCTGCCGCAACCTCTCCGACGCCGTCTTCACGCCGACCGCGAACATCGTCCTCTCCGCCGTCGCCGTAGGTGTCCTCCGTCGCCAAGTTAGGGCACGGACGATCGAACTGCTCGGCCTCCTCTTCCACTTTGTCTAGCAGTTCCTTGTGTGGTAAATAAAAAACCTCCTTTTTACGGCCCCTTTGATCCTACAGATTCATCACTTTCTACCACAAGTAGTTTCTGTTCACACATGTTGGATCCACTTCACACTGCATCTCATATTATGCCTAGTATGTTCACTTATGCTTCACAAAGTAGTTAGATTCCTCACTTGTACTGATCTCTGGATTCGTACAAATCTGGAACCAACTCCTTATCTATGAGTGAATGTCTTCGCATGATGAGGTCAATGTCTTCTAAACTGATTTATCTTCAAAAATCTTCTGAGAATGCATATGACCTCTTCCCCTTCCCTCGCACCTTAATGCTGTCACAGGTACATGTCCGTGGGAGAACCCCTTGGTTCTCATAGTCTGCATTCATTTGCAGAATTCTTACAACATCATATAAATTCTCCCGAAGCCAGTTCCTGTTTGTCCAGCAAGCGAAAGCCTTTGAAGCCTTTGAACGTGTTGAAGCCATTCAGTTTGAAGTTCATGGCTGCAGGGAAATCAGTAAGGAAGGGTGGCAGACAGCGTCATGGGGGAACATCAAGAGATTTGCCTAATGACCTCTCAGAGCTTTACAAGACAGATCCTGAAGAGGATTACAATCAGCGCAAGACCCGAATCCAATGGATTCGAAGATATTGGGTAGAACAATGGTTCAAATACTGGTTTGTGACCCAGGAATATGCTGAGAAAAATGCCATCAAGCAACCGTGGGGAGACATCCTATACAAGAATCTTCAACCCAGGTCCAGAGAAGAAGCCATTGAACAAGGCTTCTGTCCCTGCATGGTCCGTGGGCCACAGCCTGCAGATGCACACCCATCGTCACTATTATGGTGTCGTGACGACAATCTGTTCAAGCGCAACTTACAGTTTGCCAAGAACTCAGCGAAGCAGAACAAGAAGTCTTTGGGATTAGACTTCAACCCTGGTCCCTCTGCTCCCCGTGCTGATGGAACCCGCGAAGCTGAACCAATCTTCTTGGGCCCTTCTACAACTTGGAAGGTCTCATCACTCATATCGTGGTTCAAGGGACAGCCATGAATGAGCCTGCAGATGACGCTGAATCAGATGAAGCGCCTGCAGCGTCGAAGCCAAAGAAGTTGAAGCAGCCTAAAGCTTCAAAGCCTGCCTCTGCACCAAAAATCTCATGGGCGAAGCCACTGGCTACTGCACCTCCTGAAGACAGTGTGCAGTCTGAAGATTTGTCACGCATCTCCAAGCCCTAGAAAGTCAAGATGTGTCTGCCACACACCGGCCAAGAACTGACAGCTGCTGCTATTCTGTGCAACGATGCCATCGATCTGTCCAGTGATGAAGATCTTGCAGATGACGCTCTTGAGCAACTGATCAAGAGCAAAGAAGAAGCAGAAATCTTCAATGATCTGCCTCTCTTTGACGTGGCAATCATCCACAACTTCATTGATGAGTGGTTTGACATGCCCAACCTCAGCTTCGAAGATCTGCAACTTCCAATTGGCCTCAGTGTCGCCTTCCATGGCGCCATTGCTTCAGAGTTAGCTATCGCCCAGCGCATTGTTGAACTGAAGCAGAAGATTGACTTTGAGAAAACTCAGTTCAAGAAGCATATGGCCACGCTCAGCGTGCGAGAGGTGAAGAACTTCAAGATTATGCTGCACGAGCTCAAAGAAGCCTTTCTCAAGAAACATGCAGAAGCTCAGGGTTCTCGTGAGCGCATGAAGAGCCTGGCTGACAAGTGTGTGCAAGGCTACAACAAGGCTGAGAAGCGCAAGGCCCTTGGGCGTCCGGGCATTGATCCCGGGATGGCTGCTAAGAAGAAGAAGAAGCCCACTGTGGCCGAACCCAACGCACCCAGGCAGGAAGCAGATCCCATTGTCTTCCCAACCAGCATGACTGGCTCAAGGCCAAAAGCTAGATCTACCGCTTCAGAGCTGAAGAAGACGAGGACTGCTGAGGCTGAAGCCAGAAAGAGGAAACATCCTGAAGCCTCTGCTGCTGCTCCCTCCAAGAAGCGGAAGACCAAGAAGGAATGGGCTGCTCCCACAGAGCCCTTAATTGTTGAACCCATCTCCATGGTTCGCCCTGCCACTGAACATCAAGAGCGCCAACTGACTGTCCATGAGCCTGCTTTCACAGAGGCTCATGAAACTGAAGACTTTCCAGCATGGGATCATTGGTCACCATGACCATGTTGAAGATGATGCAGTTCTTCCTCAGATCGAGCACCAACAGGTATCATCGCCTGTGCTTACGCACAGCGAACTCATCAGCATTGGTCGTCCTCAGACGCCAATTGCTCAGGATGCATCATGGGCTGATCACCCACAAGAACAAGAAGAAGATGACCTTGAGACCCAGCCAACTCCTTCTCCAAAAGCGTCGCCAGCATTCCGCAGGCTTCGCAAAGGATCAAGGTCTCAAGTCCCTATTTCCACCATTCCAGAAGGAGAAGTGCCTCACCAATCTGTTGCACGTCAAGTGTTTCCAGATGCCACTCCTACTGAGACTGAATCTGAAGCCAAACTGGCTGAAGATGTTCCGGCTGCATCAGCCGATGAAGAAGAAACCCCAAGAGTTGCTACACCCCCGTCTCACCAAGAAGCTGTTCTCGAGGAGAACGTGACTGTGACCGACCCTCTAGCTCACCAAGTGGAGGTTGAGAATCTTGAGGCTGCCACCACCAAAACAAATGAAGCCAATGACGTTGTCACGGCTGAAGCAAATGTGGAGCCTCCACCAACCCAAGAACCAGAAGTCAGTGAAGCAAATGATGCTACTGCTCCTGTTCCTACGCCTGCTGCTGGTCCTCAGTTTGACTATCATGTTGAGCATAGGCCTCAGGTACAGAAGCCAATTCCAAGGTTGCCCAGGTTTCCAGGTCCTGCATCAGCACCTGGATCCTTCAATGTCAATGGCTTCAAAGCAGACAACACTTTCTTCAATAGCTCCAAGAACCCCTACTCAAGGGAAAGAATATCTTCTGATCGGTTCTGGAGCTATCCGCAGCGAAGCTATTACTCCTGCATTATGTACAATCAAGGTCGCATCTTCCCACATAAGCGTCTTGACACCGAAGCAATAGCTGGTCTGCCCTGTCTGGAAGAAGCTCTGGATTGCTTCAAAGAGGTTGGATTGTTGCCGTTTGTCACCGACCAAGATCACTGGAATGAAGAGTTGCTGCTCCAATTCTATGCCACACTTCACATCCGTGGGTACAACAGAGATCCGAAGACTTGGGTCCTGGAGTGGATGACAGGAAATGTTCATCACGAAGCCAAAGCCTTTGATATCATTGAGCTCACTAGTCTGCCCACTCCTGGCGATCTCTATGAACCTGGCTGTCAGCTTCACAGTGAAGCTATGGAGAACATCTTTCAGAAGCCTGAACCGAACATGAGTCAGATGCTCAGTATGATGAAGCCCTTGCCACAAGATGCTGCATATCCTAAGGAGTTCTTTGTTGAAGACCTTGAGTATCTGCCAAGGACTATTTATCACATCATAAGGCGAACTCTCTGGCCCATCAAAGGACATTCTCCACATGCCAAGCTGGAAGGTGCAATGAAGACTTTGGTATTCTATATTCTTCATGGAATATGCTTCGATGCACAGGACTTCTTCATCCGCCAACTTGCTGCATCAGGCTCTGATCTTTTTGGCTTGAAGTTCTACGCTCCATGGATAATGCGGCTGATTAAACTCCACTCTGCTATCTCATATCAGCCATCTGCTCACAATCATCGGATCTTTCTGCCTGATGTGGATATGTCCTTTGAAGCCATTTATCCTGAGCCTGCCAAGGAGCCTCTTAGTCTTCAGAATGCGGAGCATCAAAGTTTCTCTCAGAACATTGAAGGAGTTGAAGCAGTCACTCGTGTTAATCCTCTGGCTGGAACTACACGTGCACCTCATCATGCCCATACTGAAGCCACCGAAAGCACTATTGCCCAACGACCCAAGAAGGGTTCTCAATGACCGAGAGCTTCTGGTGGCTCTTCATCAGAAACAGGATAGGCATCATGACTGGCTGAAGCGCCAAATGCAAAGCCTCTTGGTGGATGTAAACCGCATTCGCAATCTTGCCACCAAGAATGCCTTTGTTGCCCATGAAACCTCTCGACGCACATGGAAAGGGCTGACGCTTATGTGCTCTGAAGATGATCTTCAAGAGGATGGCTTCTCTGAACGCTTCAAGTTTGACTCCACACCTCCTCGAAGGGCAGTGCTGCGACAACTCCATCTCTTGAAGACTCTGAGTTCTCTTCCTCTGCGGCAACTGTGAATGCCAGAGTGATCGAGGACGAAGACGATGCTACTTCACCGCCCCCTCCTTCAGCACACTTCGACACTGCTCCAAGTTCTTCTGCACCGCCGAACACCACCGTCGACCCTGTTGCTTCACCTACTCTTCATGGGAACGAGTAGATGCTCTATGTCTTCAAACCTTTTTGGTCCTTACTGACAAAAGGGGAAGAAGCATCTGAGTTTGATAGTCTTCAAGCGGGTCCACATGGGCGGTTGCTTTATATTTTGCCTAGTGTTTACAACTCTCGTTTTGATACATTTGGTTCTTTCAGTTGTACCACCTAAACTCGATGGTCGTCTGCTACTTATTTGCTACTTTGTGATGCAATGATAAATTCCGCATGTGCGACGATAAATTCCGCACTTAGATCATTTTGCAGACGTCCATTTTCCATTATGCATGTCATTATCTTCACACACCTTCACATGCATAATGAATTGTCATCATAAGTTGAAGAGGATCTCCACGAGTACAACCTGCCATGTGCATTTGCATTCCAAAAGCAAATTACTTATATGCACATCTTCAGGGGGAGCCCTTGCAACTTATGAAGACAATTCCTTATCCTTTACAATTTCACATATTATATTCCCCGTTGAAAACTTCAACTAGTTTGTCATCAATCACCAAAAAGGGGAGATTGTAAGTGCATCTAGTGCCACCCCTAGTTGGTTTTGGAGTATTGACGACAAACCTAGTTGAGGGACTAATGTGTTTGTGAGAATTGCAGGATAACATAGGTAGAAGTCCCTCATTGATTCGGTTTTCCTACCAGAGATGACCCCTAAAAATGTATGAAGACATTGATGTCAAAGGTGGTATATGAAGATATTCTCATTGAAGACTATGACAAGAGAAGACATCGCATGAAGCCTATGGAGCTCGAAGACTCAGATCTTTCTAGTTCTTTTTCTTCTTTATTGAGTCATAGGAACCACCGTACTGTTAAGTGGGGTCCAAGAGAACCAGTCAGAATGACTGAAGTGATGCTTATCCAAAACCTATGTCTTCGAGTGAAGACTATGAGAGCGAATCTTGTCTAGAGTCGGACAAGTCAGCCTTGCTTGTAGCCCAAGTAAAGTTGTCGTGTGTGTTTGAAATCTGACCGTTGGAACATGTGTCAGTTCCTTAGTGACCCAGGGTCATTTCGGACAAATCAGGTCAGGTTGCCTAGTGGCTATAAATAGCCCACCCCCTACAACCATAAACGGTTGGCTGCTCAGAGTTAGAGTACGGCTTTTGTCGTTTGAGAGCAACCCACCTTGAAGCCTTTGAGAGAGAATTCCTTGCGAGGATAAAGCCCTAACCACCCAGAGCCAAAGAGTGTTAGGCATCACTTAAGTCTTCCTGTCTGTGTGATCTGAAGACTTATTACACTTGAGGACTGTGAATCCTCCAGCCGGTTAGGCGTCACGTTCTGAGCATCCAAGAGTCATTGTGGATCGCCGGTGAACGAAGTCTGTGAAGGTTTGGGAGTCTACCTTGAAGACTTAACAGAGTGATTGGGCGAGGTCTGTGTGACCTTAGCTCAAGGGGAATACGGTGAGGACTGGGTGTCCTAAGCTGCGTGTTCAGGACTGGGTGTCCGGGACTGTGTGTCCTCAGGTTTAAATACCTAGCCGCCCTAACCAGACGTACAGTTGTCACAGCAACTGGAACTGGTCTAACAAATCATTGTGCTCAACGAGTCACCGGTTTCATCCTTCCCTTCCCTTTACTTACTGTTGGTACTTGTGAAGTCATTGTATGATTGCATTATCTTTTGTCTTCACTGAGTAACTGCTTGTTCTGATCGGCTTCATAATATCTTCCTACCTGATCCTTACTACCTAGCTGCTATTAGTCATTGTGCTTTCACTTCATTGAATACTTGACTATGGTTTGCCCAGTGTAGTCTACCTTCCGCTGCATGGTAATAGGTTTATTTCCATCGTTTGTCTTCGAAACTTCCACGTTTTGAAGACTTTCATAAAAATCGCCTAATCACCCCCCCTCTAGTCGATATAACGCACTTTCAGATTGAACTAGGTATTGGGATACCGACGATCGAATCTCGGGCAAGTAACATACCGACGACAAAGAGAACAACGTCTAGTGTTACGCGGTTTGATCGATAAAGATCTTCGTAGACTATGTAGGAACCAATATGAGCATCCACGTTCCGCTATTGGTTATTGACCGGAGACATGTCTCGGTCATGTCTACATAGTTCGCGAACCCGTAGGGTCCGCACGCTTAAAGTTCTGTGACGATCGATTTTATGGGTTTATATGTTTTGATGTACCAAAGGTAGTTCGAAGTCCCGGATATGATCACGGACATGACAAGGAGTCTCGAAATGGTCGAGACATAAAGATTGATATATTGGAAGCCTACATTTGGACATCGGAAGAGTTTCGGGTAAAATCGGGATTTTACCAGAGTACCAAAGGGGTTACCAAAACCCCCCGGGGGCTAATGGGCCTTGTTGGGCCATAAGGGAAAGAGAGAGGGGCCGACCTAGGGCAGGCAGCGCGCCCCCTCCCTTTGGTTCGAATTGTACTAGGAGAGGGGGGGGGGGCTTTCCTTCTCTTTCTTCCCCTTCATTTCCCCCTCCTAGTAGGAGTAGGAAAGGGAGGAATCCTACTCCTACTAGGAGGAGGATTCCTCCTCCTGGTGCACCAACAAGGGCTGGCCGGCCTCCCCCTTGCTTCTTTATATACAGGGGCAGGGGGGAACCTCTTGACACACAAGTTGATCACAGAGATCTCTCCCAGCCGTGTGCGGTGCCCCCCTTCCACCATAATCCACCTCAGTCATACTGTAGCGGCGTTTAGGGGAAGCCCTACTGCGGTAGCTTCATCAACATCGTCACCAAGCCGTCGTGCTGACGAAACTCTTCCCCGTGCTCTACAGGATCATGAGTTCGCGGGACATCATCGAGCTGAACATGTGGTGAACGCGGAGGTGCCATACGTTCGGTATTGAGGATCGGTCGATCATGAAGACGTACGACTACATCAGCCGCGTTGTCATAACGCTTCCGCTTAACGGTCTACGAGGGTACGTGGACGACACTCTCCCCTCTTGTTGCTATGCATCACCATGATCATGCATGTGCGTAGGATTTTTTTTCAAATTACTACGTTCCCCAACAGTGGCATCCGAGCAAGGTTTTATGCGTAGATGTTATATGCACGAGTAGAACACAAGTGAGTTGTGGGCGATACAAGTCATACTGCTTACCAGCATGCCATACTTTGGTTCGGTGGTATTGTTGGATGAAGCGGCCCGGACCGACATTACGTGTACGCTTACGCGAGACTGGTTCTACCGACGTGCTTTGCACATAGGGGCTAGCGGGTGTCAGTTTCTCCAACTTTAGTTTAACCGAGTGTGGCTACGCCCGGTCCTTGAGAAGGTTAAAACATCACTAACTTGACGAACTATCGTTGTGGTTTTGATGCGTAGGTAAGAACGGTTCTTGCTCAGCCCGTAGCAGCCATGTAAAACTTGCAAGAACAAAGTAGAGGATGTCTAACTTGTTCTTGCAGGGCATGTTGTGATGTGATATGGTCAAGACATGATGCTATAGTTATTGTATGAGATGATCATGTTTTGTAATGGAGTTATCGGCAACTGGCAGGAGCCATATGGTTGTCGCTTTATTGTATGCAATGCAATCGCCCTGTAATTGCTTTACTTTATCACTAAGCGGTAGCGATAGTCGTAGAAGCAATAGTTGGCGAGACGACAACGATGCTACGATGGAGATCAAGGTGTTGCGCCGGTGACGATGGTGATCATGACGGTGCTTCGGAGATGGAGATCACAAGCACAAGATGATGATGGCCATATCATATCACTTATATTGATTGCATGTGATGTTTATCCTTTATGCATCTTATTCTGCTTTATTTGACGGTAGCATTATAAGATGATCTCTCACTAAATTTCAAGATAAAAGTGTTCTCCTTGAGTATGCACCGTTGCCAAAGTTCGTCGTGCCGAGACACCACGTGATGATCGGGTGTGATAAGCTCTACGTCCATCTACAACGGGTGCAAGCCAGTTTTTGCACACGCAGAATACTCGGGTTAAACTTGACGAGCCTAGAATATGTAGATATGGCCTCGGAACACTAAGACCTAAAGGTCGAGCGTGAATCATATAGTAGATATGATAAACATAGTGATGTTCACCATTGAAAACTACTCCATTTCACGTGATGATCGGTTATGGTTTAGTTGATATGGATCACGTGATCACTTAGATGATTAGAGGGATGTCTATCTAAGTGGGAGTTCTTAAGTAATATCACTAATTGAACTTAAATTTATCATGAACTTAGTACCTGATAGTATTTTGCTTATCTATGTTGTTGTAGATAGATGGCCCGTGCTGTTGTTCCGTTGAATTTTAATGCGTTCCTTGAGAAAGCAAAGTTGAAAGATGATGGTAGCAATTACACAGACTGGGTCCATAACTTGAGGATTATCCTCATTGCTGCACAGAAGAATTACGTCCTGGAAGCACCGCTAAGTGCCAAACCTGCTGCAGGAGCAACACCAGATGTTATGAACGTCTGGCAGAGCAAAGATGATGACTACTCAATAGTTCAGTGTGCCATGCTTTACGGCTTAGAACCGGGACTTCAACGACGTTTTGAACGTCATGGAGCATATGAGAAGTTCCAGGAGTTGAAGTTAATATTTCAAGCAAATGCCCGGATTGAGAGATATGAAGTCTCCAATAAGTTCTATAGCTGCAAGATGGAGGAGAATAATTCTGTCAGTGAGCATATACTCAAAATGTCTGGGTATCATAATCACTTGACTCAACTGGGAGCTAATCTTCCTATTGATAGTGCCATTGACAGAGTTCTTCAATCACTGCCACCAAGCTAAAAAAGATTCATGATGAACTATAATATGCAAGCGATGAATAAGACAATTCCCGAGCTCTTCGCGATGCTAAAGGCTGCAGAGATAGAAATCAAAAAGGAGCATCAAGTGTTGATGGTTAACAAAACCACTATTTTTAAGAAAAAGGGTAAAGGGAAGAAGAAGGGGAACTTCAAGAAGAATGGCAAACAAGTTGCTGCTCAGGAGAAGAAACCCAAGTCTGGACCTAAACCTGAGGCTGAGTGCTTCTACTGCAAACAGACTGGTCACTGGAAGCGGAACTGTCCCAAGTATTTGGCGGATAAGAAGGATGGCAAGGTGAACAAAGGTATATGTGATATACATGTTATTGATGTGTACCTTACCAGAGCTCGTAATAGCACCTAGGTATTTGATACTGGTTATGTTGCTAATATTTCCAACTCAAAACAGGGACTACGGATTAAGCGAAGACTGGCTAAGGACGAGGTGACGATGCGCGTGGGAAATGGTTCCAAAGTCGATGTGATCGCCGTCGGCACACTACCTCTACATCTACCTTCGGGATTAGTTTTAGACCTAAATAATTGTTATTTGGTGCCAGTTTTAAGCATGAACATTATATCTGGATCTTGTTTGATGCCAGACGGTTATTCATTTAAATCTGAGAATAATGGTTGTTCTATTTATATGAGTAATATCTTTTATGGTCATGCACCCTTGAAGAGTGGTCTATTTATGTTAAATCTCGATAGTAGTAATGTTGAAGCCAAAAGATGCAGAGTTGATAATGATAGTGCAACTTATTTGTGGCACTGCCGTTTGGGTCATATTGGTATAAAGCGCATGAAGAAACTCCATATTGATGGACTTTTGGAATCACTTGATTATGAATCACTTGGTACTTGCGAACCGTGCCTTATGGGCAAGATGACTAAAACACCGTTCTCCGGAACTATGGAGCGAGCAACAGATTTGTTGGAAATCATACGTACTGATGTATGTGGTCCGATGAATATTGAGGCCCGTGGTGGGTATCGTTATTTTCTCACCTTCACAAATGATTTGAGCATATATGGGTATATCTACTTAATGAAACATAAGTCTGAAACATTTGAAAAGTTCAAAGAAATTCAGAGTGAAGTGGAAAATCATCGTCACAAGAAAATAAAGTTTCTACGATCTGATCGTGGAGGAGAATATTAGAGTTACGAGTTTGGCCTACATTTGAAACAATGCAAAATAGTTTCGCAACTCACGCCACCCAGAACACCACAACGTAATGGTGTGTCCGAACGTTGTAATCGTACTTTACTAGATATGGTGCGATCTATGATGTCTCTTACTGATTTTCCGCTATCCTTTTGGGGTTATGCTTTAGAGACTGCTGCATTCACGTTAAATAGGGCACCATCAAAATCCGTCGAGACGACGCCTTATGAACTATGGTTTGGCAAGAAACCAAAGTTGTCGTTTCTTAAAGTTTGGGGTTGTGATGCTTATGTGAAAAAGCTTCAACCTGATAAGCTCGAACCCAAATCGGAGAAATGTGTCTTCATAGGATACCCAAAGGAAACGGTTGGGTACACCTTCTATCACAGATCTGAAGGCAAGACATTCCTTGCTAAGAATGGATCCTTTCTAGAGAAGGAGTTTCTCTCGAAAGAAGTGAGTGGGAGGAAAGTAGAACTTGATGAGGTAACTGTACCTGCTCCCTTATTGGAAAGTAGTTCATCACAGAAACTGGTTCCTATGACATCTACACCAATTAGTGAGGAAGCTAATGATGATGATCATGAAACTTCAGATCAAGTTACTACCGAACCTCGTAGGTCAACCAGAGTAAGATCCACACCAGTGTGGTACGGCAATCCTGTTCTGGAGGTCATGTTACTTGACCATGACGAACCTACGAACTATGAGGAAGCGATGATGAGCCCAGATTTTGCAAAATGGCCTGAGGCCATGAAATCTGAGATGGGATCCATGTATGAGAACAAAGTGTGGACTTTGGTTGACTTGCCCGATGATCAACAAGCCATCGAGAATAAATGGATCTTCAAGAAGAAGATAGACGCTGACGGTAATATTACTGTCTACAAAGCTCGACTTGTTGCGAAAGGTTTTCGACAAGTTCAAGGAGTTGATTACGATGAGACCTTCTCACCCATAGCGATGCTTAAGTCCGTCCGAATCATGTTAACAATTGCCGCGTTTTATGATTATGAAATTTGGCAAATGGATGTAAAGACCGCATTCCTGAATGGATTTCT
Source organism: Triticum urartu (assembly GCF_056163025.1). Classification (NCBI taxonomy): domain Eukaryota; kingdom Viridiplantae; phylum Streptophyta; class Magnoliopsida; order Poales; family Poaceae; genus Triticum; species Triticum urartu. The sequence continues at coordinate 398,521,714 of NC_141874.1, forward strand.
GGAAGAAGAGTTGTATATGATGCAACCTGAAGGTTTTATCGATCCAAAGGGAGCTAACAAAGTGTGCAAGCTCCAGCGATCCATTTATGGACTGGTGCAAGCCTCTCAGAGTTGGAATAAACATTTTGATAGTGTGATCAAAGCATATGGTTTTATACAGACTTTTGGAGAAGCCTGTATTTACAAGAAAGTGAGTGGGAGCTCTGTAGCATTTCTAATTTTATATGTGGATGACATATTGTTGATTGGAAATGATATAGAATTTCTGGATAGCATAAAAGGATACTTGAATAAGAGTTTTTCAATGATAGACCTCGGTGAAGCTGATTATATTGGGCATCAAGATCTATAGAGATAGATCAAGACGCTTAATTGGACTTTCAGAAAGCACATACCTTGATAAAGTTTTGAAGAAGTTCAAAATGGATCAAGATAAGAAAGGGTTCTTGCCTGTATTACAAGGTGTGAAGTTGAGTAAGACTCAATGCCCGACCACTGCAGAAGATAGAGATAAAATGAAAAGTGTTCCCTATGCTTCAGCCATAGGCTCTATCATGTATGCAATGCTACGTACCAGACCTGATGTGTGCCTTGCCATTAGTTTAGCAGGGAGGTGCCAAAGTAATCCAGGAGTGGATCACTGGACAGCGGTCAAGAACATCCTGAAGTACCTGAAAAGGACCAAGGATATGTTTCTCGTTTATGGAGGTGACAAAGAGCTCATCGTAAATGGTTATGTTGATGCAAGCTTTGACACTGATCCGGACAATTCTAAATTGCAAACCGGATACGTGTTTATATTAAACGGTGGAGCTGTCAGTTGGAGCAGTTCTAAACAGAGCGTCGTGGCGGGATCTACATGTGAAGCGGAGTACATTGCTGCTTCGGAAGCAGCGAATGAAGGAGTCTGGATGAAGGAGTTCATATCTGTTCTAGGTGTCATACCTAGTGCATCGGATCCAACGAAAATCTTTTGTGACAATACTGGTGCAATTGCCTTGGCAAAGGAATCCAGATTTCACAAGAGAACCAAGCACATCAAGAGACGCGTCAACTCCATCCGGGATCAAGTCCAAGTGGGAGACATAGAGATTTGCAAGATACATACGGATCTAAATGCTGCAGACCCGTTGACTAAGCCTCTTCCACGAGCAAAACATGATCAACACCAAGGCTCCATGGGTGTTAGAATCACTACTGTGTAATCTAGATTATTGACTCTAGTGCAAGTGGAAGACTGAAGGAAATATGCCCTAGAGGCAGTAATAAAGTTATTATTTATTTCCTTATATCATGATAAATGTTTATTATTCATGCTAGAATTGTATTAACCGGAAACATAATACATGTGTGAATACATAGACAAACATAGTGTCACTAGTGTGCCTCTACTTGACTAGCTCATTGATCAAAGATGGTTAAGTTTTCTAAACCATAGACATGAGTTATCATTTGATCAATGGGATCACATCATTACGAGAATGATGTGATTGACTTGACCCATTCCGTTAGCTTAACACTTGATCATTTTTGTTTACTGCTATTGCTTTCTTCATGACTTATACATGTTCTTATGACTATGAGATTATGCAACTCCCGAATACCGGAGGAACACTTTGTGTGCTACCAAACGTCACAACGTAACAGGGTGATTATAAAGGTGCTCTACAAGTGTCTCCAATGATACTTGTTGAGTTTGCATAGATCAAGATTAGGATTTGTCACTCCGATTGTCGGAGAGGTATCTCCGGGCCCTCTCGGTAATACACATCACTATAAGCCTTGCAAGCAATACAACTAATGAGTTAGTTGCGGGATAGTGCATTACGGAACGAGTAAAGAGACTTGCCGGTCATGAGATTGAACTAGGTATTGGGATACCGACGATCGAATCTCGGGCAAGTAACATACCGATGACAAAGAGAACAACGTATAGTGTTATGCGGTTTGACCGATAAAGATCTTCATAGAATATGTAGGAATCAATATGAGCATCCAGGTTCCGCTATTGGTTACTGACCGGAGACATGTCTCGGTCATGTCTACATAGTTCTCGAACCCGTAGGGTCCGCACGCTTAAAGTTCTGTGACGATCGGTTTTATGAGTTTATATGTTTCGATGTACCGAAGGTAGTTCGGAGTCCTGGATATGATCACGGACATGACAAGGAGTCTCGAAATGGTCGAGACATAAAGATTGATATATTGGAAGCCTACATTTGGACATCGGAAGAGTTCCGGGTAAAATCGGGATTTTACCGGAGTACCGGAGGGGTTACTGGAACCCCCCGGGGGCTAATGGGCCTTGTTGGACCATAAGGGAAAGAGAGAGGGGCCGGCTAGGGCACGCAACGCGCCCCCTCCCTCTGGTCCGAATTGGACTAGGAGAGGGGGAGCAACGCCCCCCTTTCCTTCTCTTTCTTCCCCTTCCTTTCCCCCTCCTAGTAGGAGTAGGAAAGGGAGGAATCCTACTCCTACTAGGAGGAGGATTCCTCCTCCTGGCGCAACAACAAGGGCCGGCCGGCCTCCCCCTTGCTCCTTTATATACAGGGACAGGGGGCACCTCTAGACACATAAGTTGATCACAAAGATCTCTCCCAGTCGTGTGTGGTGCCCCCTTCCACCATAATCCACCTCGGTCATACTGTAGCGGTGTTTAGGCGAAGCCCTACTGCGGTAGCTTCATCAACATTGTCACCACGCCGTTGTGCTGACGAAACTCTTCCCCGAGATCTACTGGATTGTGAGTTTGCGGGACATCACCGAGCTGAACGTGTGCTGAACGCGGAGGTGTTGTACGTTCGGTACTGAGGATCGGTCGATCGTGAAGACGTACGACTACACCAACCGCGTTGTCATAACGCTTCCGCTTAACGGTCTACGAGGGTACGTGGATGACACTCTCCCCTCTCGTTGCTATGCACCACCATAACCATGCATGTGCATAGCATTTTTTTGAAATTACTACGTTCCCCAACAACAAGGTGTGAAGTGATACGTCCATTTTGCATCATGCTTTTATATCGTTATTTGTTGCATTATGGGATGTTATTACACATTATGTCACAATACTTATGGCTATTCTCTCTTATTTTACAAGGTTTACATGAAGAGGGGGAATGCCGGCAGCTGGAATTCAGGGCTGGAAAAGGAGCAAATATTAGAGACCTATTCTGCACATCTCCAAAAGTCCTGAAACTCCACGGGAATTATTTTCAGAATATATAAAAAATATTGGGCGAAAGAAGTACCAGAGGGGGGCCACCCACCGTCCACGAGGGTGGGGGGCACGCCCCCTGCCTCGTGGGGCCCCTGGTGGCCCTCTGATGCCCATCTTTGGCTATATGGAGTCTTTCGTCCAGGAAAAAATCATAAGCAAGCTCACGGGACGAAACTCCGCCGCCACGAGGCGGAACCTTGGCATAACCAATCTAGGGCTCCGGCGGAGCTGTTCTGCCGGGGAAACTTCCCTCCGGGAGGGGGAAATCATCACCATCGTCATCACCAACGATCCTCTCATTGGGAGGGGGTCAATCTCCATCAACATCTTCACCAGCACCATCTCATCTCAAACCCTAGTTCATATCTTGTATCCAATCTTTGTATCCAAACCTCAGATTGGTACCTGTGGGTTGCTAGTAGTGTTGATTACTCCTTGTAGTTGATGCTAGTTGGTTTACTTGGTGGAATATCATATGTTCAGATCCATTATGCATATTAATACCCCTCTGATTATGAACATGAATATGCTTTGTGAGTAGTTACGTTTGTTCCTGAGGACATGTGAGAAGTCTTGCTATAAGTAGTCATTTGGATTTGGTATTCGTTCGATATTTTGATGAGATGTATGTTGTCATCCCTCTAGTGGTGTCATGTGAACGTCGACTACATGACACTTCACCATTGTTCGGGCCTAGAGGGAGGCATTGGGAAGTAATAAGTAGATGATGGGTTGCTAGAGTGACAGAAGCTTAAACGCTAGTTTATGCGTTGCTTCGTAAGCGGCTGATTTGGATCCATATGTTTCATGCTATGGTAAGGTTTACCTTAATACTTCTGTTGTAGTTGCGGATGCTTGCAATAGGGTTTAATCATAAGTGGGATGCTTGTCCAAGTAAGGGTAGTACCCAAGCACCGGTCCACCCACATATCAAATTATCAAAGTACCAAACGCGAATCATATGAACATGATGAAAACTAGCTTGACGACAATTCCCATGTGTCCTCGGGAGCGCTTTACTTTATATAAGAGTTTGTCCAGGCTTGTCCTTTGCTACAAAAAGGATTGGGCCATCTTGCTGCACCTTATTTACTTGCATTACTTGTTACCCGTTACAAATTACCGTATCACAAAACTATCTGTTACCGATAATTTCAGTGCTTGCAGAAAATACCTTGCTGAAAACCACTTATCGTTTCCTTCTACTCCTCGTTGGGTTCGACACTCTTACTTATCGAAAAGGCTATGATAGATCCCCTACACTTGTGGGTCATCAAGACTCTTTTCTGGCGTCATTGCCGGGGAGTGAAGCGCCTTTGGTAGGTGGAATTTGGTAAGGAAAAATTTATATAGTGTGCTGAAATTTACTTTCACTTGTTACTATGGAACATAATCCTTTGAGGGGCTTGTTCGGGGTATATTCACCCCGACCAGTAGAGCAAAGAGTTGCTCCTCAACCTATTGAACCTACTGAAAATGTTTACTTTAAAATTCCTTCAGGTATGATAGAGAAACTTCTAGCTAATCCTTTCACAGGTGACGGAACATTACATCCCGATTTGCACCTAATCTATGTGGATGAAGTTTGTGGCTTATTTAAGCTTGCAGGTATGCCCGAGGATGTTATCAATAAGAAGGTCTTCCCTTTATCTTTGAAGGGAGAGGCATTGACATGGTTTAGGCTATGAGATGATATTGGATCATGGAATTGAAGGAAATATGCCCTAGAGGCAATAATAAAGTTATTATTTATTTCCTCATATCATGATAAATGTTTATTATTCATGCTAGAATTGTATTAACCGGAAACATAATACATGTGTGAATACATAGACAAACATAGTGTCACTAGTATGCCTCTACTTGACTAGCTCGTTGATCAAAGATGGTTAAGTTTCCTAGCCACAGACATGAGTTATCATTTGATTAACGGGATAACATCATTAGTAGAATGGTGTGATTGACTTGACCCATCCGTTAGCTTAGCACGATTATCATTTAGTTTGTTGCTATTGCTTTCTTCATGACTTATACATGTTCTTATGACTATGAGATTATGCAACTCCCGAATACCGGAGGAACACTTTGTGTGCTACTAAATGTCACAACGTAATTGGGTGATTATAAAGGTGCTCTACAGGTGTCTCCGATGTTACTTGTTGAGTTGGCATAGATCGAGATTAGGATTTGTCACTCCGATTGTCGAAGAGGTATCTCTGGGCCCTCTCGGTAATGCACATCACAATAAGCCTTGCAAGCAATGCAACTAAAGAGCTAGTTGCGGGATGATGCATTACAGAACGAGTAAAGAGACTTGCCGGTAACGAGATTGAGCTAGGTATTGAGATACCGACGATCGAATCTCGGGCAAGTAACATGCCGATGACAGAGGGAACAACGTATGTTGTTTTGTGGTTTGACCGATAAAGATCTTCGTAGAATATGTAGAAACCAATATGAGCATCCAGGTTCCACTATTGGTTATTGACCGGGGACGTGTCTCGGTCATGTCTACATAGTTCTCGAGCCCGTAGGGTCCGCATGCTTAAAGTTCTGTGATGATCGGTATTATGAGTTTATATGTTTTGATGTACCGAAGGTAGTTTGGAGTCCCGGATATGATCACGGACATGACAAGGAGTCTCTAAATGGTCGAGACATAAAGATTGATATATTGGAAGCCTACTGTCGGTGTCAAAACCGGCGGATCTCGGGTAGGGGGTCCCGAACTGTGCGTCTAAGGCGGATGGTAACAGGAGGCAGGGGACACGATGTTTTACCCAGGTTCGGGCCCTCTTGACGGAGGTAAAACCCTACGTCCTTCTTGATTATTCTTGATAATATGAGTAGTACAAGAGTTGATCTACCACGAGATCAGAGAGGCTAAACCCTAGAAGCTAGCCTATGGTATGATTGTCTGTTGTCCTACGGACTAAAACCCTCCGGTTTATATAGACATCGGAGGGGGCTAGGGTTACACAAGGTCGGTTACAAAGGAGGAGATATACATATCCGTATTGCCTAGCTTGCCTTCCACGCCAAGTAGAGTCCCATCCGGACACGGGACGAAGTCTTCAATCTTGTATCTTCATAGTCCAACAGTCCGGCCAAAGGATATAGTCCGGCTGTCCGGAGACCCCCTAATCCAGGACTCCCTCAGTAGCCCTAAACCAGGCTTCAATGACGATGAGTCCGGCGCGCAGTGTTGTCTTTGGCATTGCAAGGCGGGTTCCTCCTCCGAATACACCACAGAAGAGTTTGAATACAAGGATAGTGTCCGACCCTGCAAAATAAGTTCCACATACCACCGTAGAGAGAATAATATTTCCACAAATCTAATCTGCTGACACGTTTTGGCAGCATGACATCACGCCACAGCCCGGTAATTATTTGAACCGTTTTGCTTCAACCAGCCCCGCACATAACGCAAGGCAGTTTCTTGACACGTCTTGTCAAAGCAGAGATTGTGTTCCCCTTATTACGGGATTATCATCACTACGAACGTGGGTAACCCAACCGCGCCATCAATTACGGCGCTTGGTGAACAAGCGAGTTTTACCAGGCTAGTGGAGACGCATAGTTTAGTCCACCCTTATAAAGGGATAAGATCTCACCTTTTTCTACCCACGCCTTCTTCCTCCTTGCTCATTCATTCTCGCGTACTCGAGCTCCAGCGCCCAAGCTGGCATCCTCCTCCTCAACTCTCTCCAAACATGTCCGGAGCGGGAGGCAAGTGGATGGCCTCCTCCGTCATGGAGGGGCACATCAAAAAGTTACGCGGAGCCAGATACTTAGCCGCGGATATCACGCACCGGCTGCCAGCCGTGGGGCAGGTCATCCCTACCCCAGAACCCCACGAGAGGGTGATCTTCCTCCACCACTTCGTCCGCAGACTGGGGTTTCCCCTCCATCCATTTGTCCGCGGCCTCATGTTCTAATATGGGCTGGACTTTCATGACCTGGCCCCGAACTTCATCCTCAACATCTTGGCATTCATCGTCGTGTGCGAGGCCTTCCTCCGCATCCGGCCCCACTTCGGCATGTGGCTGAAGACCTTCAATATCAAGCCGAAGGTGGTGGGCGGACAACAGGCGGAATGCGACGGAGCCATGGTAGGCAAAATGCCCAACGTTACATGGCTCGAGGGCTCCTTCGTGGAGACCATAAAGGGGTGGCAATCAGGGTGGTTCTACATCACCGAGCCACGCGACACCAACTGGGCGGCGACCCTCGAGTTTCAATCTGGAATCCCCACACAGCTCACTTCCTGAAAGGAGAAGGGCCTCACCTGGGGTTCATCGGTGGAGCTGGACGGACTCCAGAAATGTATCCGGAACATGACAAGCAAGAAACTTAAGCTTGTCAAAATAGTCCAAGTCATGCTCTTCCGCCGGATCCTCCCGTGTCAGCAACGGGATTTCAACTTATGGGAGTTCGACTCAGCCCGGCACCAGACTCTAAGCGAGCTCTTCGACACGATGCACAAAGACGTCTGGAGGGTGCTATTCAAGGGCGCCGAGGTCCCTCCCTCTCTCACCGAGGACCGCGGGCTAAGAGCGAAGCGCCCTGCGAATCCGGTAAGTTCTATACATTTGGTAGGACATTTATTTCCCATAGCTTAACCCTGTGCGGGGTCTGAGCTCTCATGCCTTTAACAGGACTGGGTGGAGGCATCGGAGCAGATCGTCTGTCCGGCCCCTCTGCCCGAAGACACTGCGGGCGCTCTCCTGACGGAGATGCTGACTCCGGCTCCTTATAAGGTGCCGGAGAAGACCAAGAAGAAGGCCAAGGGAACCCGAAAGAGTTCCCGGCGCCAGGTGGTATCGGAGTCATCGTCCGATAACTCCGTCACTCCTCCCATGAAGATGAGGAGGAAGATGAAGATGCTCCCCCTCCAGCCAGGGGAGACAAGAAAAGGAAGGCCGCCCCAACCGGGGAGGCCAAAGGGTCCAAGAGAGGAAGGACTCTCCTTCCGGACTGCTCCACCATCGCCGCCGAAGGCGAAGACGAGTGGTTGCTCAGGGCCAAGCCCCTGGCGAAGTCATAAGTATTCGGATACCAGAGTAACTCATAGCATTCCTTTGTCGCACTGCTTCTCCTAACGCCGAATATGATTATGCAGACCGCCCCAAGCCCGTATCGACGTATCCTCGTTGGACGACTCCTTGGATTCGTCGGATATGGATAGCGATCCACTTCCGACTGCCACCTCCCCTTGCCCTATGGACAATGCTGAGGTATTGTCTCAAGGGGCACCGAGCCGGGGGGAGATAGTCCTGGAGGCGCCTCAAGGCGACCTTCCGGACTCCAGGAGCAAGGGGAGCAAGGCTCTCGGGGGCTCCCAGTTCGGCTCTCAGCCGAACACCACACTGGAACCTCCAGTGGTTCCAGACTCGGGCAGGCGGCTCCCTTCCAAAAGGGGTAAGATGCCCGTGCCGGTGACCTCTGTCCATCCAGAGGCACCGGACAACCTGCTGGGAGCGCTTCGCGGCGCTTCCATCGACGAAGAGCATCGTACTATTATGAGTGCGGTGATCAAGAAGGTTCAGTCTGCCAAGAGCGGACTGACTGAAGCCTGTGCCAGCCTTCTGACAGGCTTTGAGGTAAGTATTGAAAATGTAGGAAAAATATTACCGCATAGACAGTAGCCCCTGATGCTCTGTTTGGTGTTCACAAAGAAAAGCCGAATAGAGGATCAAATAAAATATGTAGGAGTCTAATATAAGTATGTCTATATGTATATGCAGGCTTTGCTACTGGCCTCTGCCGCACTGACTGCGGAGGTCGCTGCACTGAAGCAGGACCTCGAGGGGTCCGAAATAGAGCTCGGCCTTGCCAAGAGGCAGCTCGAGGAGAACAAAGGTAAGTAATACCTTGTCTCTCTATTAAAAAGAAAATGTGGTTGCGAAATGACAGGATCATCATGAATGTGCCAGGGGCCACGACCGAGGTGGCGACCCTAAAGCAAGCGTTGTCCGAGGCCGAAGACAAAGCGGCAAAGGAGCACACCGAGTGGGAGAAGCAAGAGGCACGGGTGGTCGAGGTGCAGTAAGAGCTCCAGGATCTCGTGACGAAGCACGAGGCTTTGGAGCTTGACTCGAAGACGCGAGAGTCTGAGCTTGCCGCAGCCCTTGAGAGAATGAAGAATGCCAAGGATGAAGCCCAAAGGGCCCTCCAGGAAATTGAGGCGATAAGGAAGATAGCGGCGGGTAAGGCATTCAATATGCAAAGCAAGCATGTGAAAGTAAATTACTTGTTACTTACCCGAGTCCGGAGTTCTCTAGGAGCATTCGCAAATTTGCCCCGCAGCGTGTCGGATGCTGCATAGTTTTACCAGGCCGAGGAGGGAAGCTCGACAGAGAAGCTGTTCTGGTCTCAGTATACTGGGACCGAACACCCGATGCCTATGAGCGACCAGCTGAAGCAACTGGTTGAGCTGCACAAGGCGGCCGAACAGGCCATGAAGGGCTTTATAGTCCGGATGTGGCCTGGCGAAGCCCTTCCCAGCAGCTACTTCGGCCTGGTGAGGCGGCTTGTGGATGCCTGCCCATGGCTGGAGGTCATCAAGCGGTCTGTCTGCATCGAAGGTGCACGTCGGGCTTTTGCCCGTGCAAAGGTGCACTGGGCCAAGATGGATGCCGAGAAGCTGGTGAAGGAGGGGCCGCCGCAGGGCAAGGAGCATCGCCACCCCGAGATGTATTATGAGGGTGTCCACAAGGGTGCCCGTCTTGTAGCGGACGAGTGTGCGAAAGATGTAATATTTGAATGAACATGCTCGTGTGATCCTGTATTATGAAAACTTGTTCATATGCGCTATGCAACGCTTGTTTGAATTTAAAATATTACCTTCTGTTCGGCTGTTTATCAAATCTGAGAGATGGCTAGTCGTCGGCTTCTGCCCCCATGCCACGAGTGCTGGGGTGTTCGGGATAAACCTGAGCACTCTTGTTCCCATTTTTGGGTCCTTCGAGGGAGGTGCTCAGCACAACGAACAAGGCAATTAGACTATAATGATTTATCACTCTCACTTAGCCATAGAATTCTATAATTTTAAATTTTGGCGAAGCCCCTAGTATTCGGAAGGCCGAATTTGGGGCGCTATACACGCCTTAATCCGGACAAAGCCGACTCCTCGCTCTAAGCGGCATAAGTCTTTAGGGACTCGAAACCTCTCGAACCGCGACCAGTCTCTTGCCTTATCATGACAGTCAGTTTTAGCTTTCTCTACTGAGGTGCTTAGCCCAGCAGAACCGGGGCACAATCGCAGTAGTTCTCCCAGTGCTACCTTAGCCGATATAGCGGAACGTAAGGTACCAAAACATGGGAGCCGGGCAAACCCAACTATTGACCCAAGACATGATTCGGAGCTGATGCATATAGTGCTATAAGTTCGGGGTGCCGCACTGTCGAAAGTGTTCGGACTTCTCACGGCGTATTATGGGGTATGCTTAAGCCCCTGGCGTATTGGCCGTACCAGAGTGTACGGGTGCTGGGTGTCATGAATGAACATATATATATATATAAAGGAAGAATGCAATAATAGTCTTAGTGCTATGCATTGTTTATTCAAAAAGGTGTGTTAAAGCTGAATAATACAAGTAGTGTGATAAGCAAAAAGTAGGACTATTTGACATGTCCCTTCCAAGGGCAAGCTGAGGAATGGTATTAAAGTAAGTATTTCACTCGTTATCGTAATCCACCTGGGAGTTCCGCGGTGCGACGTAGCTTTCTGCCTCCTTGGTTGCTGCATCATGTGTCCGACAATCATACTGCTGGACAATATTTCCAGAGATTAAAGTCGTGAAAGAGAAAAATAACAGAGCGGGAAGCCCCTAGTGCGGTTGAGCCGCGTCTTGGGGCGTGCCATAGTCGTGCCCCCCTCCCCACCTGTGCCCATGGTATTTTTAATGCGTAATTATGTACGCGTGGCACGGATTTCGCCGTTTGGCTGGGACCGGGGTGGGGGCCGCGTTGCTATGCGAGCTCGGAACGTGCGAGGCGGTCTTGTCGCCGATTACTCCGGGCGCGCTTGAAGGTGTCCGGGTCCTTAATCTTCGAGCTAGTGGATTGCCTTAAGAGGCTGCTTTGCACTTCTGCTGCGAGGGCCGCAGTGTGCTCCTCCGTGCGGAGAGAGCGCTCTGTGTTTCCATTAACTGTGATGACCCCCCGATGTCCTGGCATCTTGAGCTTGAGGTATGCATAATGCAGTACCGCATTGAATCTCGCAAATGCGGTTCGCCCGAGCAGTGCATGATAGCCACTGCGGAACGGGACTATATCGAAGATTAACTCTTCGCTTCGAAAGTTATGCGGGGATCCGAAGACCACTTCCAGTGTGACTGAGCCTGAGCAATGGGCCTCTACACCTGGTATGATGCCTTTGAAGGTCATTTTTGTGGGTTTGATCCTCGAGGGGTCTATACCCATTTTGCGCACTGTGTCCTGGTAAAGCAGGTTCAGGCTGCTGCCGCCATCCATAAGGACTTGAGTGAGGTGAAATCCGTCGATGATTGGGTCTAGGACCAGTGCAGCGAATCTGCCATGACGGATACTAGTGGGGTGGTCCCTGCGATCGAAGGTGATCGGACAAGAGGACCATGGGTTGAACTTTGGGGCGACTGGCTCCAACCCATATATGTCCCTTAGCGCACGCTTCTGCTCCCTCTTGGGGATGTGGGTTGCGTATATCATGTTCACCGTCTGCACTTGTGGGGGGAACCTCTTCTGTCCTCCGGTGTTTGGCTGCCGGGGCTCCTCCTCGTCATCGCTATGTGACCCCTTATCTTTGTTTTCGGCATTTAACTTGCCGGTCTGCTTGAACACCCAACAATCCCTGTTGGTGTGGTTGGCTGGCTTGTCGGGGTGCCGTGTATTTGACACGAGAGGTCGAGTATATGGTCCAAACTGGACGGGCCCGGAGTGCTTCTTTTGAATGGCTTTTTCCGCTGACCGGGTTTAGAGCCTTTGAATCCGGCATTGACTGTCGTATCCTCTGTATTGTCGCTGTTAATGCGGCGCTTGTATTTGTTGCGACATGACCTGCCATTGCCATCCTTGGTATCCGAAGTACCATGGTTCTTTGATATGTTATTGCTACAAGCCAGCCAGCTGTCTTCTCCCGTGCAAAAGCGGGTCATGAGTGTCGTGAGGGCTGCCATAGATTTCGGCTTTTCCTGGCCAAGGTGCCGGGCGAGCCACTCATTGCGGATGTTGTGCTTAAAAGCTGCTAGGGCCTCTGCATCCAGACAGTCGACGATTTGATTTTTCTTTGTTAGGAACCGTGTCCAGAATTGCCTGGCCGATTCCTCTGGCTGCTGAATTATGTGGCTCAAGTCATCAACATCTGGTGGTTGCCCATAAGTGCCCTGGAAGTTGTCAAGGAATGTGGCTTCCAGATCCTCCCAACAGCCAATGGATTCTGCTGGCAGGCTGTTGAGCCAATGTCGAGCTGGTCCTTTGAGTTTAAGTGGGAGGTATTTGATGGCGTGTAGATCGTCACCGCGGGCCATGTGGATGTGCAGGAGGAAGTCCTCGATCCATACCGCGGGAAATGTTGTGCCATCGTATGATTCTATATTTACGGGTTTGAAACCCTCTGGGATTTGATGATCCATTACTTCATCTGTGAAGCATAGGGGGTGTGGGGCACCTCTGTACTGGGCTATATCGCGACGCAACTCAAATGATTCTTGCCCACTGTGTTCGGCCCGGCCGGATTTACTTTTATTGTATCCGGCGTGACGGTTATCGTCTCGCATAGTGGCGCACCCTCGCGATTCGTAGATCGATCTTGCCTATTTTGCTTTGTCCTCCAATACGTCTCGCAGGTCTAGCATGTTCCCCCGTGCCTTGTCGTTTTTATTTGAGTGGCGTCGGGGTGCGGGCTGAGTTTTTGGCTGAAACGCCTCTCTGTCGCGGCCACGAGGTGGCCGGTCAGCCGCATCATATGCAGTAGATGTAGGTTTGAGTGCTTCCTCCTCCAGTCGGGGTAGCAACCTACACTTTGGGTAACTCTTGGAGGGGCGTTCGATTTTATATTCCTCAGCGACAAGGACTTCAGTCCATCTGTCAGCTAGCAAATCTTGATCAGCTTGAAGATGTTGTTGCTTTTTCTTAAGGCTATTTGCCGTGGCTATAAGCCAGCGCTTGAAGCGCTCTTGTTCGACGGGATCCTCAGGCACGAAGAATTCGTCATCGCCGAGGCTTGCCTCGTCTTCGGAGGGAGGGATGTAATTATCATCCTCCGCCTCTCCATCTGCCGCTCTCTCTGGAGGGCTGGCCTCTCCATCCTCCTGCCCTAAATCTTGCTCGAGGGGATTGCTGTCGTCTTCGGCACTGTCCGGAGTGTTATTATCTCCTGTGCCGAGGTCACCGCTTTTGCTTTGGCGAGACTTAGAGCGGCGCTGCTGACGCCGGCGCTTGGGTTGCTTCTTGGAGGGGTCATCCTCCGCTGTCTCGTCGCCATTGCCTTCTTTGGGTGTGTCCACCATGTATATATCATATGATGAGGTGGCTGTCCAGTGCCCTGTGGGCAGTGGTTCCTCTTCGCCTCCCGCATCATCGTCCATACCGTCGATGTCTTCGGAGTCGAAGTCGAGCATGTCTGTTAAGTCGTTGACAGTGGCTACTAAGTGGGTGGTGGGTGGGCGGCGAATTTCTTCGTCATCTGCATCCCACTCCTGCCGGACATAGTTCGGCCAGGACTCTCCTGACAAGGAGAGAGACCTTAATGAGTTCAGTATGTCGCCGAAGGGCGAGTGCTGAAAGATATCCGCGGAGGTAAACTCCATGATCGGCGCCCAATTGGATTCGATAGGAACGGGCGCAGGCGGTTGGGAGTCCGTGGCCGGGGAAGGATCCGGCAGTGTGGCATCATGGCTCTCATGAAGGGTAAGGTCGATATTCGGCTCGATCGCCGCTAAGGATACAGCCTCCGTGGTGGGGTCTATCCACCCGCCCATGGACGGCGCAGCTGGCTCCGAATTGAGGGTCGAAGCGGTTGCCGGCGCGATCTCTTGGACACTGTCCGATGGCAGAGCTAAATCATGCTCATCGTGACCGTGTGGCGCACTAGGCAAAGGCTCGAATCCGTCGAAGATCAAGTCTCCGCGGATATCTGCCATGTAGTTTAAGCTTCCAAACCTGACCTGATGGCCAGGGGCGTAACTCCCGATCTGCTCCAGATGGCCAAGCGAGTTGGCCCGCAGTGCGAAGCTGCCGAATACAAAGATCTGTCCGGGGAGAAAAGTCTCACCCTAGACTGCATCGCTATCGATGATCGTAGGAGCCATCAAGCCTAATGGCGAGGACACAGAGGAACTCTCAATGAAAGCACCAGTGTCGATGTCAAAACTGGCGGATCTCGGGTAGGGGGTCCTGAACTGTGCGTCTAAGGCGGATGGTAACAGGAGGCAGGGGACATGATGTTTTACCCAGGTTCGGGCCCTTTTGACGGAAGTAAAACCCTATGTCCTGCTTGATTATTCTTGATAATATGAGTAGTACAAGAGTTGATCTACCACGAGATCGGAGAGGCTAAACCCTAGAAGGTAGCCTATGGTATGATTGTCTGTTGTCCTACGGACTAAAACCCTCCGGTTTATATAGACACCGGAGGGGGCTAGGGTTACACAAGGTCGGTTAGAAAGGAGGATATATACATATCTGTATTGCCTAGCTTGCCTTCCACGCCAAGTAGGGTCCCATCCGGACACGGGACGAAGTCTTCAATCTTGTATCTTCATAGTCCAACAGTCCGGCCAAAGGATATAGTCCGGCTGTCCGGAGACCCCCTAATCCAGGACTCCCTCACCTACATTTGGACATCGGAAGAGTTCTGGGTGAAATCGGGATTTTACCGGAGTGCCGGAGGGGTTACCGGAACCCCCCGGGGGTTAATGGGCCTTGTTGGGCCCTAGTGGAGAGAGAGAGGGGCCGGCCAAGGCAGGCCGTGCGCCCCCTCCCCCTATGGTCCAAATTGGACTAGGAAGGGGGGGCGGGGGCCCCTTTCCTTCTCCTTCTCCCCCTTCCTTTCCCCCTCCTAGTAGGAGTAGGAAAGAGGGGAGTCCTACTCCTACTAGGAGGAGGACTCCTCCTCCTGGCGCGCCCAACAGGGCCGGCCGGCCTCCCCCCTTGCTCCTTTATATACGGGGGCATGGGGGCACCCTAGAACACACAAGTTGATCATTGATCTCTCCCAGCCGTGTGTGGTGCCCCCCTCCACCATAATCCACCTCGGTCATACTGTAGCGGTGCTTAGGAGAAGCCCTGCGACGGTAGCTTCATCAACATTGTCACCACGCCGTCGTGCTGACGAAACTCTCCCTCGAGCTCTACTGGATTATGAGTTCGCGAGACGTCACCGAGCTGAACGTGTGCTGAACACGGAGGTGCTGTACGTTCGATACTGAGGATCGGTCGATCGTGAAGACGTACGACTACATCAACCACGTTGTCATAACGCTTCCGCTTAACGGTCTACGAGGGTACGTGGACAACACTCTCCCCTCTCGTTGCTATGCATCACCATGATATTGCGTGTGCGTAATTTTTTTTTGAAATTACTACGTTCCCCAACAGTGGCATCCGAGCCAGGTTTATGCATAGATGTTATATGCATGAGTAGAACACAAATGAGTTGTGGGCGATACAAGTCATACTGCTTACCAGCATGTCATACTTTGGTTCGGCGTTTTTGTTGGATGAAGCGGCCCGGACTGACATTACGCGTACGCTTACGCGAGACTGGTTCTACTGACATGCTTTGCACACAGGTGGCTGGCGGGTGTCAGTTTATCCAACTTTAGTTGAACCGAGTGTGGCTACGCTCGGTCCTTGAGAAGGTTAAAACAGCACTAACTTGATGAACTATCGTTGTGGTTTTGATGCGTAGGTAAGAATGGTTCTTGCTCAGCCCGTAGCAGCCACGTAAAACTTGCAACAACAAAGTAGAGGACATCTAACTTGTTTTTGCAGGGCATGTTGTGATGTGATATAGTCAAGACATGATGCTATATTTATTGTATGAGATGATCATATTTTGTAACGGAGTTATCGGCAAGAGCCATATGGTTGTCACTTTATTGTATGCAATGCAATCGCCCTATAATTGCTTTACTTTATCACTAAGCGGTAGTGATAGTCGTAGAAGCAATAGATGGCGAGACAACAACGATGCTACGATGGAGATCAAGCTATCGCGCCGGTGACGGTGGTGATCATGACGGTGCTTTGGAGATGGAGATCAAAGACACAAGATGATGATGGCCATATCATATCACTTATATTGATTGCATGTGATGTTTATCCTTTATGCATCTTATTTTGCTTTGTTTGACGATAGCATTATAAGATGATCTCTCACTAAATTTCAAGGTAAAAGTGTTCTCCCTGAGTATGCACCATTGCCAAAGTTCGTCGTGCCGAGACACCACGTGATGATCGGGTGTGATAAGCTCAACATTCATCTACAATGGGTGTAAGACAGTTTTGCACATGCAGAATACTCGGGTTAAACTTGACGCCTAGCATATGCAGATATGGCCTCGGAACACTGAGACTGAAAGGTTGAGCGTGAATCATATAGTAGATATGGTCAACATAGAGATGCTCACCATTGAAAACTACTCCATCTCACGTGATGATCGGTTATGGTTTAGTTGATATGGATCACGTGATCACTTAGATGATTAGAGGGATGTCTATCTAAGTGGGAGTTCTTAAGTAATATGATTAATTGAACTTAAATTTATCATGAATTTAGTACCTGATAGTATTTTTCTTGTCTATGTATTGTAGATAGATGGCCCGTGATGTTGTTCCGTTGAATTTTAATGTGTTCCTTGAGAAAGCAAAGTTGAAAGATGATGGTAGCAATTACACGGACTGGATCTGTAACTTGAGGATTATCCTCATTGCTGCACAGAAGAATTACGTCTTGGAAGCACCACTAGGTGCCAGGCGTGCTGCTGCTACCTCTTGAGTACTGCGTTGGTTTCCCCTTGAAGAGGAAATGGTGATGCAGTAAAGCAGCATAAGTATTTCCCTCAGTTTTTGAGAACCAAGGTATCAATCCAGTAGGAGATCATGCTCAAGTCCCACGCACCTACACAAACAAATAAGAACCTCGCAACCAACGCGATAAAGGGGTTGTCAAATCCTTCTCAGTCACTTACGAGAGTGAGATATGATAGATATGATAAGATAACATTTTTGGTATTTTTATGATAAAGAGAAATAAAGATGCAAAGTAAAATAAACGGCAAAGGAAATAACTAAGTATTGGAAGATTAATATAATGGAAGATAGACCCAGGGGCCTTAGGTTTCACTGGTGGCTTCTCTCAAGAGCATAAGTATTACGGTGGGTAAACGAATTACTGTCGAGCAATTGATAGAATTGAGCATAGTTATGAGAGTATCTAGGTATGATCATGTATATAGGCATCACGTCCGAGACAAGTAGACCGGCTCCTGCCTGCATCTACTACTATTACTCCACACATCGCCCGCTATCCAGCATGCATCTAGAGTATTAAGTTCAAGAGAATAGAGTAATGCTTTAAGGAAGATGACATGATGTAGAGGGATGAACTCATGCAATATGATATAAACCCCATCTTTTTATCCTCGATGGCAACAATACAATACATATCGGTGAAGGGAATATGCCCTAGAGGCAATAATAAAGTTATTATTTATTTCCTTATATCATGATAAATGTTTATTATTCATGCTAGAATTGTATTAACCGGAAACATGATACATGTGTGAATACATAGATAAACAGAGTGTCACTAGTATGCCTCTACTTAACTAGCTCGTTGATCAAAGATGGTTATGTTTCCTAGCCATAGACAAAGAGTTGCCATGTGATTACCGGGATCACATCATTAGGAGAATGATGTGATTGACTTGACCCATTCCGTTAGCTTAGCACTTGATCGTTTAGTTTGTTGCTATTGCTTTCTTCATGACTTATACATGTTCCTATGACTATGAGATTATGCAACTCCCGTTTACCGGAGGAACACTTTGTGTGCTACCAAACGTCACAATGTAACTGGGTGATTATAAAGGTGCTCTACAGGTGTCTCTGAAGGTACTTGTTGGGTTGGCGTATTTTGAGATTAGGATTTGTCACTCCGATTGTCGGAGAGGTATCTCTGGGCCCACTCGGTAATGCACATCACTATAAGCCTTGCAAGCATTGCAACTAATGAGTTAGTTGCGGAATGATGTATTACGGAACGAGTAAAGAGACTTGTCGGTAACGAGATTGAACTAGGTATTGAGATACCGACGATCGAATCTTGGGCAAGTAACATACCGATGACAAAGGGAACAACGTATGTTGTTATGCAGTTTGACCGATAAAGATCTTCGTAGAATATGTAGGAGCCAATATGAGCATCCAGGTTCCGCTATTGGTTATTGACCGGAGATGTGTCTCGGTCATGTCTACATAGTTCTCAAACCCGTAGGGTCCGCACGCTTAAAGTTCGATGACGGTTATATTATGAGTTTATGTGTTTTGATGTACCGAAGGTAGTTCAGAGTCTCGGATGAGATCGGGGACATGACGAGGAGTCTCTAAATGGTTGAGACGTAAAGATCGATATATTGGACGACTATATTCGGACATCGAAAAGGTTCCGAGTGGTTCGGGTATTTATCGGAGTACCGGGGAGTTACGGGAAGTCGACCGGGAGTGTATGGGCCTTATTGGGCTTTAGGGGAAAGAGAGAGAGGCAGGCCGCGCCCCCCCAAGGCCTAGTCCGAATTGGACTAGGGGGAAGGGCCGCGCCCCCTCCTTCCTTCTCTTCTCTTTTCCCTTTCCTTCTCTCCTACTCCTACTACTTGGAAGGGCTCATAGTTCTACTAGGAAAGGGGGAATCCTACTCCCGGTGGGAGTAGGACTCCCCTAGGGCGCGCCATAGAGAGGGTCGGCTCCTCCCCTCCTCCACTCCTTTATATACGTGGCCAGGGGGCACCCCATAGACACAACAATTGATCGTTTGATCTTTTAGCCGTGTGCGGTGCCCCCCTCCACCATAGTCCACCTCGATAATACTGTAGCGGTGCTTAGGCGAAGCCCTGCGTCGGTAGAACATCATCATCGTCACCACACCGTCGTGTTGACGAAACTCTCCCTCAACACTCGGCTGGATCAGAGTTCGAGGGACGTCATCGGGCTGAACATGTGCTGAACTCGGAGGTATCGTACATTCGGTACTTGATCGGTCGGATCGTGAAGACATACGACTACATCAACCGCGTTGTGCTAACGCTTCCGCTTTCGGTCTACGAGGGTATGTGGACATCACTCTCCCCTCTCGTTGCTATGCATCACCATGATCTTGCGTGTGTGTAGGAATTTTTTTGAAATTACTACGTTCCCCAACAATCGGTTCCCTTTGTCACTGGGATCGAACACCGCAAGATTGAACCCAAAGCTAAGCACTTCTCCCATTGCAAGAAAGATCAATCTAGTAGGCCAAACCAAACTGATAATTCAAAGAGACTTGCAAAGATAAACCAATCATACATAAAAGAATTCAGATGAGAATCAAATATTGTTCATAGATAATCTGGATCATAAACCCACAATTCATCGGATCTCGACAAACACACCGCAAAAGAAGATTGCATCGAAGAGATCTTCAAGAAAATCAAGGAGAACTTTGTATTGAGATCCAAAGAGAGAGAAGAAGCCATCTAGCTAATAACTATGGACCCGTAGGTCTGAAGTAAACTACTCACACATCACCGGAGAGGCCATGGAGTTGATGTAGAGGCCCTCCATGATCAATGCCCCCTCCAGCGGAGCTCTGGAAAAGGCCCCGAGATGGGATCTCTCGAGTACAGAAGGTTGCGGCGATGGAATTAGGTTTTCGTGGTGCTCCTGGATGTTTGGGGGGTACGTGGATATATATAGGAGGAAGAAGTACGGCGGTGGAGCAACGAAGGGCCCACGAGGGTGGAGGGCGCGCCCCATGCACGATGTTTGGGGGGTACGTGGATATATATAGGAGGAAGAAGTACGACGGTGGAGCAACGAAGGGCCCACGAGGGTGGAGGGCGCGCCCCATGCCTCGTGCCTTCCTCCCTTGTTTCTTGACGGCCACTCCAAGTCTCCTGGATCATGTTTGTTGAGAAAATCACGCTCCCAAAGGTTTCATTCCGTTTGGACTCCGTTTGATATTCCTTTTCTTCGAAACCCTAAAATAGGCAAAAAAACATCAATTTGGGATGGGCCTCCGGTTAGTAGGTTAGTCCCAAAAATGATATAAAAGTGTAAAATAAAGCCCATTAACATCCAAAATAGATAATATAATAGCATGGAGCAATCAAAAATTATAGATACGTTGGAGACGTATCAGCTGCAGATGCTGCTGATGACGTTAAGAACGTCTGGCAGAGTAAAGCTTATGACTACTCAATAGTTCAGTGTGTCATGCTATACGGCTTAGAACCAGGACTTGAACGACGTTTTGAACGTCATGGAGCATATGAGATTTTCCAGGAGTTTAAGTTAATATTTCAAGCAAATGCCCGGATTGAGAGGTATGAAGTCTCCAATAAGTTCTACAGCTGCAAGATGGAGGAGAATAGTTCTGTCAGTGAACATATACTCAGAATGTCTGGGTATCATAACCACTTGACTCAACTGGGAGTTAATCTTCCTGTTGATAGTGTCATTGACACAGTTCTTCAATCACTGCCACCAAGCTACAAGAGCTTCGTGATGAACTATAATATGCAAGGGATGAATAAGACAATTCCCGAGCTCTTCGCAATGCTAAAGGCGGCGGAGGTAGAAATCAATGAGGACCATCAAGTGTTGATGGTCAACAAGACCAACAGTTTCAAGAAAAATGGTAAAGGGAAGAAGAAGGGGAACTTCAAAAAGAACGGCAAACAAGTTGCTGCTCAAGAGAAGAAACCGAAGTCTGGACCTAAGCCTGAGACTGAGTGCTTCTACTGCAAAGGGACTGGTCACTGGAAGCAGAACTGCCCCAAGTATTTGGCGGATAAGAAGGATGGCAAGGTGAACAAAGGTATATGTGATATACATGTTATTGATGTGTACCTTACTAGAGCTCGTAGTAGCACCTGGGTATTTGATACTGGTTCTGTTGCTAATATTTGCAACTCGAAACGGGGACTACAGATTAAGCGAAGACTGGCTAAGGACGAGGTGACGATGCGTGTAGGAAATGGTTCCAAAGTCGATGTGATCGTTGTCGGCGCGCTACCTCTACATCTACCTTCGGGATTAATTTTAGACCTGAATAATTGTTATTTGGTGCCAGCGTTAAGCATGAACATTATATCTGGATCTTGTTTGATGCGAGACGGTTATTCATTTAAATCTGAGAATAATGGTTGTTCTATTTATATGAGTAATATCTTCTATGGTCATGCACCCTTGAAGAGTGGTCTATTTGTGTTAAATCTCGATAGTAGTGATATGTTGGGGAACGTAGCAATAATTAAAAAAATTCTACGCATCACCAAGATCAATCTATGGAGAGACTAGCAACTGGAGAGAGGGGAGTGCATCTTCATACCCTTGAAGATCGTGATGCGGAAGCGTTACAAGAACGCGGATGAAGGAGTCGTACTCGTAGCGATTCAGATCACGGTTGATTCCGATCTAAGCGCCGAACAACGGCGCCTCCGCGTTCAACACACGTACAGCCCGGGGACGTCTCCTCCTTCTTGATACAGCAAGGGAGAGGAGAAGTTGAGGGGGAGCTCTGGCAGCACGACGTCGTGGTGGTGGAGCTTCCAGTTCTCCGGCAGGGCTTCGCCAAGCACTACGGAGGAGGAGGAGCTGTTGGGGAGGGAGAGGGCTGCACCAGGGGAAGGTCTGCGGCTCCCATGCACCTCCCCACTATATATAGGGGTGGAGGGGGCTGGTTTCTTTCCCTCCAAGTCCATTGGGGCGTTGGCAAAGGTGGGGGAAAGAAATCCCATCATTTCCCTTCCCCACCGATTGTTATCCTCCTTTTTTAGGGATCTTGATCTTATCCCTTCAGGATATGATCTTATTCCTACTAAGGGGGGATCTTGGTGCGTCTTGACCAGGGGTGTGGGGCCTTGCCCCCACTACCCACGTTCATGTGGGTCCCCCCATGCAGGTGGGCCCCACTCCAGAACCTTCTAGAACCTTCCCGATACAATACCGAAAAATCCCGAACATTTTTCGGTGGCCAAAATAGGACTTCCCATATATAAATCTTTACCTCCAGACTATTCCAGAACTTCTTGTGACGTCCGGGATCTCATGCGGGACTCCGAATAACATTCGGTAACTGCACACTAATTCCCATAACAACTCTAGCGTCACCGAACCTTAAGTGTGTAGACCCTACGGGTTCGGGAATCATGCAGACATGACCGAGACAGCTCTCTGGCTAATAACCAACAGCGGGACCTGGATACCCATGTTGGCTCCCACATGTTCCACGATGATCTCATCGGATGAACCACGATGTCGGGGATTCAATCAATTCTGTATACAATTCCCTTTGTCAATCGGTACGTTACTTGCCCAAGATTCGATCGTCGGTATCACAATACCTCGTTCAATCTCGTTACCGGCAAGTCACTTTTACTCGTTCCGTAACACATCATCTCGTTATCAACTCTTTGGTCACATTGAGCTCATTATGATGATGTACTACTGAGTGGGCCCAGAGATACCTCTCCATCACACGGAGTGACAAATCCCAGTCTCGATTCGTGCCAACCCAACAGACACTTTCGGAGATACCCGTAGTGTGCCTTTATAGCCACCCAGTTACATTGTGACGTTTGGCACACCCAAAGAATTCCTATGGTATCCGGGAGTTGCACAATCTCATGGTCTAAGGAAATGATACTTGACATTAGAAAAGCTTTAGCAGACGAACTACACGATCTTGTGCTATGCTTAGGATTGGGTCTTGTCCATCACATCATTCTCCTAATGACGTGATCCCGTTATCAACGACATCCAATGTCCATGGTCAGGAAACCGTAACCATCTATTGATCAACGAGCTAGTCAACTAGAGGCTTACTAGGGACATATTGTGGTCTACGTATTCACACATGTATTACGGTCTCCGGTTAATACAATTATAGCATGAACAATAGACAATTATCATGAACAAGGGAATATAATAATAACCATTTTATTATTGCATCTAGGGCATATTTCCAACAGTCTCCCACTTGCACTAGAGTCAATAATCTAGTTCACATCACTATGTGATTGTAATGAATCCAACACCCATGGGGTTTGATCATATCTCGCATGTGAGAGAGGTTATTAGTCAATGGGTCTGAACCTTTCAGATTTGTGTGTGCTTTACAAATCTCTATGTCATCTTGTAGATGCAGCTACCATGCGCTACTTGGAGCTATTCCAAATAACTGCTCTACTATACGAATCCGGTTTACTACTCAGAGTCATCCGGATTAGTGTCAAAGTTTGCATCGACTAACCCTTTACGATGAACTCTTTACCACCTCCATAATCGAGAAAATTCCTTAGTCCACTAGTTACTAAGGATAAGTTCAACCGTTGTCATGTGATCCATTCCTGGATCACTCTTGTACCCCTTGACTGACTCATGGCAAGGCACACTTCAGGTGCGGTACACAACATAGCATACTGTAGAGCCTATGTCTAAAGCATATGGGACGACCTTCGTCCTTTCTCTCTCTTCTGCCGTGGTCAGGTCTTGAGTCTTAGTCAACACTCACACCTTGTAACACAGCCAAGAACTCCTTCTTTGCTGATCTATTTTGAACTTCTTCAAAATCTTGTCACAGTATGTATTCATTTGAAAGTACTATTAAGCGTTTTTGATCTATCCTTATAGATCTTGATGCTCAATGTTTGAGTAGCTTAATCCAGGTTTTCCATTGAAAAATACTTTCCAATAACCCTGTATGCTTTCCAGAAATTCTACATGATTTCTGATCAACAATATTTTAACAACATATACTCATCAAAAATTCTATAGTGCTCCCACTCACTTCTTTGAAAATACAAGTTTCTCATAAACTTTGTATAAACCAAAAATCTTTGATCATCTCATCAAAGTGTACATTCCAACTTCGAGATGCTTACTCCAGTCCTTAGAAGGATTGCTGGAGCTTTGCATACTTGTTGGCATCTTTCAGTATTGACAAAACCTTCTGGTTGTATCGCATACAACCTTTCCTCAAGAAAATCGTCGAGGAAACAATGTTTTGACATCCTATCTGCAAGATTTCATAAATAATGCAGTAACTGCTAACATAATTCCAACAGACTCTTAGCATCGCTACAAGTGAGAAAGTCTCATCATAGTCAACTCCTTGAACTTGTCGGAAAACATCTTAACGACAAGTCGAGCTTTCTTAATGGTGACACTTACCATCATTGTCCGTCTTCCTTTTAAAATCCATCTGCACCCAACAGCCTTACGACCATCAAGTAGTTCTTCCAAAGTCTATACTTTGTTTTTATACATGGATCCTCTCTCAGATTTTATGGCCTCGAGCCATTCGTTGGAATCCGGCCCCACCATCGCTTCTTCATAGATCGTAGGTTCATTGTTATCTAGCAACATGACTTCCAAGACAGGATTACCGTACCACTCTGAAGTAGTACGCATCCTTGTCGACCTACGAGGTTTGGCAGTGACTTGATCCGAAGTTTCATGATCACTATCATTAGCTTCCACTTCAATTGGTGTAGGCGCCACAGGAACAACTTCATGTGCCCTGCTACACACAAGTTGAAGTGACGCTTCAACAACCTCATCAAGTCTCCACCATCCTCCCACTCAATTCTTTTGAGAGAAACTTTTCCTCAAGAAAGGACCCGTTTCTAGAAACAATCACTTTTTCTTCCGGATCTAAAATAGGAGGTATACCCAACTGTATTGGGTATTCTATGAAGATGCATTTATCTGCTTTGGGTTCGATCTTATCAGCCTAAAACTTTTTCACTTAAGCGTCGCAGCCCCAAACTTTTAAGAAACGACAGCTTAGGTTTTTCTAAACCATAGTTCACATGGTGTCGTCCCAACGGAATTGCGTGGTGCCCTATTTAAAGTGAATGCGGTTTTCTCTAATGCCTAACCCATAAACGATAGTGGTAATTTGATAAGAGACATCATGGCATGCACCATATCCAATATGGGGCAGTTATGATGTTCGGACACACCATCCCACTATGGTGTTCCAGACGGTATTAGTTGTGAAACAATTTCCACAATGTCTTAATTGTGTGCCAAACTCGTAACTCAGATATTCATCTCTATGATCATATCATAGACATTTTATCCTTTTGTCACGACGATCTTCAACTTCACTCTGAAATTACTTAAACCTTTCAATACTTCAGACTTGTGTTTCAATAAGTAAATATACTCAGCATCTACTCAAATCATTTGTGAAGTAAGAACATAACGATATCCACTGCGTGCCTCAGCACTCATTGGATTGCACACATCAAAATGTATTACTTCCAACAAGTTGCTTTCTTGTTCCATCTTACTGAAAATGAGGCCTTTCAGTCATCTTTCCCATGTGGTATGATTTGCATGTCTCAAGTGATTCAAAATCAAGTGAGTCCAAACCATCCATCTGTATGGAGTTTCTTCATGCATATATACCAATAGACATGGTTCGCATGTCTCAATCTTTTCAAAAACAAGTGAGTCCAAAGATCCATCAACATGGAGCTTCTTCATGCGTTTTATACCAATATGACTCAAATGGCAGTGCCACAAGTATGTGGTACTATCATTACTATCTTATATCTTTTGGCATGAACATGTGTATCACTACGATCGAGATTCAATAAACCATTCATTTTAGGTGCAAGACCATTGAAGGTATCATTCAAATAAACAGAGTAACCATTATTCTCCTTAATTGAATAACCGTATTGCGATAAACATAATCCAATCATGTCTATGCTCAACGCAAACACCAAATAACAATTATTTAGGTTTAACACCAATCCCGGTGGTAGAGGGAGCGTGCGATGTTTGATCACATCAACCTTGGAAACACTTCCAACACATACCGTCATCTCACCTTTAGCTAGTCACCGTAGCCTTTTATTCCGAGTTACTAACACTTAGCAACCGAACCGGTATTTATTACCCTGGTGCTACTAGGAGTACTAGTAAAGTACACAATAATATAACGTATATTCAAAATATTTCTGTCGACCTTGCCAGCCTTCTCATCTACCAAGTATCCATGGTAGTTCTGCTTCAGTGACCATTCCCCTCATTACAGAAGCACTAAGTCTCGGGTTTGGGTTCAACCTTGGGTTTCTTCACTAGAGCAGCAACTGATTTTCCGTTTCGTGAAGTATCCCTTCTTTCCCTTGCCCTTCTTGAAACTAGTGGTTTTACTAACCATCAACAATTGATGCTCCTACTTGATTACTACTTTCACGGTGTCAAACATCGCGAATTTCTCAAGGATCATCATGTCTATCCCTGATATGTTATAGTTCATCACTAAGTTCTAATAGCTTGGTGGCAGTGACTATGGAGAACTGTCACTATCTCATCTGGAAGATTAACTCCCACTCGATTCAAGCGATTGTAGTACTCAGACAATCTGAGCACATGCTCAACGATTGAGCTTTTCTCCCTTAGTTTGCAGGCTTAAGAAACTTGTCAGAGGTCTCATACCTCTTGACGTGGGCACTAGTCTGAAATCCCAATTTCAGTCTTTGGAACATCTCATATGTTCTGCGACGTTTCAAAAACGTCTTTGGCGCCTCAATTCTAAACCGTTAGCATTGCGCACCAAACTATCACGTAGTCATCAAGACGTGTATGTCAGATGTTCGCAACATCCACAGACAACGCTCGAGGTTCAACACACCGAGCGGTGCATTAAGGACATAAGCCTTCTGCGCAGCAATGAGGATAATCCTCAGTTTATGGACCCAGTCCGCATAATTTCTACTATCAACTTTCAACTAAATTTTCTCTAGGAACATATCTTAAACAGTAGAACCAAAGCGTAAGCTACGACATAATTTGCAAAGGCCTTTTGACTATGTTCATGATAATTAAGTTCATCTAATTATTTAATGAACTCCCACTTAGATAGACATCCCTCTAGTCATCTAAGTGATACATGATCCGAGTCAACTAGGCCGTGTCCGATCATCACGTGAGACGGACTAGTCATCATCGGTGAACATCTTCATGTTGATCGTATCTACTATACGACTCATGTTCGACCTTTCGGTCTCTTGTTTTCCAAGGCCATGTCTGTACATGCTAGGCTCGTCAAGTCAACCTAAGTGTTTCGCATGTGTAAATCTGGCTTACACCCGTTGTATGCGAACGTTAGAATCTATCACACCCGATCATCACGTGGTGCTTCGAAACAACGAACCTTCGCAACAGTGCACAGTTAGGGGGAACACTTTCTTGAAATTTTAGCGAGGGATCATCTTATTTATGCTACCGTCGTTCTAAGCAAATAAGATGTAAACATGACAAACATCACATGCAAATCATAAAGTGACATGATATGGCCAATATCATCTTGCACCTTTGATCTCCATCTTCAAGGCGCAGCATGAACACCATCGTCAACGGCATGACACCATGATCTCCATCATCGTGTCTTCATGAAGTTGCCTCGCCAACTATTACTTCTACTACTATGGCTAACGGTTAGCAATAAAGTAAAATAATTACATGGCGTTTTCATTGACACGCAGGTCATAAATAAATTAAGACAACTCCTATGGCTCCTGCCGGTTGTCATACTCATCGACATGCAAGTCGTGATTCCTATTACAGGAACATGATAAATCTCATACATCGCATATATCATTCATCACATCCTTTTGGCCATATCACATCACATAGCATACCCTGCAAAAACAAGTTAGACGTCCTCTAATTGTTGTTGCATGTTTTACGTGGCTGCTATGGGTTTCTAGCAAGAATGTTTCTTACCTACGCAAAACTACAACGGTGATATGCCAATTGCTATTTACCCTTCATAAGGACCCTTTTCATCGAATCCGATCCGACTAAAGTGGGAGAGATAGACACCCGCCAGCCACCTTATGCATCAAGTGCATGTCAGTCGGTGGAACCAGTCTCACGTTAGCATACGTGTAAGGTCGGTCCGGGCCGCTTCATACCACAATGCCGACGGATCAAGATAAGACTAGTAATGGTAAGCAAATTGAACAAATCATCGCCCACAACTACTTTGTGTTCTACTCGTGCATAGAATCTATGCATAGACCTAGCTCATGATGCCACTGTTGGGGAACGTAGCAATAATTAAAAAATTCTACGCATCACCAAGATCAATCTATGGAGAGACTAGCAACTGGAGAGAGGGGAGTGCATCTTCATACCCTTGAAGATCGTGATGCGGAAGCGTTACAAGAACATGGATGAAGGAGTCGTACTCGTAGCGATTCAGATCGCGGTTGATTCCGATCTAAGCGCCGAACAACGGCGCCTCCGCGTTCAACACACGTACAGCCCGGGGACTTCTCCTCCTTGATCCAGCAAGGGGAGAGGAGAAGTTGAGGGAGAGCTCTGGCAGCACGACGGCGTGGTGGTGGAGCTTGCAGTTCTCCGGCAGGGCTTCGTCAAGCACTACGGAGGAGGAGGAGGTGTTGGGGAGGGAGAGCGTTGTGCCAGGGGAAGGGCTGCGGCTCCCATGCACCTCCCCACTATATATAGGGGTGGAGGGGGCTGGTTTTCTTTCCCTCCAAGTCCATTAGGGCGTTGGCAAAGGTGGGGGAAAGAAATCCCATCATTTCCCTTCCCCACCGATTGTTATCCCCCTTTTTTAGGGATCTTGATCTTATCCCTTCAGGATATGATCTATTCCTTCTAAGGGGGGATCTTGGTGCACCTTGACCAGGGGTGTGGGGCCTTGCCCCCACTACCCACGTTCATGTGGGTCCCCCCATGCAGGTGGGCCCCACTACGGAACCTTCTAGAACCTTCCCGGTACAATACCGAAAAATCCCGAACATTTTCTGGTGGCCAAAATAGGACTTCCCATATATAAATCTTTACCTCCGAACCATTCCGGAACTCCTCATGATGTCCGGGATCTCATCCGGGACTCCGAACAACATTCGGTAACTGCACACTAATTCACATAACAACTCTAGCGTCACTGAACCTTAAGTGTGTAGACCCTACGGATTCGGGAATCATGCAGACATGACCGAGACAGCTCTCTAGCTAATAACCAACAGCGGGACCTGGATACCCATGTTGGCTCCCACATGTTCCACGATGATCTCATCGGATGAACCACGATGTCGGGGATTCAATCAATTCTGTATACAATTCCCTTTGTCAATCGGTACGTTACTTGCCCAAGATTCGATCGTCGGTATCACAATACCTCGTTCAATCTCGTTACCGGCAAGTCACTTTTACTCGTTCCGTAACACATCATCTCGTTATCAACTCTTTGGTCACATTGAGCTCATTATGATGATGTACTACTGAGTGGGCCCAGAGATACCTCTCCATCACACGGAGTGACAAATCCCAGTCTCGATTCGTGCCAACCCAACAGACACTTTCGGAGATACCCGTAGTGTGCCTTTATAGCCACCCAGTTACATTGTGACGTTTGGCACACCCAAAGAATTCCTATGGTATCCGGGAGTTGCACAATCTCATGGTCTAAGGAAATGATACTTGACATTAGAAAAGCTTTAGCAGACGAACTACACGATCTTGTGCTATGCTTAGGATTGGGTCTTGTCCATCACATCATTCTCCTAATGACGTGATCCCGTTATCAACGACATCCAATGTCCATGGTCAGGAAACCGTAACCATCTATTGATCAACGAGCTAGTCAACTAGAGGCTTACTAGGGACATATTGTGGTCTACGTATTCACACATGTATTACGGTCTCCGGTTAATACAATTATAGCATGAACAATAGACAATTGTCATGAACAAGGGAATATAATAATAACCATTTTATTATTGCCTCTAGGGCATATTTCCAACATGATACACATATTCATAATGTTGAAGCCAAAAGATGCAGAGTTGATAATGATAGTGCAACTTATTTGTGGCACTACCGTTTGGGTCATATTGGTGTAAAGCGCATGAAGAAACTCCATACTGATGGACTTCTGGAATCACTTCATTATGAATCACTTGGTACTTGCGAACTATGCCTCATGGGCAAAGATGACTAAAATGCCGTTCTCCGGAACAATGGAGCGAGCAACAGGTTTATTGGAAATCATACATACTGATGCATGTGGTCCGATGAATATTGAGGCTCGCGACGGGTATTGTTATTTTCTCACCTTCACAGATGATTTGAGCAAATATGGGTATATCTACTTAATGAAGCATAAATCTAAAACATTTGAAAAGTTCAAAGAATTTCAGAGTGAAGTGGAAAATCATCGTAACAAGAAAATAAAGTTTCTATGATCTGATTGTGGAGGAGAATATTTGAGTTACGAGTTTGGTCTACATTTGAAACAATGCGGAATAGTTTCACAACTCACGCCACCCGGAACACCACAGTGTAATGGTGTATCCGAACGTCGTAATCGTACTTTACTAGATATATGGTGCGATCTATGATGTCTCTTACTGATTTACCGCTATCATTTTGGGGTTATGCTTTAGAGATAGCTGCATTCACGTTAAATAGGGCACCATCGAAATCCGTTGAGATGACGCCCTATGAACTATGGTTTGGCAAGAAACCAAAGTTGTCATTTCTTAAAGTTTGGGGCTGTGATGCTTATGTGAAAAAGCTTCAACCTGATAAGCTTGAACCCAAATCGAAGAAATGTGTCTTCATAGGATACCCAAAGGAAATTGTTGGGTACACCTTCTATCACAGATCCGAAGGCAAGACATTCATTGCTAAGAATGCATCCTTTCTAGAGAAGGAGTTTCGCTCGAAAGAAGTGAGTGGGAGGAAAGTAGAACTTGATGAGGTAACTGTACCTGCTCCCTTATTGGAAAGTAGTTCATCACAGAAACCGGTTCCTGTGACATCTACACCAATTAGTGAGGAAGCTAATGATGATGATCATGAAACTTCAGATCAAGTTACTACCGAACCTCGTAGGTCAATCAGAGTAAGATCCGCGCTAGAGTGGTATGGTAATCCTGTTCTGGAATTCATGTTACTTGACCATGATGAACCTACGAACTATGAAGAAGCGACGGTGAGCCCAGATTCCGCAAAACGGCTTGAGGCCATGAAATCTGAGATGGGATCCATGTATGAGAACAAAGTATGGACTTTGGTTGACTTGCCCGATGATCGGCAAGCCATCGGGAATAAATGGATCTTCAAGAAGAAGACTGACGCTGACGGTAATATTACTGTCTACAAAGCTTGACTTGTTGCGAAAGGTTTTCGACAAATTCAAGGAGTTGAGTTCGATGAGACCTTCTCACCCGTAGCGATGCTTAAGTCTGTCCGAATCATGTTAGTAATTGCCGCATTTTATGATTATGAAATTTGGAAAATGGATGTCAAAACTTCATTCCTGAATGGATTTCTGGAAGAAGAGTTGTATATGATGAAACCAGAAGGTTTTGTCGATCCAAAGGGAGCTAACAAAGTGTGCAAGCTCCAACGATCCATTTATGGAGTGGTGCAAGCCTCTCGGAGTTAGAATAAATGTTTTGATAGTGTGATCAAAGCATATGGTTTTATACATACTTTTAGAGAAGCCTGTATTTACAAGAAAGTGAGTGGGAGCTCTGTAGCATTTCTAATATTATATGTGGATGAGATATTGCTGATTGGAAATGACATAGAATTTCTGGATAGCATAAAAGAATACTTGAATAAGAGTTTTTCAACGAAAGACCTCGGAGAAGCTGCTTATATATTGGGCATCAATATCTATAGAGATAGGTCAAGACGCTTAATTGGACTTTCACAAAGCACATACCTTGATAAAGTTTTCAAAAAGTTCAAAATGGATCAAGCAAAGAAAGGGTTCTTGCCTGTGTTACAAGGTGTGAAGTTGAGTAAGACTCAATGCCCGGCCACTGCAGAAGATAGAGAGAAAATGAAAAGTGTTCCCTATGCTTCAGCCATAGGCTCTATCATGTATGCAATGTTGTGTACCAGACCTGATGTGTGCCTTGCTATTAGTTTAGCAGGGAGGTACCAAAGTAATCCAGGAGTGGATCACTGGACAGCGGTCAAGAACATCCTGAAATACCTGAAAAGGACTAAGGATATGTTTCTCGTTTATGGAGGTGACAATGAGCTCGTCGTCAATGGTTATGTTAATGCAAGCTTTGACACTGATCCGGACGATTCTAAATCACAAACCGGATACGTGTTTATATTGAACGGTGGAGCTGTCAGTTGGTGCAGTTCTAAATAAAGTGTCGTGGCGGGATCTACGTGTGAAGCGGAGTACATAGCTGCTTCAGAAGCAGCAAATGAAGGAGTCTGAATGAAGGAGTTCATATCCGATCTAGGTGTCATTCCTAGTGCATCGGGTCCAATGAAAATCTTTTGTGACAATATTGGTGCAATTGCCTTGGCAAAGGAATCCAGATTTCACAAGAGAACCAAGCACATCAAGAGACAATTCAATTCCATCCGGGATCAAGTCCAGGTGGGAGACATAGAGATATGCAAGATACATACGAATCTGAATGTTGCAGACCCGTTGACTAAGCCTCTTCCATGAGCAAAACATGACCAGCACCAAGACTCCATGGGTGTTAGAATCATTACTGTGTAATCTAGATTATTGACTCTAGTGCAAGTGGGAGACTGAAGGAAATATGCCCTAGAGGCAATAATAAAGTTATTATTTATTTCCTCATATCATTATAAATGTTTATTATTCATGCTAGAATTGTATTAACCGGAAACATAATACCTGTGTGAATACATAGACAAACATAGTGTCACTAGTATGCCTCTACTTGACTAGCTCGTTGATCAAAGATGGTTAAGTTTCCTAGCCATAGACATGAGTTGTCATTTGATTAACGGGATCACATCATTAGTAGAATGGTGTGATTGACTTGACCCATCCGTTAACTTATCATGATGATCGTTTAGTTTGTTGCTATTGCTTTCTTCATGACTTCTACATGTTCCTATGACTATGAGATTATGCAACTCCTGAATACCGGAGGAACACTTTGTGTGCTACCAAATGTCACAACGTAACTGGGTGATTATAAAGGTGCTCTACAGGTGTATCCGATGGTACTTGTTGAGTTGGCATAGATCGAGATTAGGATTTGTCACTCCGGTTGTCGGAGAGGTATCTCTGGGCCCTCTCGGTAATGTACATCACAAAAAGCCTTGCAAGCAATGCAACTAAAGAGCTAGTTGCGGTATGATGCATTACAGAACGAGTAAAGATACTTGCCGGTAACGAGATTGAGCTAGGTATTGGGATACCGACGATCAAATCTCGGGCAAGTAACATACCATGACAAAGGGAACAACGTAGGTTGTTATGCGATTTGACCGATAAAGATCTTCGTAGAATATGTAGGAACCAGTATGAGCATCCAGGTTCCGCTATTAGTTATTGATCGGAGACGTGTCTTGGTCATGTCTACATAATTCTCGAACCCGTAGGGTCCGCACGCTTAAAGTTCTGTGATGATCGGTATTACGAGTTTATATGTTTTGATGTACCGAAGGTAGTTCGGAGTCTCGGATATGATCACGGACATGACGAGGAGTCTCGAAATGGTCGAGAAATAAAGATTGATATATTGGAAGCCTACATTTGGACATCGGAAGAGTTCAGGGTGAAATCGGGATTTTACCGGAGTGCCGGAGGGGTTACCAGAACCCCCCGAGGGTTAATGGGCCTTGTTGGGCCCTAGTGGAGAGAGAGGGGCCGGCCAGGGCAGGCCGCGCCCCCCTCCCCCTCTAGTCTGAATTGGACTAGGAAGGGGGCGGCGCCCCCTTTCCTTCTCCTTCTCCCCTTCCTTTCCCCTCCTAGTAGGAGTAGGAAAGAGGGGAGTCCTACTCCTACTAGGAGGAGGAGGACTCCTCCTGGCGTGCCCTATAGCGCCGACCGGTAGCCCTGCGATGGTAGCTTCATCAACATCGTCACCACACTGTCCTGCTGACAAAACTCTCCCTCAAGCTCTACTGGATCGTGAGTTCGCGGGACGTCACCGAGCTGAACGTGTGTTGAACGCGGAGGTGTCGTATGTTCGGTACTGAGGATCGGTCGATCGTGAAGACGTACGACTACATCAACCACGTTGTCATAACGCTTCCGCTTAACGGTCTATGAGGGTACGTGGATGACACTCTCCCCTCTCGTTGCTATGCATCACCATGATCTTGCGTGTGCGTAGGAATTTTTTTGAAATTACTACGTTCCCCAACAGGAACTACCAACGATTGAAATTGAAATTTCATCAGAAGTTTTATCCTATGCATCTGGTTCATCGTGATCGTAATTATATATATAATTTTTGGCCTCGCGAAGGATAAAGCATCGCTCAAGCTTGGGGGAGGCTTAAGTCAATGTTATATTCATGCCCCAATCATGAGCTCCCAAAAGAAATGATTATTCAAAAAATTTATGCTTGGCTTTCTCTCAGTAATCGCTCCATGCTCAATACTTCTTGTGCTGGATCTTTTATGATGAAGACTATTGAATTCAAATGGGATTTATTGGAAATAATTAAATGCAACTCTAAAGATTGGGACCTCGACAAAGGTAAGGAGTCAGGTATAACACCTAAGTTTGATTGTGTTAAATCTTTTATGGATACCGATGCTTTCTGTTTATTTAGCACTAATTATGGACTTGACTCTGAGATAGTAGCTTCTTTCTGCGAATCCTTTGCTACTCATGTTGATCTCCCTAAGGAGAAGTGGTTTAGATATAATCCTCCCATTGAAGTAAAAGTAGTTGCACCTATTAAAGTTGAAGAAAATACTATCACTTATAATGATCCTGTTGTTCCCACTGCTTATGTTGAGAAACCACCTTTCCCTGTTAGAATAAAGGATCATGCTAAAGCTTCAACTATGGTTCGTAAGAGTAATAGTAGAACACCTACTCCCTCTGAGCAAATTAAAGTTGAACCTAGTTTTGATATGGTTAAAGATCTCTTGGCCGATAATATTGATGTGCATGTTATTTACTTCTGCAATGAATCTGCTAGAATTGCTAGACCTGATACTAAAAATAAAAATAGACATGTTGTAGGCATGCCTGTTATTTCTGTTAAAATATGATATCATTGTTATAATGGCCTATGTGATATGGGTGCTAGTGCAAGTGCAATACCTCATTCCTTAGACAAAGAAATTATGCATGATATTGCACTTGCTGAGATAGAAGAGATAGATGTTACAATTAAGCTTGCCTATAGAGATACTATTTCACCAGTTGGGATTGTTAGAGATGTTGAAGTATTGTGTGGGAAAGTTAAATATCCTGCTGATTTTCTTGTTCTTGGTTCCCCACAAGATGACTTCTGTCCCATTATATTTGGTAGACCCTTCTTGAATACTGTTAATGCTAAGATAGACTGCAATAAGGATATTGTTTCTGTTGGTTTAGGGGATATGTCTCATGAGTTTAATTTTGCTAAATTTTTTAGACAACCCCATGATAAAGAATTGCCTAGTAAAGAAGAAACTATTGTTCTTGCTTCTATCGCCGTGCCTCCTAGTGATCCTTTAGAACAATATTTGCTATACCATGAAAATGATATGTTTATGAATGAAAGAAGGGAAATAGATGAAGTATTCTTTAAACAGGGAACTATTTTGAAACACAACTTGCCTATTGAAATCCTAGGGGATCCTCGTCCACCAAAGGGTGATCCCATGTTTGAGCTTAAACCTTTACCTGATACTCTCAAATGTGCTTATCTTGACGAGAAAGAGATATATCCTATTATTATTAGTGCTAAACTTTCAGAGCATGAAGAAAAGAAATTATTGAAAACTCTGAAGAAGCATCGTGCTGCTATTGGATATACTCTTGATGATTGATAACCCACAAGTATAGGGGATCGCAACAATTTTCGATAAGTAAGAGCGTCGAACCCTATGAGGAGCTAAAGGTAGAACAAATATTCCCTCAAGTTCTATCGACCACCGATACAACTCTACGCACGCTTGACGTTCGCTTTACCTAGAACAAGTATAAAACTAGAAGTACTTTGCAGGTGTTTTTGGATAGGTTTGCAAGAATATAAAGTGCACGTAAATAAAAAGTAGGGGCTGCTTAGGTAAAGAAGCAATAAAGTTAGTATAGCGAGTGTGGAAAAGTGGTGGTAGGAGTTGCGAAATTGTCCCTAAGAAATTGACTAATTTACTAGACCGATAGCAAGTTTTATGTGGGAGAGGCCACTGCTAGCATGTCATCCCTGACTTGGAATTCTATGCACTTATGATTGGAACTATTAGCAAGCATCCGCAACTACTAACGTTCATTATGGTAAAACCCAACCATAGCATTAAGATATATTGGTCCCCCTTCAATCCCGTATGCATCAATTTCTATGCTAGGTTGAAGCTTCTATCACTCTTGCCCTCCAATACATAGTCCTATCAACATACAACTAACCCTATGGTGTGATCCACGCGCGCACTCATATGATGGGCACCAAACGACAACAACATAACCACAAGCAAATTAAATCAATCATGGCAATTCATCAACCACCGATAGGAGAACGAAAATCTACTCAGACATCATAGGATGGCAACACATCATTGGATAATAATATGAAGCATAAAGCACCATGTTCAAGTAGAGGGTACAGCGGGTTGCGGGAGAGTGGACCGCTGTGGATAGAGGGGGGAAGGTGATGGAGATGTTGGTGAAGATGGCGGAGGTGTTGGTGAAGATCGCGGTGATGATGATGGTGGCCATGGCAGAGTTCCGGCGCCACCGGAAGAGAAGGGGAGAGGGGGCCCCTTCTTCTTCCTCTTCATCTTCCTTGACCTCCTCCCTAGATGGGAGAAGGGTTTCCCCTCTGGTCCTTGGCCTCCATGGCATGGGAGGGGCGAGAGACCCTCCGAGATTGGATCTGTCTCTCTGTCCCTCTCTGTTTCTGCGTTCTGGGATTCTGCCCTTTCACCGTTTCTTATATATCCGGAGATCCGTAACTCCGATTGGATTGAGACCTTCGATCCGATTTTTTTCCTGAAAATTAGCTTTCTTGAGGCCAAAGAAGAGCAGCAACCGCCTTACGGGGGGGCATGAGGTCAGGGGCGCGCCCCCTGCCTCGTGGCTCCCTCGGGTACCGTCTCGCGTTGATTTTCTTCCCACATCTCACAAATATTCCAAAAATATTCTCCATCCGTTTTTATTCCGTTTGGACTCTGTTTGATATGGATATTCTGCGAAACAAAAACATGCAACAAATAGGAACTGGCACTGGGCACTGGATCAATATGTTAGTTCCCAAAAATAGTATAAAAAGTTGTCAAAAGTATATGAAAGTTGTATAATATTCGCATGGAACAATAAAAAATTATAGATTCGACGGAGACGTATCAACATCCCCAAGCTTAATTCCTGCTCGTCCTCGAGTAGGTAAATGATAAACAAAGATAATTTTTGATGTGGAATGCTACCTAGCATAATCTTGATCACATAATCTAATCATGGCATGAATATTAAGATACGAGTGATTCAAAGCAATAGTCTATCATTTGACATAAAAACAATAATACTTCAAGCCTACTAATAAAGCAATCATGTCTTTTCAAAATAACATGGCCAAAGAAAGTTATCCCTACAAAATCATATAGTCTGGTTATGCTCCATCTTCACCACACAAAATATTCACATCATGCACAACCCCGATGACAAGCCGAGCAATTGTTTCATACTTTTTAACGAGCCTCAGCTTTTTCAACCCTCACGCAATACATGAGCGCAAGCCATGGATATAGCACTATAGGTGGAATAGAATATGATGATGGGGGTTATGTGGAGAAGACAAAAAGGGAGAAAGTCTCACATCGACGCGGCTAATCAATGGGATATGGAGATGCCCATCAATTGATGTCAATGCGAGGAGTGGGGATTGCCATGCAACGGATGCACTAGAGCTATAAGTGTATGAAAGCTCAAACTGAAAGTAAGTGGGTGTGCATCCAACTTGCTTGCTCATGAAGACCTCGGGCATTTGAGGAAGCCCATCATCGGAATATACAAGCCAAGTTCTATAATGAAAATTCCCACTAGTATATGAAAGTGATAACTCAAGAGACTCTATATGAAGAACATGGTACTACTTTGAAGCACAAGTGTGGTAAAAGGATAGTAACACTGCCCTTTTTTTGAATGGGATTCTTTGGCCCCCTTTTTTATTTAGGCTTCTTTGGCCTCTTTTTTTCTTGGGGCAATGCTCTAATAATGATGATCATCACACTTTTATTACTTACAACTCAATACTAGAACAAAGATATGACTCTATATGAATGCCTCTAGCGGTGTACCGGGATGTGCAATGATCTAGCGTAGCAATGACATCAAAAACGGACAAGCCATGAAAATATCATGCTAGCTATCTTACGATCATGCAAAGCAATATGACAATAAATGCTCAAGTCATGTATATGATGATGATGGAAGTTCCATGGCAATATATCTCGGAATGGCTATGGAAATGCCATGATAGGTAGGTATGGTGGCTGTTTTGAGGAAGATATAAGGAGGTTTATGTGTGACAGAGCGTATCATATCACGGGGTTTGGATGCACTGGTGAAGTTTGCACCAACTCTCGAGGTGAGAAAGGGCAATGCACGGTACCGAAGAGGCTAGCAATGATGGAAGGGTGAGAGTGTGTATAATCCATGGACTCACATTAGTCATAAAGAACTCATATACTTATTGCAAAAGTTTATTAGCCCTCAAAGCAAAGTACTACTACGCATGCCCTTAGGGGGATAGATTGGTAGGAAAAGACCATCGCTCGTCCCCGACCGCCACTCATAAGGAAGACAATCAATAAATAAATCATGCTCCGACTTCGTTACATAACGGTTCACCATACGTGCATGCTACAGGAATCACAAACCTCAACACAAGTATTTCTACTAATCCACAACTACCAACTAGCATGACTCTAATATCACCATCTTTATATCGCAAAACTATTGCAAGGAATCAAACATATCATATTCGGTGATCTACAAGTTTTATATAGGATTTTATGACTAACCATGTGAATGACCAATTCCTGTCATCTCTCTAAATAGATATAAGTGAAGCAAGAGAGTTTAATTCTTTCTACAAAAGATATGCCCACGCTCTAACAAATATAAGTGAAGCAAAAGAGCATTCTACAAATGGTGGTTTTCTATGTAAGGAGAAACAGGCAATCCAAACTTCAAATGATATAAGTGAAGCACATGACGCATTCTATAAAGCCATACTCAAAAGATATAAGTGAAGTGCAAAGAGCATTCTATATATCAACCAAGGACTATCTCATACCAGCATGGTGCATAAAAGAAAAATGAAAACTAAATGCAAAAGACACTCCAAGATTTGCACATATCGCATGAACGAAACGAATCCGAAAACATACCGACACTTGTTGAAGAAAGAGGGGATGCCTTCCGAGGCATCCCCAAGCTTAGACACTTGAGTCTCCTTGAATATTTACTTGGGGTGCCTTGGGCATACCCAAGCCTGAGCTCTTGCCTCTCTTCCTTCTTCTCACATCGAGACCTTCTCGATCATCGAGCACTTCATCCACACAAAACTTGAACAAAAAACTCGGTAAGATCCGTTAGTATAATAAAGCAAATCACTACTCTAAGTACTGTTGCAAACCAATTCATATTTTGTTTTTGCATTGTAGCTACTATAATATAACTTTTACATGGATTAATCCACAGATAAATTGATAGTTTCATCAAAACAAGCAAACTATGCATCAAAAACAGAATCTATCTTAAACAGGACAATCTGTAGTAATCTGAACATTCACCATACATATGGTACTCCAAAAATTCTACCAAAATTAGGAAAAATAAAAAATTTGTATAGAAATACAGTGCAAAAATAAGCAGAACCATTTGACGTTCCAATAAAAAATGTAAAATCGCGCACTACAGCTAAAGTTTCTGTCCTGCACCGTACAAACCAACAAGCATTGTAAACATCCTAAAGGAAAACCTTGGCACATTATTTTTATAATACAATGGAATTGTACAAGGGGATAATTATTATTTTTGAAAAGTTTCTGTAATTAAGATTCACAAAGTTTCCACGGGCATGAACAAAGTTCAAGGACGACCCCACTTTCACAATGCTCGTCTATCTCACTTTCACTTTTCTTTTTGAAAAGTTTAGGGTTCCCCTCTTTATTTTTTTGTTTTTAAACTATATAAAAGCACACATCAGAAATAAATGACTCTCTAAAACTTCCGGGTTGTCTCCCTGGCAGCGCTTTCTTTAAAGCCATTAAGCTAGGCACATAGTGCTCAAGTAATGAATCCACCCGGATCCCAAGGTATATCAAAGCCAATTTTAATTAACAATGATTTGTAATTTAGTAGTGAGAACAAAGTAACATATATTATGCAACAACGAAGTCTAACTCTCTTCCTATGCATCGGCATGTCATAAAAGAACAATTCATGCACACATAGTAAAGGCCAATGCATAGTATAAGCGGTTTCTTGCAATTTTATCATATTGGAAACATAGAGAGGTGGAGATATAGTTACTCTCTCATAATAATTGCAAGTAGGAGCAGCAAGCACATGCATATTGTATTCATCAAAATCATCATGTGTAATAGTAAAACGCAACCCATCAATATAATCCTTAATAAGTGCAAACTTCTCCGGTATAATGTGGTCGGGAGAATTCAAAAAGATAATAGGACTATCATGCGTGGGTGCAATAGCAATAATTTCATGTTTAACATAAGGAACTATATCAAGTTCATCTCCATGAGCATAATTTATATTGGCATCTTGGCCACAAGCATAGCAAGCATCATCAAAAAGGGATATTTCAAGAGAATCAACGGGATCATAACAATCATCATAGCAATCATCCTTCGGTAAGCACAAAAGGAAATTAAACAATGTATGAGTTGAAGAGTTACTCTCATTAGAAGGTGGGCACGGGTAGCTAATCCGCTCTTCCTCCTTTTGTTCTTCGCTCTCCTCATCATCTTTTTCATCCAATGAACTCACAGTTTCATCAATTTCTTCTTCCATAGACTCCTGCAAAATATTAGTCTCTTCTTGGATAGCGGAGGAGACCTTGATATATGGTTTAACATAGGTATTAGAAGCATAATTCTCATAACAATATTCAAGTATGGAAAAAATTTCAGATTTGTAAAGAGTAGCATCATACTTTTCAATCAAAGAAGCAATTTCATAAGCACCCTTAAAAGCAACAAATTCTTCAATTTGTTGAACATCATAGTAA
This sequence comes from Triticum urartu, assembly GCF_056163025.1. Lineage (NCBI taxonomy): Eukaryota > Viridiplantae > Streptophyta > Magnoliopsida > Poales > Poaceae > Triticum > Triticum urartu. Next base: position 398,563,387 of record NC_141874.1, read on the forward strand.
TTATAAACACCCTTAGCATAAGAAGATACGATTCCATTATCACTAAACAAACATTAGTAGGGAAGGTGTTTCTTAGGGTCTTCAGAACAACAAGTAATATCATATATTTCGAATAAATTCCAAGCATAGCATTGCAAACGATGAATTTGATCCAGTAAACGTTTCCCTTTTTCAGATATGCCGTGTAGCACATAACAAGCATGCTCATCTAAAGATTTTCCCTCAACTAAGCTAGTTGGGGTTTCGACACGAGCACATAGGGATCGAAGATGATCCAAGTAATAAGCTTCAGGAGTGTGATAGATTTTGATTGGTTCTTCAACCATTGGTTCAGTAGGTACAACTAATTTGTTTTGGTATTTTGCGTTTTCTACCCATAATTAAAGATAGAAAACAACTAAGAACAGCAAATAAAAATTACTTAGTGATAAAGCAAACAAGCACACACAAGAATATTCACCCCACGCTATGACTCCCCGGCAACGGCGCCAGAAAAAGGTCTTGATAACCCACAAGTATAGGGGATCGCAACAGTTTTTGATAAGTAAGAGTGTCGAACCCAACGAGGAGCTAAAGGTAGAACAAATATTCCCTCAAGTTCTATCGACCATCGATACAACTCTACGCACGCTTGACATTCGCTTTACCTAGAACAAGTATAAAACTAGAAGTACTTTGCAGGTGTTTTTGGATAGGTTTGCAAGAATATAAAGTGCACGTAAATAAAAAGTAGGGGCTGTTTAGGTAAAGAAGCAATAAAGTTAGTATAGAGAGTGTGGAAAAGTGGTGGTAGGAGTTGCGAAATTGTCCCTAAGCAATTGACTACTTTACTAGACCGATAGCAAGTTTTATGTGGGAGAGGCCACTGCTAGCATGTCATCCCTGACTTGGAATTCTATGCACTTATTATTGGAACTATTAGCAAGCATCCGCAACTACTAACGTTCATTAAGGTAAAACCCAACCATAGCATTAAGATATATTGGCCCCCCTTCAATCTCGTATGCATCAATTTCTATGCTAGGTTGAAGCTTCTGTCACTCTTACCCTCCAATACATAGTCCTATCAACATACAACTAACCCTATGGTGTGATCCACGCGCGTGCTCATATGATGGGCACCAAAGGACAGCAACATAACCACAAGCAAATTAAATAAATCATAGCAATTCATCAACCACCGATAGGACAACGAAAATCTACCCAGACATCATAGGATGGCAACACATCATTGGATAATAATATGAAGCATAAAGCACCATGTTCAAGTAGAGGGTACATCAGTTTGCGGGAGAGTGGACCACTGTAGATAGAGGGGGGAAGGTGATGGAAATGTTGGTGAAGATGTCGGAGGTGTTGGTGAAGATCATGGTGATGATGATGGTGGCCACGACAGTGTTCCGGCGCCACCGGAAGAGAAGGGGAGAGGGGGGCCCTTCTTCTTCTTCTTCTTCCTTGACCTCCTCCCTAGATGGGAGAAGGGTTTCCCCTCTGGTCCTTGGCCTCCATTGACCTTCTTCATTGGATCTAACAAATATAAGTGAAGCAAAAGAGCATTCTACAAATGGCGGTTTTCTATATAAAGAGAAACAGGCAATCCAAACTTCAAATGATATAAGTGAAGCACATGATGCATTCTATAAAGCCATACTCAAAAGATATAAGTGAAGTGCAAAGAGAATTCTATAAATCAACCAAGGACTATCTCATACCAGCATGGTGCATAAAAGAAAAATGAAAACCAAATGCAAAAGACTCTCCAAGATTTGCACATATCGCATGAACGAAACGAATCCGAAAATATACCGATACTTGTTGAAGAAAGAGGGGATGCCTTCCCGGGCATCCCCAAGCTTAGACGTTTGAGTCTCCTTGAATATTTACTTGGGGTGCCTTGGGCATCCCCAAGCTTGATCTCTTGCCTCTCTTCCTTCTTCCCACATCGAGACCTTCTCGATCATCGAACACTTCATCCACACAAAACTTCAACAGAACACTTCAACGCTGTTTTCTGCCAGGGTTGTCAAGGCCAAGCATCATGTCGTCTCCCTCCTCCTCCAACAATGGGGGCAACGATGATAGGTGGGCACCCGATGAACGAGTTCATGCCCTAGGGTGGCCTGATCTTCATGTCGTAGGATCGAATCGGGAGGGATAACTAGCTGCAAGCAGCCAGGATAACTAGCTTTATACGTGCCAAGGTTGTATGCAACCCGTACATGGGGAAGGCTGGCCGAAGCTACAAGAACTCCAACCCGCTGTCCGAACAATCGCAAAACCATAAACCAGGACTAATCCACACAAAACGGCCGGAACCGTAGAGCACGAACTAGGGGGAACCAGAGGTTCCTTCTCGCGAATCCGAATGAACTCACAAGAGCAAAGGTAGCAAGATCTCTTGGATCTCTCTAGCAGTCTTGCTGCATAATCTTGTAGCTAAATGGTTTTACAAAAGGTTCCCAAAAGGATGGGGGAGATGGGATTTTATAGCAGGGACAACCCCCCTTGGCTATGTGTGAAAATGGTTTCAAAAGTAAACAGGTTTGCATGGCTTTCTTGGGGGAATAGTCAACTTTGGGAGTTGTTGGAGAGCTCCTCGGAAATTCGCGAAGCCTTGACAGCTTGGACACCTTCCACGAGAATGACTACAACTTTTGACTCACAACTCTAAATGATGTGAGGTTTTTTGCATTGGAAAGATAGTTGGATGGAGCTTCTGGTGATGTACCCCTATGGCCCCGTCTCTCCACCATATGGGTGTGGCACAAAGAAATATCAGAGGTAAAATCTGAATGCATCAGCTTCACTTGAAACTTATTTTCTCCAAACTTTTTCCTCCAAAGCGGTTGCTCCAAAAGCTCATAGGTTGTTGGATTTCTTCCATGTGACAACTAAGTTCAACCAACAACAATGGAGATGAAAGTGGAGCCATGTGGTCAAGATTATGGTATGAACTTAAGTTAGCATTCACCTGGCCATGTGTTTGTTTGATTCGGCTTAGAATTCTTTCCAACTAAATTGTGCACTTTTCTGAAATGTCATGTATGATGTACCCATGTGCTCATCATCCCTTGATGAAGAGTCATCCTCGACTCTCTTTGATCTATAAAAGATAAGTAGAAGGGAAGTAGATAATATCCATGCAAAGAAATAATACAATCCTCATCTGTAGCTTTCACCTTTGAATTGTGTTGCATTTGATCATGTACTTGTTTGTCACGACTTGGAGTTTGTTCAGGGATGATCGGTGTTGTTTCAATGATTGAGATGTCCTTATCATCCCTCCTCTTTTGAAAAGGAGTCATCCTCGACTCTACCTGGTCTTCACACAAAAGAAAGTAGGGCAAGACCAAATCATAATGCAAATGTTTCATGATATGAAGAGTTTTAGTTTTCATCTTTGCTATCATATGGACGGTGCCAACATGATGTTTTGTTCGACTTAGGAGTTCCTTCCAGCAAATATTTTCATGGGGAACAAATTTATAACCAACTATGAGCCTCTCCATATCATCCTCCCTCTCTTGGAGAAAAGTCGTCCTCGACTTCGTTCGCTCTACAAAATTATGGCACGAGGACATTACAAAATAACTAGAAAAAGAAAATGATGAATAATCATGTGCAACATTAAGTTTTATTGGATCTTTAATAGCCTCTTCAAGATTAACAAAATCACATTGCTGGATGGATGATGTACCAAACAATTTTTCTCTAATCTTATCACGCCATTGCTTCAAAAACTCATAAGTGCATACCTTTGGCTTCCTCAAAATGGAAGATCCTTTTTGTTTTACCTCACTGAGTACTTGAATGCCTTTCTGAAAATCAATCTTCACACATGCACCTTCTGTAGTGGTGTTCCAAGTGCACCACAATTGTTCCTGGATCTCGTCCCCCCGTCGTTTCAAGAGAGCTAATAGGTATGACTTTTGCATCTGCACATATTGTAAAGAAAGATAATTTTGTGAAAGGTTAGTAATTGAATACTCCTCTCTCTTTTCATTTGGTGTATCACTCATTTCTTTCATATTATGGGAAAACACCTCAAGCTCACGTTTGGTGGACTCACACAACTCACTAATCTTCTCTCTTGGATGATGTGGTATATTATGTTGTGGTTCACTCATCTCTCTAATGTGGTGTGGAATGATCTCAATCTCACATTTTGTGGACTCACTCACCTCACTTTCCTTATCACTCTCAATATATGGAATTGTGGAAAGTGGACGCTCTTCCTCACATTTGGTGGAGTCACTCAAATCATTTTTCTTTTCACTCTCAAGTGGTGGGATTTTTGAAAGTGGACACTCTTCCTCACTTTTAGTGGAGTCACTCAACTCATTTTTCTTTTCACTCTCAAGTGGTGGGATTTTTGAAAGTGGACACTCTTCCTCACTTTTGGTGGAGTCACTCAGCTTGCTTTTCTTATCACTCACAAGTTGTGGGATTTTGGATTGTGGACTCTATTCCTCACATGGAATTTGTAGCACATGTTTCTTGGATGTTGAGATCATAGTGGTGGTCAAGATGCCAACATTAGGGGTGAGCTTCTTAGGTGAACATGGGCTATGAATCACCGGAGCCGCTCCGTCAACCACGGTCATGTTTTGCGGTGGGTCGTTGTTGTGCTGACGGGTGCCACAACTTCTCCCTCGAGCATGACATCCTTGTTGCACTTCAGGTGTAGCAGCGACACATGCATGAGCAACAACACCATGCCCGGGAACATGTCCTCGTCGCTGCACTACTTGAGTAGTAGTGACACGCCCCCAAGCAGCAACATCAAGCCCTGGAGCATGTGTTCTTTGCTGCACTTCATGAGCAACAGGGTATTGTCGGTGTCGAACCCTATCACCACCTGTTGGAAGACGCTCGTGAAGCATCCTCTCCATGGCTCGTAGTATGTTGTTCTTGAGTTGTTGCACATCATCGCGGGTGGCCAAACAATTTCCTTCTCCATGATTCTTTCGACGCACACTTGGTGTAGATCCTGCCATGTTAGTAGGGCTAAAAAGTGGAATAGGATAATTTTGTGGAATCACACAACCTCACCTCTTACTCACCAAAGTTCTTATGAGTTCACATCAGACCATGCTTCTCTCGGATGTGTTAAAGCGATTGAAAGACAGGGATCAAATAACTAGCTTCGATTTTTGGTGGATCTCGGTGGGGTAAACAACAAAAAAAAGTCTTGTGCTAAAATCAAGTTGATGCAAATCAAGAAAATATGGAGATAGATCCGCTGTACCTTTGCACCAAGATTGGATAACACACAACACACAAGCTTCTGAAATTTTTTCTACCAAGCTGAAACTTTTGGATCTTACACAACACTTTCTTTTTCTCTCTTGATTTTTTTTCTGCCACTCTTTTCTTTCTCTCTTTGATTTTTTGCCACTTTTTTCCCTCTCTTTTTCCAAAGCACAATAACCAAATCTGAAAGCAATTACGAAGATGAACTTGGTGCAGATCTAAAAGATGAAGAACATGCAAGGTATGCAACAACAAGATCTCAGCACGAACAAGGCTTGGAATTATTTTTGGTGGGGCTTTGGACTTCTAAGATAGAAAATATAGCATGAAAAACACTCGATCTAAAAGGATGATAGCAAGATAAACTTGGATAACAGATCCTACCGTGTCAACGAAGGCTCTGATGCCAGATGATAGGTGGGAACCCGATGAACGAGTTCACGCCCGAGGGTGGCCCGATCTTCAAGTCGTAGGATTGAATCTGGAGGGATAACTAGCTGCAAGCAGTCAGGATAACTAGCTTTATACCTGCCAAGGTTGGATGCAACCCGTACGTTGGGGAAGGTTGGCCGAACCTACAAGAACTCCAACCCGCTGTCCAAACAATTGTAGAACCACAAACCGGGACTAATCCACACAAAACAGCCGGAACCGTAGAGCACGAACTAGGGGGAACCGGAGGTTCCTTCTCGCGAATCTGAATGAACTCACAAGAGCAAAGGTAGCAAGATCTCTTGGATCTCTCTAGCAGTCTTGCTGCATAAGCTTGTAGCTAAATGGTTTTACAAAAGGTTCCCAAAAGGATGGGGGAGATGGGGTTTCATAGCAGGGACAACCCCCCTTGGCTAGGTGTGAAAATGGTTTCAAAAGTAAACAGGTTTGCATGGCTTTCTTGGGGGAATAGTCAACTTTGGGAGTTGTTGGATAGCTCCTCAGAAATTCGCGAAGCCTTGACAGCCTAGACACCTTCCACGAGAATGACTACAACTTTTGACTCACAACTCCAAATGATGTGAGGTTTTTTGCATTGGAAAGATAATTTGATGGAGCTTCTGGTGATGTACCCCTATGGCCCCGTCTCTCCACCACATGGGTGTGGCACAAAGAAACATCAGAGGTAAAATCTAATAGCATCAGCTTCACTTGAAACTTATTTTCTCCAAACTTTTTCCTCCAAAGCGGTTGCTCCAAAAGCTCATAGGTTGTTGGATTTCTTCCATGTGATACCTAAGTTCAACCAACAACAATGGAGATGAAAGTGCGGCCATGTGGTCAAGATATGAACTTAAGTTAGCGTTCACCTGGCCATGTGTTTGCTTGATTCGGCTTAGTAATTCTTTCCAACTAAATTGTGCACTTTTCTGAAATGTCATGTATGATGTACCCATGTGCTCATCAAACGATGCTTGTCTAATGAAGATAGAGCTGAAGAGAGAAGAGCCCGTGGAGATCAACAAGGATGATGGGATCAAGAAGGCCATGGGGGACCAAGTTCCGGCAGTAGCAGAAGAAGACATCCTTCAATCTCACCACAATCTCTTTACCCCAACTGTTGAAGATATAACCACTGAGGGTAAACCGCCCAGGAGGGGCCGGTTCACCTTCAGTTATACTGAAGCCCAAGGAAACCCAGAAGATGGCGCTTTACGGATGAAGCTTAGAGGCCCAGAGCCCACAGGCGGTTTAGGGCCCATGATAGTAAACCGCCATGATTGTATAAACTTGCATTGTAAGATAAGAAAGAAGAGACCGAGGCGGACACTTGTATGAGCCAGCCTCGGGACTCCGTACACCGGCCGGGATCCTCCTGAATATATAAAGGGGTGACCCGGTGACGGTTCAAGGACAGAAAACAATAACTCAAAGCCAGACAAAGCGGATTCGCTCCCTGGTATTCGAAACCCCAGCAATACCAATCACAACTAGACGTAGGCCTTTACCTTCATCGAAGGGGCTGAACTAGTATAAACTCTCGTGTCCCTTTATCCGGTTTAACCCCTTCAAGCTAACCCGTAGTGATGGCTCCACGACTAAGTCCTTCCATGAGGACATCTGCCGTGACAATCGCACGACAGTTGGCGCCCACCGTGGGGCTATCGCACGATGGTTTCGAGTTCTTGAAGGGCAATTTTGATGGACTGAAGGGATACGATGTGGGCCGGATGACGAAGAGTCACCGCGGCAAGCTCTACATCGACAACGCAGGATGGGGTCCCGAGGCTGATTCAATCGAATACGAGTACCGGGTCCCCTTTGGTGGGATTCACGTCTTCATCGGCAAGATCGGCGAACCGGCCCCCGAGCCGGACACCCGCACCGACATCATTGAGACGGCTCGGCACGCAAGTTCTTCACCGGTTCAGCCTGAGGCCAGGCATGTTTTCGTGGGTGTCATCCATGGTTCGGGTTACGAGGAGGAACCGATCTCCGATGGAGAAAACGTAGTCCGCAGTGATGACGAGTCTTCCGGAGAAACCGAATCGCTCTACCAGTTGTATGATGGCCGGATTGAGGGAGGATCCGAGGGCAACAGTATTCCAGATTCCCCCAGTCTGCCAAACTGGGCCGCTGTCTTCATGGCCAACACACGACCGATGCCTCATTCATCTACCGCCGCAGCAGTACTCTCCGGTTCAACAACGGCCACGCCAGCAGGTGCAGGAAGCTCGGCGCCGCCTCCGGCCCAAGTCTTGTCTGATTTGTCCGACGCTCTAGCGGCACTGATGTCCGCGGAGGTAGACACAGCAGCCAAGGACCAACACAATGCGGAGATTCTAAAGGTAAAAGATCATATAGCCCAGGCTAAAGCAGACCTAGCAGCAGAGAACGCCAGGATGGCCACAGAGCGGGCCGAGTTGGAAGCACAGGCTTACCGGATTAGACTAGATCAGAATGCTTCAGAAGAGGTCATGAGAAGAAGGTACCGATCACGTCTCCCATCGGTTTATGAGCCGCAAAATCTCTTCAACACGCCAGGTGCAGGAGCTGGTAATCAACCCGCGCCAAACCGGGCGGGGGCACCGGAAGCAGGAGCGCCGGTTCAGCCACGCGCAACAAACCTGCCTCGCCAGAACAACGTTGTATCATCAATGCCGCCCGGGCATTATTCCAACCTGTTGGATAATATTGTGGCCGTCGCTTCACGCCTGGCGGCTCTCCCAACCGACGGTGAATCACCAGTGGCAGTGGAAGCGCGTCGGGCCAGGGATCTCCTTCAGACAGCACTGAATCAACAGCAAGCGTATTCACACAGTCATGAGAGGATTCATTCCACTCCCTGTCCAAGTCGGAGTTATAGCAGACACGTGGAGGACGAACCGTCCGTATCCAGTAGCGCACGCCACCGAAATTCGCCATGGGGGAACAACCCGGCCGGGGGAGGTGCTAATGCGCAAGATGTTGTGGACCACGGCCGCGCACGACGGGGGGCCGAGTTGACAGCTCGACACGAAGCACGACATCATACTCCGGTTCACCCCACTGCCTCCGTGGAGCCAGGGGTAATGTTCAGTTCCCTAGGGGTTCTATGTTTAACTCCCGCATTGCGTAATGTGCGATTGCCCAAGGATTTCAAGGGACCTCGTAAGGTACCAAATTACATCGCCGATTTGCAGCCAGAAGCATGGGTGGAGAGCTATGAGATGGCAATGGAGATGTTAGATGTGGATGAGGCGGTTTGTGTTGAGTATTTCACCATGATGCTGGAAGGAACAACTCGTACTTGGTTGAAGAGCTTGCCAACCAACTCTATCGACTCATGGGCCGAATTAAAGCGCTGGTTTATCCAGAACTTCAAGGATACGTGCAAGCAGCCGATGTCAATTGTAGATCTGGCCGCTTGTGTCCAAGAGGAAGGGGAGTCCATGACCCATTGGGTTAAACGAGCCTCGACGGTTTTGCATTCGTCAGATCGTATTAATGCAGATACCGCAGTATTAACGTTGGAGGGCAATTGCCGTTTCAAGCCGTTAAAACAGAAGTTGGGAAGGCTCAAACGTCATTGCAGCGACATGTCAACACTCATGGCCGCTTTAGTTAAGTATGCCGATTCAGATAATACCAAGGATCCGGATTCAGAGGAGGACAAACCGGAGAAGGGAAAGAAGAACGGCGGTGCAAAAGGGCAGCACCACAACCAAGGGGGCCATGGGAATAACAGTAAGCGTAAAGCGGATAATTCAAATTTGGTGGCTAACACAAATATGCGGCGTCGCAAAGGTAAACCGCCCCAGCGCGGCATAAATCTGGAGCGTTTGTTAAACCAGCCCTGCCCGAAGCATGGAACCAAGGAGGCCCCTGCCACACATCTTTGGAAAGATTGTCACATAATGAGGGAGTTCAAAAATTCTGATTTATACCGGTATGATCAGGATCCACCCGGCGGTTCAGGCCCAGGTTTCCATGGGGGCGGCAGTTCAAGCTCTGGATTTCAGAACAACCAGGGCCATCAGAACAACCATGGTAATAACCAGCAGAATAACCAAGGGAATCAACAACAGTCAGGTTACCAGAGTCACCCCAAGCAGTTGACCAGCGGACAATATCATGTGTTCACTACCAGCTTGTGCAAGCGGGATCAGAAACTTCACAAGAGGGCAGTCAATACTGTTGAACCGGCTGTACCGCATTATCTACGATGGTCGGAGCAGCCTATTGTGTGGAGCAGAGAGGATCACCCACCCCGGGTTGACAATCCGGGTCAACTAGCTTTGGTGGTAGCCCCTCAGGTAGGGGGCTATAAGTTTACCAAGGTTCTGATGGATGGAGGGAGCAGCATCAACATCCTGTATTATGAGACTTTCCGTCGCATGGGGTTGACAGATAAGAATCTTAAACCGTCAAACACTGTTTTTCATGGTGTAGTACCAGGTAAATCGGCATACCCTGTGGGGAAGATTGCTTTGGAAGTTGTGTTTGGAGATGAGCTTGATTCCAGGTCTGAGACGTTGACCTTTGAGGTGGTGAAAATCCAGAGTCCATATCACGCGCTATTTGGACGGCCGGCTTACGCGAAGTTCATGGCGAGGCCCTGTTATGTTTATCTATAGCTCAAAATGTCGGGTTATAAGGGGACGATCACGGTACATGGGAGTCGAAAGATTGCCTTGGATTGCGAGGAAGGTGAAGCGGTCTATGCTGAATCGGTTTGTGCAACAGAGGAGCTGAAATTCTATAAAGACAATGTTGATCCGGCGGACATGACCCCTCTGAAGAAGCCTACAACGGAGCATAACCCGGCCCTGACGTTCAAACCGGCTAATGAGACTAAACTCGTTGACTTCGTCCCTGGTGATTCATCCAAGCAGTTTAGTATCAGTACAAATCTGGATCCGAAATAGGAAAGCGCGCTCATCGAGTTCATCCGTGAGAACCGGGACATTTTTGCATGGAAACCTTCTGACATGCCAGGTGTACCGAGGGAACTCGCTGAGCACACGCTAAATATTGATCCTAAGTTTAAACTGGTCAAATAGTACCTTTGCCGCTTTAACGAAGAAAGACGCAAGGCCATCGGCGAAGAGGTAGCCCGGCTGCTGGCAGCTGGGTTTATTGTTGAAGTGTTTCATCCCGAATGGTTGGCTAATCCGGTGCTTGTTCTTAAGAAAAATGGCACTTGGCGTATGTGTGTGGACTACACTGATTTGAATAAAGCTTGCCCGGCAGATCCTTTCGCTCTCCTGCGTATTGATCAGATTATTGATGCAACGGCGGGTTGTGAGCGCCTGAGTTTCCTGGATGCTTATTCAGGTTATCATCAGATTAAGATGGCAGTTAAGGACCAGGAGAAGACGGCCTTCATCACTCCCTTTGGAGCCTTCTGCTATGTTTCTATGCCCTTTGGGCTCAAGAGTGCCCAAGCAACCTACCAGCGTTGTGTGCAAAATTGTCTTCACAAGCAGATCGGGCGTAATGTTCATGCCTATGTGGATGACATTGTGGTGAAATCCAGGAAGCAGGAAACCCTGATAAATGATTTCAAGGAGACGTTTGACAATCTTCGGGTTTACAAAATGATGCTCAACCCGGACAAATGTGTTTTTGGTGTTCCGGCAGGCAAACTCTTGGGTTTTCTTGTGTCTAACAGAGGTATTGAGGCAAATCCGGAAAAGATCAAAGCAATCACATCCTTGGCTAAACCGGCATGTATCAATGATGTTCAGCGTCTGGCGGGCCGGATTGCAGCCCTCAGCTGATTTATCAGCCGTTTGGGAGAAAAGGCGATTCCCCTGTATAAGATGTTGAAGAAAACAGATAAATTCGTCTGGACTGACGCCGCCAATGCGGCATTCGAGGAATTGAAGCGGCAGCTAGCTGAACCGCCTGTCCTCGCTGCTCCAGTTGATAATGAGCCTCTATTGTTGTACGTGGCTGCCAACGCCCGGGCGGTCAGTGTGGCGATTGTGGTTGAACGTAAGGAGGCCGAAAAAGAATATCCGGTTCAACGACCAGTTTATTATATCAGTGAGGTACTGATCGAATCAAAGCAAAGATATCCGCATTGGCAAAAGCTAGTGTATGGAGTTTTCATGGCAAGTAGGAAACTCAAGCAATATTTTCAAGGTCATCCTATCACAGTGGTCAGTTCTGCTCCCTTGGGTGATATAATCCAGAATAGAGAGGCAACTGGCCGGGTTGCGAAGTGGGCGATTGAGCTTCGTCCCCATGGTTTGAGGTATACACCTCGAACAGCTATCAAATCTCAGGCGCTTGTGGACTTCATCAATGATTGGACCGAGTTACAGGCACCAGAAGACAAACCGGATAATACATACTGGACCATTCACTTTGATGGATCCAGGCAGCTGGAAGGCTCGGGGGCTGGAGTTGTCCTCACTTCCCCTTGAGGAGATAAGATTTGTTATGTTCTCCGCTTAATGTTTCCTTGTACTAACAATGCAGCGGAGTACGAGGCCTTGCTCCATGGTCTTCGTGTAGCTAAGGAAATGAACTTAAGCCGGGTTTGATGCTTTGGAGATTCTGATCTGGTGGCTTAGCAAGTTTCTGGTACTTGGGATTCTAAAGACCCGCTCATGGCGGCTTATAGGCGCGAGGTGGATATTGTAGCAGGTCACTTTAAGGGTTATCAGGTGGAGCACATCGACCGGCGCAAGAATGAAGCAACAGATGCTCTAAGTAGGCTGGGATCTCAGCGTAAACCAGTACCACCTAATACCTTTATAGATATCTTGCATAACCCGTCTGTAAAGTTGCCTACAGAAGAGGATTTAGCTGTTCCTGATCCGGAGGCCCAGTTGGTAGCCGTTCTACATGCCACTCCGGATTGGACGGTTCCATATTTGGCTTATCTGAACCGGGGCGAATTACCAGAAGACGAACTTTTCGCCAGGCAGATAGTCCTGCGGTCCAAGTCTATGGTTGTTCACAATGGCGAGTTGCACCATTCTAGCATTTCAGGCGTATTCCAACGTTGTGTTTCTCCTGAAGAAGGACAAGAGATTCTACGGGAAATCCATGAAGGGGATTGCGGTCACCATGTCAGCTCAAAGTCCTTGGTTGCTAAGGCTTTCTGACACGGGTTCTACTGGTTGACAGCTCATTCTGATGCGGAAGACTTGGTAAAGCGGTGTAACGCTTGTCAGAAATTTTCACGTCGTGCTCATGTTCCTGCTCAGGAGTTACGCATGATTCCCATCACTTGGCCGTTTGCTACTTGGGGGCTTGATATGGTTGGACCCTTTAAGCGTTCTAAGGACAAGAAGACCCACCTGTTGGTGGCGGTTGACAAGTTCACCAAATGGGTTGAAGCGGAGCCCGTCAGTAAATGTGATGCAGCCACGGCGGTTCAATTTCTCAAAAAGATTATTTTCCGTTTCGGCTTTCCACATAGCATCATCACAGATAATGGTATGAACCTTTCTAAAGGTGAGATGGAGGAGTTCTGCCAACGAGAGCACATCCGGCTTGATGTAGCGTCCGTGGCTCACCCCCAGTCTAATGGTCAAGCTGAGAGGGCGAATCAAGAAATCCTGAAGGGCATCAAGCCTCGGCTCATGGTCCCTTTGAAGCGGACGCCGGGTTGTTGGGTGGAGGAATTACCATCTGTGTTATGGAGCATAAATACCACCCCAAACTGATCTACGGGATATACGCCCTTTTTTCTGGTCTATGGGGCTGAGGCTATCCTTCCAAGTGATATTCGTCATGACTCGCCCCGGGTCGCGAATTATGTTGAAGCAGACAACGAGCAAGCACGCCAAGAGGTGCTAGACCTATTAGATGAGAAGCGAGACATGGCTTTGGCTCGGTCGGCGATTTATCAACAAGACCTACAGCGTTATCACAGCCGCCGGGTTAAGACAAGAACCTTTCAAGAAGGTGATTTGGTACTTCGGCTCATTCAAGACCAGACTGATATGCACAAGTTATCCCCACCTTGGGAAGGGCCTTTTGTGGTCAGCAAAAATCTGCACAACGGATCATACTACCTCATTGACGTTCGAGAAGACTCACATAGCTCTGAGGAGGAGACCCGGCGGCCATGGAACATAGCTCTCCTACGGCCTTATTACACTTAAAGTCATAGGCTTTTCGTATGTACATATTTCAACAATGTATATATTATGATCAATATAATAAACCGGCATCCTTGCTATCAAGCAGGGCCTCTGCCGTTTTCTTCCTTCAAATATCTGTTAACTTGGGGGCTTCCTGTTCAAACATAGGTGTATTCACCAAAGAGAACATAGCGTTACTACCCTCTTGATGCGGCTATCACGCCTTGGGGGGCTCCCTGTTCAAACATAGGTGTATTCACCAAAGAGAACATAGCATTACTACCCTCTTGATGCGGCTATCATGCCACAACAAAGCTTGGGAGCTTCACACCCAAGGGGCCAAAGAGAGTCTTGTTGCTACACACAACTCAAACATAGGCACCCATTGAGCACAGCTCACAAAGTTACTTGGGGGCTCTTTGCGTCAAATACCAAAGAGTTTGAAAGGACCCTTGCAGCTGGGTATCGACCCACGGCTTGGAAGCCTGGTGTATTCACCTAAAACCCCGGGTTAACCCGCCTTCATCAAGTAAGCCACTCCTATCCAGGTAATCCTGGCACGACCCTTCGAACATTTGACAGTTACTCTCATTGAGACCCTGAACTTGTCAAAGTTAAAACAATGATTGGTTAGTTGGAGGGCCATCTTAAAAGGCTTTGCCAAAATGGTTTAACTCAGTGGCCTGGCAGCCCATGAAAAGCCTCGATTTGGGCCTGGCAGCCCTCGAAAAGCCTCGACTACAGTTTTTTGTTTGCTTTTTTCTACCAAGTTTTTATTTTTCGTGAAGTCTACGTTAAACCGGAGTTTTTTAAACCCGGCATGGCTTACGGATCTTCTGTTCAAGTATACAATTAAAGGTAATCCGGCATCCTTCAAAACCGGTCTGGCTTTGACGCTTTGTCTCCAGCAACCAGCCGGCGTTCGTCACAACCCAGTTCTATATCATATATATACCAACATGGTATGGTGGAGTTTGGGTTTTCACCCTTCTTCAAATCACAATTGGTAAACCGACAGCAATGTTTTATATCACAGGTATGATTTATTATTGCTGCAACCATAGTTGCTTACCAAGTGGGATATTTTGACCCGTCCGGTGGTAAACCGCCTGGACAGATTTTCCGTATGCAGACACAGGGATTGCATAATATGGTAAAAATACATAAGCCAGTACTGAAATTCTCATGACAAATCAACGCAAAGTGTATCCTGTTGCACGAGGGCAACGGATCAAAGTATTTCCACTAGCTTATTACAAGGCGCTTGAAGGCCCAAAATATGGTGTTTCCAGCAGAACAAGGTTTCTGGAGCATCACTCTAATTGCCGGATCAAGTCTCATTACCATGTTGCTGCGAAGTTGATGGGTCATCTGGCGTCAGTTCAGCTTCCTCTTCCCCACCTAGCGGCTGGAAGTTTGTGGCGGTCCAGTCAATCCGGGTTAAGGCCTGAAAGATAGCTTCTTCACTGATAAGTTCTGACGGATCAATGTCAGGGGCATAAGTGTGCTTACGGATTCCTGGAATAAGATTTTGCGCCTCCGGAATGACAGGGTTAACCCGTTTGTTGTTGGCATCATAATAAGACCGGTGAACCGTCAAGTTAGCATCCTCTGCCAGCTGACTCGCTAGAGGACGCATCTCCCTTGTCACTCTTTTAAGGGCCGCATCATCAAAATCTGCCCCGTTTTCTTGTGTGCTTGGAAAGCCTTTGGCAAGGTCAACCGGATCCGAGTCAGCTATCCATGCTTTGGCTCGGGTAAGTGCCAACAAAGCACCGGCCCTGGCAGCAGATCGCTTCACCTCTTCTAGCTGTGCTGGTACCATGGATAGCCTTGTCAGAGTATCCTTGATCAGTGTTGGGGCCGGATTGTCATAGGAGGCTGCACAGATAACCCGTTGAGCACCGGTGTAAAGTTGTTCCAGAAGAGTATATGATGCTTTCAGCTTCATCCGTACATCTGAGCCCAGATGAGTAATGCGGCTCCCTGCAACGGTTTAAGAATTTCATATTTCAACCGGCACCTTACAAGATGGGTATTTCAAATACTTCGCTAGGAGTACTTACCAAATACTACGGAGGTCATAGCGTTCACTTGACGCTTTAACCCAGAAAGCTCTTCTGCCACCGGTTTAAGTGCAGATTCGGCGTCTTCAGCCCATTTCAGTAATGTCCCCTTTTCAGTGTCCCAGTTGGCACGTTCCATCTTGAATTCTTCTTTCAGTCGTTCTATGAAAGTTAAAGCGTCTCGAAGCTCATCTTTGGCTTTGGAGGATTCTTCTTGGTGATATTTGATACTTTCTTGAAGATCAGCAATCTGCGTCCGTTGATGGTTTATGTCAGCCTGCCAAAAACAAGAGGAGCATTTCAATATTTTATCAAAAGTCCCAAGCATACAACTGGTTCTACACTTGGCACTTGGGGGCTAATGTGGATTAATTCTTTCTTACTGCTTATTCAAAGTCCCAAGGATTCATACAAGTTTCAATCCTGGCACTTGGGGGCTAATGCGGATTAATTATTTCTTACTGCTTCTTCAAAGTCCCAAGGATTCATACAAGTTTCAATCCTGGCACTTGGGGGCTAATGTGTGTTTGTTCAAAAAACTTAAAAGTCAACAATGTGCAGTTTGGAAATTCAAAGTCCCGGTTTGTTTTTACAAATTAAACCGACCCTTGGGGGCTACAGGATACAAGGCAGTGAAAATACAAAGATAAGGAGGAAAATGTTTACCTCATAACGTTCCTTCATCAGATTTACCAAGTCAGCCTCATCATCTCGACTTGTATACAGCCGGATCAAGAAACCGGAATGAAGATCCTGGGCAGAAAGATTAGCATATTTTGACATATCAGTTTCCATCTTCCTCTTGCCCATTGAAATAAACTCATCCTTGGCGGTATGTTTTGCCAAGACAACTGGATCACCCGAAGCGGTATAAGCAGTGCCAATAACAATAACGCCATCGTCTTTGGCTGGGCTTGGCGGATTAGCACTTGACTTCAGCGGATCAGCAGCCGGACTTGCAGGCATAACATGTGGACTTGAGGTATCCTCATGTATGGCCGGATCAACTTCTGGCGGATTAGCATTGATAGTTGGCTCTGGCAGGGCAAAATCATCCACGACATTATCAAGATTTTTATCAAGACCCTCAGGAGTTTTCTCCGGTTCAACTTCACCGGTAGGGGCGCTGGTCTTGGCCTTCTTACTCAAACGAGCTTGAGCACTAATATTAAAACAAAGATTAGCATGGTCAACTGAGTTAGGAAAGAGAAGGGAAGGCTACACACTTACCCAGCGACGGTTTTCAGTGGAGGCAGCCGAGTGGTTGATGAACCGCCAGACGAATTAGAAGATGCCTGATAATTTGAATGAGATGAATTGAGAGGGCATCAGAAGAAACCTTTCAAAAGATAACGTTTTTCAGGAGAACAAGCAACCTCTGGACGACGTTTCTGGTTTGGGGTGTGAGGTAAACCGGAAGAAGTGACCTGTTGACCACTGTGCCGGGTTGTGCGACGCCCTTCGGTTTGCTGTGTCTTCAAAGAAAGTTTTTGATCCAAATGAGCAACAGGGTGAGAGCATTTCACTTTCCGAACTGCACGGCAAAATCGTTGAACCGGCACAAGTTCTGAGTCAGAAGAAAGACAAATTACCTCAATATGATCTGCATGGCTGGCCTCCGCATCATCCTAGGAGTAATCATTATCAGTAAAATATATGGATAGAAGTCAAGGGAGTCAAACTTTACCTCTTCAGCCGAGTCATCAACATCTTCTGGTGGCTCTGAAGACTCAGCGGTTTTCTTTTTGGCAGCTTTCTTGATGACCTTGGTCTTACCACAAGGGGCCTTAGCTACTTTGTCTTGAGTTTTCTTTTTCCAAAAAGAGTTACTGGCCTATGGGATTGCACAAAAGTATTATTATAGCAGTGTCAAAGCGGAGAAGAATAAGGAAAAGTACAAGGTTAAAATATTTACCCCTGGCGGTTTGTTGGAGGCGTAAAAAGGACGAAGACCAATTTGAGTACATACGGCGAGCGGTTCGTCGAGTATTTTCTTTACACTTTCACTGACTTCATCGTCTGTCAGTTCTATTGAGTTAAACCGTTGAGGATCATTGGTGTCGCCGGTGTATTCAAACATCAATCCGCGCCGGCAGCTTAAAGGGAGAATGCACCATGAAATCCAGCAATGGACGAGATCAACACCAGTTAAACCGTTGGCAAGGAGAGCCCGAAGTTTGGCGAGTTGAGATGCATTAGCTTGTCGGTCTTTGGCAGGCAATCTCTGCGGTAAGGGGTGATTATTGCTGAGTCGGTACGGACGGTAGCCCGGTAGAGGATTCTCTTCAGCAGGGGCAGTATTTTGACAGTAGAACCAAGTGTGGTTCCAGTCTTTTGAATGGCTGTGAAGTTTGGCGCGAGGAAAATCAACCTCTTTCCTCTTTTGAATCGACACACCACCAAGTTCAGTATTAGGTCCATCAGAAAATTCCGTCCGGCGGTTTAAGTGAAAGAGATCTAGAAAGAGATCGACAGTGGGTTCTTCTTGCAGATAAACCTCACAGAATACTTGGAAATAGCATATGTTGGACACAGAATTTGGTCCAATATCTTGAGGATGAAGTTGGAGCCTGGCAAGAACATCCCGGAAATTTTTTGATCCGGGAGGACTGAAACCTCGAGCTAAATTTTGCAAGAATACAATCACTTCTCCATCTTGAGGTTCAGGGGGGCATTCAGGGCCAGGAACTCGCCAACGGAGGACATTTTTTGAGGCTAAAGCGCCGGTGGTGACATATTCATTGATTTGCGTTTCTGTGATCCAAGACGGAACCCAGTTGCAAGCAGCAAATTGTTTCGTCATCTTACAAAGTCTGTAAAAGGAAAATGGACGGTTTACGATTAGCGGTTCGTATCTGTTTGTCAAAATGTTAAACCGGCAATTCAAGGTATACGTATGAAGTGAACCGGGCATGGTTGTTCAAAGTCTAGATGGCGGTTTAAGAGAGGGCTAATGACATACGACGAATTATCAACACTAAAGGATAAACCGCCCTTTGGAGGCAGAACCCCAAGCTGGAAATCTGTTAAGTATGGAACAAACAGGTTTCACAAGTTGCAATTATTATTTTGGATCAAATGGTCGCTCTGGAAGGAAAAATTTCTAGACCTAAAACAGTGCAGAGAAGTTCATACATTCAAAGAGAGCTTCCAAACAATGGAAATAAGATCTATTTTTATGCAGGATAAGCGCAAACAATTGCTGCAGCAGTTCTACATTGTTTTTACAATCTAAACAGGGTATTGGAGGTGAAAACTAACAAGGGTTTGCATGGGGCGGCGATGACCGCCGACGAACTCAACAAAAAGTTCCAATGCAGATCTGAGAAGGGGAAGGAGAAGAACTCACGGATGTGGACGAGCTGCGGAGGTTCACCGTCGATTTCTAGTCAGAGTCAGGTCGATGCAGCGGCCTGAGTCGGTGCGGACTGGAAGATCAACGACGGCGGCGGCGGCGATACTTGAGGTCTTCGGGTCGCGAGGAGGAAGACGATGCAGTTTGGAAAGAGAGAAAATGGAAGGCGCCCCGGTTTTATTTATAAGGAAGTGGGATAAAACGGCAGGCGCGAAAATCAAGGAATCAGAGGCGGCAAAAGAGGATGCAGTTGTCGCCTCGATCTTCGGGAATTAATTAAAGAGAAGGGAATCTTTATAAAAAAATTTATACAGGAATGACGTCACAATGATTTACTACAGTAACAGAAGATGACATCATGGCGATTCATCAAAGTTCACAGGGAGAAGACAATATGGCGGTTTACGAGAATTGCCAAAAGTTCAAGGATTGAAGACTGACATGAACAGGTTCAAATCAATCTGGGGCCTAATGTTGAAGATATAACCATTGAGGGTAAACCGCCCAGGAGGGGCCGGTTCACCTTCAGTTATACCGAAGCCCAAGGAAACCCAGAAGATGGCGCTTTACGGATGAAGCTTAGAGGCCCAGAGCCCACGGGCGGTTTAGGGCCCATGATAGTAAACCGCCATGATTGTATAAACTTGCATTGTAAGATAAGAAAGAAGAGACCGAGGCAGACACTTGTATGAGCTAGCCTCGGGACTCCGTAGACCGGCCGGGATCCTCCTGAATATATAAAGGGGTGACCCAGCAGCAGTTCAGGGACAGAAAACAATAACTCAAAGCCAGACAAAGCGGATTCGCTCCCTGGTCTTCGAAACCCCAGCAATACCAATCACAACTAGACGTAGGCCTTTACCTTCATCGAAGGGGCCGGACTAGTATAAACTCTCATGTCCCTTTGTCCGGTTTAACTCCTTCAAGCTAACCCGTAGTGATGGCTCCACGACTAAGTCCTTCCATGAGGACATCTGCCGTGACAATCGCACGACACCAACGGAGATTGAGGCTTTCAAGATGATTGAGTTAGCTCGTATTCAAAACAAGTATCTCACAAGTGAAAATCTTTTGTTGAAGGAGCATATCATCGCACTCAAGGGCATTATCCGCAAATTGGAGGATCTCCTACGCTCGATGTGCGACTATCCATCATCACCAACACCTTCTTCACCAACAAAGAAGAACTGAGTATCGCGAATGGGCACTCCCCTTGGCAGCTTCCAAGATTGGGGGAGTGCCCCGGTATCGTATCACCATCACTTTTATCTTTACCCTTTTTCTTAGTTCAATCCTTTTGGTAATTTCTTGATCTAGTAGAATAAAGTTTTAGTATGATCTAGTTGTGAGTTTTGCTTTATGATCCTTCTATGTAATCGAGTCCGTGAGCTATATATAATAAAGATTAGTGTTGAGTCAAGGGCTTGATTATTTTGCTATGATCTTGAGGGAATAGAATAAAAGAGAATAAATAAAAATAAATAAAGAGATCATATGGATCTTATGGAGAGTAATGACTTCACATATAAAGAGTATGATGAATAAAAGTTGTTGAGAGTTGACAAACATAGTTTGGGTCATCGTTGCAATTAATAGGAAGTAATAAAGAAAGAGAGGTTTTCACATATAAATATACCATCTTGGACATCTTTTATGATTGTGAGCACTCATTAAAATATGATATGCTAAAGAGTTGACGTTGGACAAGGAAGACAACGTAATGGATTATGTTTTCTTACATCTAAGATAAATTATATTGTCATGGATCATCCAACATGTTGAGCTTGCCTTTCCCTCTCATGCTAGCCAAATTCTTTGCACCAAGCAGAGATACTACTTGTGCTTCCAAATATCCTTAAACCTAGTTTTACCATGAAAGTCGACCTTATCTACCTATGGATTGAGTAAGATCCTTCAAGTAAGTTGTCATCGTTGCAAGCAATAAAAATTGCTCTCTAAATATGTAGGGTCTTTTACATCTGTGTCCCTAACTCGAACCCACTACTCACATTTGCCCCTAATTCGAAAGCCTGCTCAAAAATGCCCCTCTGTCGTTACGTGCCCTTACAGAAATGCCCTTTTGCGCCGTTACCGTCCGGTCAAAGCCGGTCAAAGGGCATTGATCGGCCCCAAAAAAATAGCAAAAAAAATCTAAAAAATCTGAAAATTTGTGAGATCAAAGATACTCAGGTTCGCAAGGTGCGTGCAATTTTTTGTGCTGTTTGGGCATTCCAGGAGCTCGTGTCAAAGGAAAAACAGTAAATATGTAAGCCTGTGAATAGTAAATTCAAAAAAATAGCAAGAAAATTCAAAAAAATATGAAATTTTTTGGCATCAAAGAGGCTATGGTCTAAAAGCTGCGTGCCAATTTTTGTTGTGTTTGGACATTGGAGGGGCTTGTGGAGAAAAAAACAAAATCTGGCCCGGGAAAAAACTTGGGAAAAAATGACTATTTTGTTTTTTCTTGCGAGAGCTCCTCGCAAGTCATTTGATCACAAAAACTTGCAAGCACCTTGTGCACCCAAGCCTCTTTGATGCCAAAAAATTTCATATTTTTTTGAATTTTCTGGCTATTTTATTTCAAATTTACTGTTCACTAGTGTGCATATTAACTGTTTTTCCTCGCCACGAGCTCCTGGAATGTCCAAATAGCACAAAAATTTGCACGCACCTTGCGCACATGAGTATCTTCGATCTCACAAAATTTTAGATTTTTTTAAATTTTTTTGCTATTTTTTTAGGACGGTCAAAGTTGTTTGACCGGACGGTAACGGCGCAAAAGGGCATTTCTGTAAGGGCACGTAACGGCGGAGGGGCATTTTTGAGCAGGCTTTCGAATTAGGGGTATATCTGATTAGGTGGTTCAAGTTAGGGACAGAAATGCAAATGGCCCAAATATGTATGATTTATTAGTGTGGAGAAAATAAGTTTTATACGATCTTGTGATGTGGAAGAAATAAAAGCGACGGACTGCATAATAAAGGTCCATATCACAAGTGGCAATATAAAGTGATGTTCTTTCGCATTAAGATTTTGTGCATCCAACCATAAAAGTACATGACAACCTATGCTTCCCTCTGCGAATGGCCTATCTTTTATTCTTGTCTTATACTTCATATAAGAGTCACGGTGATCTTCACCTTTCCTTTTTATATTTTATCCTTTGGCAAGCACAATGTGTTGGAAAGATCCTGATATATATGGATAATTGGATGTGGGTTTTCATGAAGTATTATTGTTGACATTACCCTTGAGGTAAAAGGTTGGGAGGCAAAACTATAAGCCCCTATTTTTCTCTGTGTCCGATTAAAACGTCATAACCATAAATATTGCGTGAGTGTTAGAAATTGTGAAAGACTAAATGATGGTTGAGTATGTGGACTTGCTGAGAAGCTCTTATATTGACTCTTTCCTATGTTATGATAATTTGCAATTGCTTCAATGACTGAGATTATAGTTTGTTAGTTTTCAATGAAGTTTCTGATTCATACTTGAGTATGTGAATGAATTGTTACTTTAGCATAAGAGATCATATGACAATATATATATATTGCTGTTCTAAGAATGACCATGATGCCCTCATGTCCATATTTTATTTTATCGACACATCTATCTCTAAACATATGGACATATTTTTCGATTTTGGCTTTCGCTTGAGGACAAGCGAGGTCTAAGCTTGGGGGAGTTGGTACGTCCATTTTGCATCATGCTTTTATATCGATATTTATTGCATTATGGGTTGTTATTACACATTATGTCACAATACTTATGCCTATTCTCTCTTATTTTACAAGGTTTACATGAAGAGGGGGAATGCCGGCAGCTGGAATTCTGGGATGGAAAAGGAGCAAATATTAGAGACCTATTCTGCACATCTCCAAAAGTCATGAAACTCCACGGGAATTATTTCCAGAATATATAAAAAATATTGGGCGAAAGAAGTACCAGAGGGGGGCCACCCACCATCCACGAGGGTGGGGGGCGCGCCCCCCTACCTCGTGGGCCCCCTGGTGGCCCTTTGATGCCCATCTTTGGCTATATGGAGTCTTTCGTCCAGGAAAAAAATCATAAGCAAGCTCACGGGACAAAACTCCGCCGCCACGAGGCGGAACCTTGGCCAAACCAATCTAGGGATCCGGCGGAGCTGTTCTGCCGGGGAAACTTCCCTCTGGGAGGGGGAAATCATCACCATCGTCATCACCAACGATCCTCTCATTGGGAGGGGGTCAATCTCCATCAACATCTTCACCAGCACCATCTCATCTCAAACCCTAGTTCATCTCTTGTATCCAAACCTCAGATTGGTACCTGTGGGTTGCTAGTAGTGTTGATTACTACTTGTAGTTGATGCTAGTTGGTTTACTTGGTGGAATATCATATGTTCAGATCCATTATGCATATTAATACCCCTCTGATTATGAACATGAATATGCTTTGTGAGTAGTTACGTTTGTTCCTGAGGACATGGGAGAATTCTTGCTATAAGTAGTCATGTGAATTTGGTATTCGTTCGATATTTTGATGAGATGTATGTTGTCATCCCTCTAGTGGTGTCATGTGAACGTCGACTACATGACACTTCACCATTGTTCGGGCCTAGAGGGAGGCATTGGGAAGTAATAAGTAGATGACGGGTTGCTAGAGTGACAGAAGCTTAAACCCTAGTTTATGTGTTGCTTCGTAAGGGGTTTGATTTGGATCCATATGTTTCATGCTATGGTTAGGTTTACCTTAATACTTCTGTTGTAGTTGCGGATGCTTGCAATAGGGGTTAATCATAAGTGGGATGCTTGTCCAAGTAAGGGCAGTACCCAAGCACCAGTCCACCCACATATCAAATTATCAAAGTACCGAACGCGGATCATATGAAAACTAGCTTGCCGATAATTCCCATGTGTCCTTGGGAGCGCTTTACTTTATATAAGAGTTTGTCCAGGCTTGTCCTTTGCTACAAAAAGGATTGGGCCATCTTGCTGCACCTTATTTACTTGCATTACTTGTTACCTGTTACAAATTACATTATCACAAAACTATCTGTTACCGATAATTTCAGTGCTTGCGGAAAATACCTTACTGAAAACCGCTTATCATTTCCTTCTGCTCCTCGTTGGGTTCGACACTCTTACTTATCGAAAAGGCTACGATAGATACCCTACACTTGTGGGTCATCATGAAGTTGAGTAAAGACTCAAAACCCGACCACAGCAGAAAATAGAAAGAGAATGAAAAGTCATTCCCTATGCCTCAGTCATAGGTTCTATAAAGCATGCTATGTTGTGTACCAGTCCTATTGTATACCTTAGCATGATTCTGGCAAGGGAGTACAATAGTGATCTAGGAGTAGATCACTGGACAACGGTCAAAATTATCCTTAGAGGACTAAGGAAATATTTCTCGGTTATGGAGGTGATAAAAGAGTTCATCGTAAAGAGTTACGTTGATGCAATCTTTTTACATCAATCTAGATGGCTCTAAGTCTCGATCTGGATACATATTGAAAGTGGGAGCAGTTAGCTAGAGTAGTTCCGTGCAGAGTATTGTAGACATAGAAATTTGCGAAATACATACGGATCTGAATGTTGCAGATCCGTAGACTAAACTTCTCTCACAAGCAAAACATGATCACTCTTTGGGTATTAATCACATAGCGATGTGAACTAGATCATTGACTCTAGTAAACCCTTTGGGTATTAGTCACATGAAGATGTGAACTAATCACATAAAGATGTGAACTATTGGTGTGAAATCACATGACGATGTGAACTAGATTATTGACTCTAGTGCAAGTGGGAGACTGAAGGAAATATGCCCTAGAGGCAATAATAAAGTTATTATTTATATTTCCTTATATCATGATAAATGTTTATTATTCATGCTAGAATTGTATTAACCGGAATCTTAGTCATGTGTGAATACATAGACAAACTGGGTGTCACTAGTATGCCTCTACTTGACTAGCTCGTTAATCAAAGATGGTTATGTTTCCTAGCCATGGACAAAGAGTTGTCATTTGATTAACAGGATCACATCATTAGAGAATGATGTGATTGACTTGACCCATCCGTTAACTTAGCACGATGATCGTTTAGTTTGTTGCTATTGCTTTCTTCATAACTTATACATGTTCCTATGACTATGAGATTATGCAACTCCCGAATACCGGAGGAACACTTAGTGTGCTATCAAATGTCACAACGTAACTAGGTGACTATAAAGATGCTCTACAGGTGTCTCCGATGGTGTTTGTTGAGTTGGCATAGATCGAGATTAGGATTTGTCACTCTGATTGTCGGAGAGGTATCTCTGGGCCCTCTCGGTAATGCACATCACTATAAGCCTTGCAAGCAATGTGACTAATGAGTTAGTTGCGGCATGATGCATTATGAAACGAGTAGAGAGACTTGCCGGTAACGAGATTGAACTAGGCATTGAGATACCAACGATCGAATCTCGGGCAAGTAACATACCGATGACAAAGGGAACAATGTATGTTGTTATGCAGTTTGACCGATAAAGATCTTCGTAGAATATGTAGGAACCAATATGAGCATCCAGGTTCCGCTATTGGCCATTGACCGGAGATGAGTCTCGATCATGTTTACATAGTTCTCAAACCCGTGGGGTCCGCACGCTTAACGTTCTGTGACGATCTGTATTATGAGTTATGTAATTTGATGACCGAAGTTTGTTTGGAGTCCCGGATGAGATCGAGGACATGACGAGGAGTCTCGAAATGGTCGAGACGTAAAGATTGATATATTGGAAGGCTATATTCGGACATCGAAAAGTTTCCGAGTGATTCGGGTATTTTTCGGAGTAGCGGAGAGTTACGGGAATTCGTATTGGGCCTTAATGGGCCATACGGGAAAGGAGAGAAAGGCCTCAAGGGTGGCCGCGCCCCTTCCCCATGGACTGGTCCGAATTGGACTAGGGAAAGGGGGCGCCACCTTCCTTCCTTCTCTTTCTCCTTTCCCTTTTTTCTATTCCATGTGGGAGGGGGAATCCTACTAGGACTAGGGAGCCTAGTAGGACTCCACACTTTGGGCGCGCCCTATGAGGACCGGCCTCCTCCTCCCTCCATCCTTTATATGCGTGGCCAGGGGACATCTCATAAACACACAAGTTGATCATTGATCCCTTAGCCGTGTGCAGTGCTCCCCTCCACCATAATCCACCTCGGTCATATCGTAGCGGTGCTTAGGCTAAGCCCTGTTCCGGTAGCATCATCATCACCGTCATCACGCCGTCGTACTAACGAAGCTCTCCCGCGACACTCAGCTGGATCGAGAGTTCGTGGGACATCACCGAGCTGAACGTGTGCAGATCGCGGAGGTGTCGTACTTCCGGTACTAGGATCGGTCGGATCATGAAGACGTACAACTACATCAACCGCATTGTCATAACGCTTCCGCTTACGGTCTACAAGGGTACGTGGACTACACTCTTCCCTCTTGTTGCTATGCATCACCATGATCTTGCGTGTGCGTATGAATTTTTTTAAAATTACTGCATTCCCTAACATATAGGGCACTGCCGCACTAGTGCTTTGTTTTGGTATGAGGTCGTGTTTACAACGAGAGACAGACGATACTTTTGAACCAGCAAATATCAACTCTAGGATGATTTGTGTGGTGGTTTTTCTTGTACATGCACTCCTTTTTATGGTTACGTGAGAAAAATTATCTACTGACTATTCATAAAAATAACTATTGACTTCAATTTGTTATCTAGATTGATGCCTTATGAAACACAATTGTAATGGCTCACAAGTCACATCCCACCTTCCTTTGCATTGGAGCACATCTTTATAGGGCATGCTTTGCAATTTTACAGACATGGCATTTCGAATCCAAAATACTTTTATTTTTCTATTAAACATGAACTTTTACATCAGCAAGTTTCAAACTTACATTTTACTGTCAATTGATAAGATATTTTTCTTTGCATTTGTTTTATTTGATGCTCAATCCATTTATCTAATGTGTAGCATTTTTCTTTGTCGGCTGATTGTAACTCTACACTTTTGGAATAAAACTCCGATTTCACTCGCAAAAGAAAAATATGTAAATCTAATGTTGTTGTTTATGTTATATATGGACTGAGTAGAGATGAAGAGCCTGGATGATGCACTTAGCAAGATTTCATATAACTTATCAAAAAAACCTCTAGAATAATAAAATTTACAATTCATTTGACTTATTAGTAGATGTTCTCATGAGAATACTAGAAAATAGGAATCCTCTATTCCATCAAGAAGAGAATTTGTAGACCATGTTCTCATGGCATAATATTAGCAAAAGAATGATGTTAGTAAAAAAAGTGCACAATAATTAGAAATATGAAGTGTATCCATTTCAATCAGTTTGCAAATTAGGAATAAATGAAGAGTGGATATGGTAATGATATAGTCATAGTTGTAATCTGTCATTTTTTTTGTGGCCTTTTGTGTGCATACGGGTTCAATTATTCCTATGGCATTTTCTTGCGAAAAATAATCCTATAACATTGTTGTATCCAAAAGAACTGGCCCACAAAGCAGGTTTGATTTAGAAGGAAAAAAAAACGCTATTCTCCTCAAAGCGGTAGACGGTAATCCCCCTATCGAAGCCATCGATTCGAATCAGACCCACGGCGAGGAAATGGCAGAGCGGCCGCGGTGGCAGGAGAGGCAGCAGCTCGCGCGCCTCTGCGACCTCGTCGCCGACTCCCTCCTCCCCCACCTCGTAAGCAACGCCGGGCGCTCGTATCTGGTAACCGCGGCCTCCCAGCTAGCCTCTCACGCCGCTTGCGCTGTCCTCCCTCCTCTGCAGGAACCCGAACCGCTGGCGACGCGGCGGCCGCAGCTCACGAGAGAGGAAGAGCGGCGCATACTCGTCGCGCTCTCCCGGGTAATCCTCTAGCTTCGATTCGATGATTTGATTTACTGCTGCTTTACGTTTTCCGTTCCCGTTCTTCCCATGCTTGTTTTGAGGACTTTTGTTTGTTATTAGGTAAACAAGGCAATTCGAGGTTGGGACGACGACGAGGTGGATGATGGGGAGCAAGGGTGCGCATCGGATCAGGTATTGCTTCAGACTTCAGTTGCTTAGTTTTTGGTCCCTTTTAACTGTTTATCTCTGTACTACAGTAGTCCTTAGTTGGATTTCCCTGAGCCATTCATCGGTCGCTCTGATGTTTAGTTTTAGGGTTTACTGGATTATTAGAATTAACATACTGTTGACACACGAACACGTCACGTGTACCCTCGACGCCGGGGATGATGCACCGCAGCTCACGTCGAAGGAGACCCGACCGACAGCGCGATACGCAAGACAATCAGCGGGCGCTTTTGAAGACCCGAAACCCCACACGCCCGGGAGGGACCCCGTCAGGGAGTGCGGCGGCTATGGGCTGCCCTAGGTCGATTCGCTCGCCCCTAGAGCCTCGTGGATCGCTGCCCTCCAACGCGAAGAACGAACGAATAACGAGAAAGAAAAATACAAGGGTAGGGGATAAAGATAGATGAACACAAAAGTGTAATAGATTGATTGGTTCGATTGGTGTTGTTCAATCGGCCATCACCCCCAACATATATAAGAGGCGGCTGGACTTCCCGTACAAGCAAAGGATTCATCTAGGCTTTTCTTACAAAAAATTATATCAATTCACGTCCTAGAGTCCTAATTCTATTCCAACTCGGATTCAGTCTGAATCTGGCCCAACTTCTGTCTTCCTCCTTGCGCGGGCCGCCGAGCTTGCATATGACCTCCGATCAAGACGGCCCAAATATGAAACTTGTGCGCCTCGACGAGACGAACAATTCTTATGTTGAACACTTTTCCAAATAAGACCATCTTAAATATTCTACGAAGCCATCTTTAATATCCAGTCGGACTCGGTCATGTAACGGACTGGATTGTCCGAGTCTCGTAGTGAACTTACAGGCCGTATACTATCTCAGATGATAATGACTCCAAAAGCAAAGTTCACCGTTTTGACGATGCGCACAACTTCCGTGTTGATCACTTTTCCATCCGAGGTCATCTGGATTACCTTTCGGGCACATCTTCAGTTTCACTCGGATCCGAGCTCATCCACTCAGATATTAGAGTTTTTCGTCCGACTGGACCTTTTCACTTGGATGTTAGAGTCTTTCACTCGGAAGACAATCTTTCACTCGGATGACTATATTTCACTCGGAAGGCGATATCTTACTCGAACGTCAAGTTTTCATTCCGACGGTAATCTTTTCACTCGGAATAACTTCACTCGGATGATAATTTCACTCGGATTACTATATTTTCACTCGGAAGCCAATCTTTTACTCGATCGATAAGTTTTCACTCGACCTTTTACTCGATCGGTAGGTTTTCACTCGGATGGTAAACTTTTCACTCGGATTTCCCGACTGAAAACACAGCCTGATCTTGATTTGCCTCTCCAGGTTGCATACGATCTTGGATTGAGACAAATTTTATATGAAAAACGATCGGCTCGACGAGACAAAACTTTTTCGTGTTGAAGGTTTTTCGATTCAAGGCCGCCTTGATGGCCGAATTACTCGCACAACCTATCAGACAAGTGTCGCACCTCGCGCCATATTTCCGTTGAGGTTCGGTCTGCAGTGTATTGCCTCTAACTTTTGCATATGAACTCGGATTGAGATGATTTATATATCAAAATCGATTGGCTTGACGAGACGAAGACAATTCCTTAAGAGTGCTCCTTCATCCGAGGTCATCATAAAGACGTGATTGGCCAAAAACCACTCGAAACATTGAATTATGACACTCGGAGTATAGTTTCGGTCCGTAAGATAAGGTCGAATGAATATAACCGAAACATCAAAGTTGTCCCACTCGGCGATGTGAATCTTTTCATGCTGAAAACCCGTTCACTCGAGACCATCTTCATTGCAATCTATATCTTGCCAAAATCAGGTGTCAACACATGCCCCCCTGTTTTCTGGCAGAGCTTGCGTGCCAGAAAATACCTTGCTTAGGGTAATGTTTAAGCACGATGTCAACACTCCATCGGCTGTGCATGTTGAGTATGATAATTTTAATCATCCATATGCTCATGTTTGTTGCTTCTTCGGTAGAGCCTCTTGGATAATAGTTGTCTGAAAACAACAATTGGATGTCACAAAGGCTTCCACGTAAGTTTCTTATGTCAATCCGGACCTTGCATTTGTCCAGGCATTCCCTGGGAATATTAGAACCCTTCAACGAAGACGGTTGCCGAACGATTATGACCATGCACCTCAAAGGAATACCGTCAACTGTTCGGCGACTCAACTCGTTATCAAAGTACACCATCAAGCCTCCGCCGAACAACGTCTGTCTCCTGACTTGGATCCTGCAAATAAATAACATTTGGAGTCGGGGCTCTTTTATGCACTAGACCCTTGATTGGTGGTCGACTCAATAATTAAGTCGGCCTCGCCAGTATTGGCAAACAATGAGCATCGGCTATAGGAGTAGGAAATCAACCATGGTGAACACCGTTAGCTAGATGCCAGGTTTGTCAACACAATGAATTCTGAGGGCGATATGCAAATATTGGCCATGCGTTCTTATCTCAAAAGTGCTCGGGAGTCCGTCCACCAAAGTGTGAATAGCCGAAATAAGTCAGATGTTTCGGCTGAGGATAAATTCCATAGCGTTGATTTTGATGGTACGATTGAAGAATATGGATGAGACGCCTCCTGGAGTCTCCTATATGAAAATTGTCGTCCTCGCCTACGGGCTTTACACTTGTACTCCCTTATTTCTGCTGGCTTCGCAACAGGAGATGTGATGCCGCTCTTGACTCGAGGATTTTCCTTAGGAACCCAGGCCATGTTCCTCTTCTCCAGCTCTTTGGCCCTAAGACGTTTTAGCTTCTTCTGTTGCGAATATGGTAAGCCGAGTGGGCGTCCCGGCTGGGACTTTGGTTTATGCACTGGCAAATTCTTCCTGACTTTGGGCATCTCTGGCTTGGCCTGTCCAAACTTGACTATTGGATCCTTGAATTTTACTTGCTTCACTTTCTTGTCCTTAGCAGCCAACATAGGCCCGGCTGGCTTTTTGTCATTTGGAGTCGGATCTGAAATAGCACTCTTGCGGCCATCCTTTTCTTTCTTCACCTTTTTAACACTTGTTGCAATAGAAGGTCGGACATCATTTCTATTTTGACTGCTCCTCTTGGGAACCCATGCCATGTTCTTCTTTCTCAACTCATGTGCACTAAGTCTTTGTAATTCCTTCTCTTGCCAATGTGCTAAGCCGAGTGAGCACGTCGGCTGTGATTTTGTTTCAACCAATGCCAACTCTTTTTTGGCCTTGTGCACTCTCAACTTCTTCCCTTCAGATTTGGCACTTGATTGACTTGCCTCGTTGCCTTTTGTAGCCAATGTCAATACTTTAACTGGCTCTTTGTTATTTGAGAACAAATCTGAAGTAGCACACTTACGACCATCTTTCTTGACCTGGTACACTTGCTTGACCACCTCTTTCTTGTTCCTTGAGCTCCGGACCGATTCCTTATGATTGAAACGGTCTTTGACGTGTGATTGTTCATCAAATGTTGATCTTTTTGGAGCTGCATAATGTTGGCGAGATGATCTAAAATAAGATGGATAATTTGCCCTTGTATCATACGTGCCCCATGATGGATATGGATTTACATGAGCGTAGGGAGGCATCCACGACATTGGCATTGGCGGCCCAAAAGCAGGATATGAAGTCTGCTTGCTCAACGTCTTCCTTTGCCAATCCAAGTCTTCAGATTTATGCCTTGGGGGTGACTTCGATGCTTTTGCTTCACTCGGCCGATAAGCACTCTTTGCCTCACTTATCTTTTGGTACTTTTCTAATAACTGCGCGAAAGTGACTTTTGGTTTTTTGCTTTTGTGCTTACCATGGCATTTGCTTTCTTTGGTTGTGCGTGCACCGGTCTTTGAATTCTCTTGTTGCCCCCCAGTGCTAGATGTTATCATTGTAGCTTTGATGAAATTTCCATCTTCAAGATTGTTCTTGATGCACTTTTTAACAATATCATTGCTCGAAGACTTGACCCCATCATCATTGACGTGTACATGTCCACTTTTAGATAAATCGGCTGAAGATAGCCGAGTCAACATTTGATGGCCGTCAAAATGATCCGACTGTCCAAATGATCGTGCCTCAACAAACTCCAAACGTCCTATCTTGTCCGATTGCTTGACTTGATGGATCATGTTGCAATCTTTGACATTTTGCTTAAATGAACATTGCGTTGGCTCTTGTCTTGACGGCTCGACATCGTGATCAATTATAATAATAAGATTAGTCAGCGATGTACCGATGATGTGATCCACTATGACTGCACTGGACGTACACTCCTGGTCCATTAACCGATATTGTGATACCGGCTTCGATACAAAACAACCGAGCGGTGTCAGTTTAACATCATCCGACTCGTCTATGCATTGATTTTCGTCCTCCTTTCCCGATGCTCTTGAATCGGCTATCCTGGAGAACTTTGAACCTGGCTTTATACTCCTGCAACCAAAATAATTACAGAATATACGTCTCATCTGAGACCAAATGTTAGCCAGGCATGAAACAAACAAAGTTGCCCATATGAATATAAAGTTCAGTCGGCATGACGGGAACAACTTTGGTTGCGATAAGTTGTCACTATTAGCCTCTATGAATGGTGCCATGTGTTGATCAGCATGATTAGTAACAAGATAATTCGAAACAAACAGATTACTCATCTCGATCGGTCTTTCAAAATTAATTAGAATCTTACTAACGGGTGCATCAACAATATGATTTTGACCGAATCGAAAACTGAGTAAACTCTCGGCTAGGTGTACCTTTGTGAAGTCGTTGGAACGAGAAGATGGTTGCACCACTGGAACAATACCTTGCTCCGCTTCTGAATAATTCTCGAATGCATCTTCCTCTTTTTCTGGATCTCGTGCCTCATCACTCGGATTGCCTGAATAGATTTGACTTGGATTTCCCGAGTAGATTTCACTCGGATTACCCGAATGGATTCCACTCGGCCGCTCTTCGTCAGCTATACTTCGTTCAGCTGCACGCTCTGGTTCTTGGTCTTCGTCACTAGTCAAACTTTGTTTGCCCATATAACTTTGCTCTTGATGCTCATCAATTTCTTTTGCACGGAACTCATAGGGCAGCATGTAAGCTCCCTCACATCCAGAAAAATCGAGCACGGCCAATTTGTTGCGTTTACCGTTCTTTTGCTTGGTGAAGCTTGCATCTTCTATTTTGGTACACGCAGCAATAACTGGCTTGATGCACTCGGCTCCAGCGGCTTTAGCCGGTGATGCACTCGGCTGACACGATGCACTCGACTGGCTCGATGCAACGCACTCGGCCTTAAACGTCTCAGTGGTTAATTTGGTTTCAATTGAATCCACCATTGTCTTGTCACAAAAGGAACTGTTCAACTCAGCTGTAGACGACTTAGTCATATTTGACTCAGTTTCAACCGAATCAACCGTATTAGCTGAGTGAACCCTTTCTTGACGATTTTCTTGCAAAGCTTCTTTTTTATCTTGCCCCAAAATTGCAAAGGAGCCAACATGGTTGCTACATGGAGGAAGACACTTGACGTATTCTTGCAAATATTCCACTCCACGTTTCTTCTTGAGTGCTTCATAAGCATGTCGATATTCTGCTGGTAATTCCTCAAGAGTTGGCGTAGTAAATTCGTTGACGCTATTCCCTGTGAGCTTTGGCTTGATCTTGTCCACTTGGGCCACATGTTTTTCTTTATACTCAGCCCTGCTTGGATCAGCTTGCCCCCCAATACTTTTATGATCTTTCGGCAATGAATTGATGTTGCCGAAATTTTGCGATTGTATAGGGGGTGTATAACATGCTGCAATGATAGGTGAAGACATGTGCACTGTTGTTGAATATTTTCTCATGCCAATTTGATCAATCGGTAACACTTCATCTTCTTTCAAAACCCTAGCTTTTATTGCCTCATAATCAGGAACCAAACCTTTATCATGTTGCTCAAGGCAAAGAGTGGTAATCTTCTTATTTTGCGCTAAGATTTTTAACGCAGCCAAAGTCACCTCATCTCCTGCAATATTAGACACATACACTCCTGTAGAATCTCCATTCACTCGGCCATAAAAGTGAGCCGAGTCATGAATACTTTTAGTTGCATATGATGCTGAACAATTAATATTATGAGGTGTATTATATGATGACTGAGGATAACCGTCCAAATAGCTAATGGAAGCATGGCCGATTGCCTCATTCATCGGCATGTTTGGGGATAAACCCGCATATTGCGAGTTGGCTGCCGATGGATAAAACTGTGAGATGCCCTCCTGCACATGAGGTGTCATATATTGATCACTCGAACAAATTGTGTTGTTCATCGGCATATTGAAAGATGTTGTCGATGCACGAAAGTTCAGATTCATAAGTTGCATGTCGCGATTATGTAAATTCCAAGTTTCTCCAACGGAATAACTAGTCGGCCTTTGCTCGTTAGGGCTAGCCGACATGACATGTCCATTGAAAGATCTAGCAACATCAGCATAATGGCTATTTGCATCTACGTAAGGAGATTGATGATACATGTTACCGTTGTAGATTGCAGCCGCTCGATGACGCTCTCCTCTTAGCAAGAACAGGCTGGAGACTGTTCAAAGCTTCGTCCCCAGCGGAGTCGCCAAAAAGTGTGTTGACACACGAACATGTCACGTGTACCCTTGACGCCGGGGGTGATGCACCGCAGCTCACGTCGAAGGAGACCCGACCGACAACGCGATACGCAAGACAGTCAGCGGGCACTTTTGAAGACCCGAAACCCCACACGCTCGGGAGGGACCCCGCCAGGGAGTGCGGCGGCTATGGGCTGCCCTAGGTCGATTCGCTCGCCCCTAGAGCCTTGTCGATCGCTGCCCTCCAACGCGAAGAACGAACGAATAACGAGAAAGAAAAATACAAGGGTAGGGGATAAAGATAGATGAACACAAAAGTGTAATAGATTGATTGGTTCGATTGGTGTTGTTCAATCGGCCATCACCCCCAACATATATAAGAGGCGGCTGGACTTCCCGTACAAGCAAAGGATTCATCTAGGCTTTTCTTACAAAAAATTACATCAATTCACGTCCTAGAGTCCTAATTCTATTCCAACTCGGATTCAATCTGAATCTGGCCCAACTTCTGTCTTCCTCCTTGCGCGGGCCGCCGAGCTTGCATATGACCTCCGATCAAGACGGCCCAAATATGAAACTTGTGCGCCTCGACGAGACGAACAATTCTTATGTTGAACACTTTTCCAAATAAGACCATCTTAAATATTCTACGAAGCCATCTTTAATATCCAGTCGGACTCGGTCATGTAACGGACTGGATTGTCCGAGTCTCGTAGTGAACTTACAGGCCGTATACTATCTCAGATGATAATGACTCCAAAAGCAAAGTTCACCGTTTTGACGATGCGCACAACTTCCGTGTTGATCACTTTTCCATCCGAGGTCATCTGGATTACCTTTCGGGCACATCTTCAGTTTCACTCGGATCCGAGCTCATCCACTCAGATATTAGAGTTTTTCGTCCGACTGGACCTTTTCACTCGGATGTTAGAGTCTTTCACTCGGAAGACAATCTTTCACTCGGATGACTATATTTCACTCGGAAGGCGATATCTTACTCGAACGTCAAGTTTTCATTCCGACGGTAATCTTTTCACTCGGAATAACTTCACTCGGATGATAATTTCACTCGGATTACTATATTTTCACTCGGAAGCCAATCTTTTACTCGATCGATAAGTTTTCACTCGACCTTTTACTCGATCGGTAGGTTTTCACTCGGATGGTAAACTTTTCACTCGGATTTCCCGACTGAAAACACAGCCTGATCTTGATTTGCCTCTCCAGGTTGCATACGATCTTGGATTGAGACAAATTTTATATGAAAAACGATCGGCTCGACGAGACAAAACTTTTTCGTGTTGAAGGTTTTTCGATTCAAGGCCGCCTTGATGGCCGAATTACTCGCGCAACCTATCAGACAAGTGTCTCGCACCTCGCGCCATATTTCCGTTGAGGTTCGGTCTGCAGTGTATTGCCTCTAACTTTTGCATATGAACTCGGATTGAGATGATTTATATATCAAAATCGATTGGCTCAACGAGACGAAGACAATTCCTTAAGAGTGCTCCTTCATCCGAGGTTCATCTTGAAGACGTGATTGGCCAAAAACCACTCGAAACATTGAATTATGACACTCGGAGTATAGTTTCGGTCCGTAAGATAAGGTCAAATGAATATAACCGAAACATCAAAGTTGTCCCACGCGGCGATGTGAATCTTTTCATGCTGAAAACCCGTTCACTCGAGACCATCTTCATTGCAATCTATATCTTGCCAAAATCAGGTGTCAACACGTACCAAACTTGCAAGTAACCAGTAGCACATAAATGTAGTCCGTATTGTAAGATGTCTCGTGGAGCAGCTCGAGTGTGCCAATCATGCAACCGACAGAGTGAGTTTCAGTCAGTAGTTAGAATAGAAAATTGAGCTTTCACATGCTTTCCTTGAAACCTACAGGTCTTGTGCATTTTTATTGAGATATTCTGTACCATACTTAATTTTTGTCTTGTATCTTATTCTTATATTTTGTTGAACTCAAACTCATGCACATTTGCTATCTATACTTTAGTACAATGTTATTAAGAGATAATACATATTTACCTGTTTCATCCCCTTGCCTTTTTGGAGATTGTTTCGTGCTCGGAAGAAGCTCACAGTTGCTGTTTGCCACCTGACCACCATTTTGATGATGGGTTTAGCTGCCTGGCCAATATTATCTCCATAGTGGTAAGAAGTTCTCATGTGATGTCCTCCATGTTTCATGCCCCACCCCCCCCCCCCCCCAGCCAAGCTGCTGCATATCCAGACCAACCTGCCCTCATGCACAAGCATCATATACCCATCAAGGTTTTTGGGCAGTAGTACCTTTTTGAAAGTTATTTTTCTATCAGGCGTCAGTAACTAATAACACTCATGTTGTGTTTTCTTTTCTAATAATAGAACTTGGCTACATTTTATTTTGCAACCTCCTGCTTTGACATTTTTTAGTAATTACTTTTGACATGAGGAGAAGAGCAAGGGTGAAGCTCACAGTTTCGGAATATGTATCAATCTTATCGTTTGGTCCATAAGTAGCGTTGGCGTGTCCAAACTAAACCTACCTACATGACAATGGATAACATCAACATTGCACCAATAATTAACCTGAGGAACTTGTGGAACTTTGAGTCCTTTATTATTTCAGTATTAGATTGATAATTTGTGGTGGCATCACATCAGGCTATTTGTTGGACTCGCTGCTTTTAGGTTTATAATGAAGATATTATTTATTGTTGAAGTGGCAATTTGGCATAATGTTTTGGGTGTGCATCCTATTCATGCCAATTTGCCACCCCATCTAACATCTAGCATGTGCAGAACTGTGTGTGCTGCTGTCAATATGCTCGGCTTGGCATAACCTTTTGCCTTGGTGATTTTCATTGTTCTTATACACCATCCACTTAAATTCATATTATGAATATTGGCTAGTGTGTTGTTATTTATCTTACTTTATGTACTATTGCAGCCCGGAGTATCATGGCTCATAAGCTACTGAACTTCTATGTTACCCCATCCTTTTCAGGTTGGCTTACTTCATCTATGTAGTGATTATATTAAGCACTCAGCTGGGAATATCTTGATGGCCATCTCTAATTCCCTAATGAAGTTTGTATGCTGCTCATGCTCTTCTCCTTGTTTTTATGGTGCATAAGTTTCTCTATAGAATTATTTATTTATTATTGTATCTGTTGTTGTGTTCATAGGAAGCCGTTTGGATTCAGTTTGTTGAGCTGGTCTGGGCAGCTATACACACGGTATCAACATGCGCTCATAATCATTCTACAATTAATGCCACCAAAGGTTCTGTTGGTTGTTCCTCTGCTGCGGAAAGCATAAGTCAAGACACTACGACTGAAAGCACCAGTATTACAAGCTTTATAGCAGTACTCAAACTACGATGTGTCAATACCAATAGGCAGATAATGACTTGCCTCTTTCGAGTACTACACATTATTCTGAAGCTTCTGAAACTCAATGACTCTGAACTGAAAGATGACTTCATTTGCCTGTCCATTCATCATATTCAGAAGTTACATTGGGATCCTGGTTACCGACTCAATGCCGGGAAAGTTGTAAGCATTGTCACAGATGACCGACATAGTTTGACTAAAGATTCTGCACAGTTTGGAATTGTGTCAGGCAGTCTCCTCCAGCTCTTGTGCTCTTTAGTTGAGCAAAGTGACACAGAAGACACAGACCTACGAGATATATTTGTGGAACTTGCAGATGTCATTCCTAGATTAGCAACTTTCTTACAAGAGCAACAGGATATCCCAAAAAGTCTCTCTCAGTATTCAAAGCACAAAATATTGGTAGTTTTCATACATTCAGCAATCTTTTCTTACGAAGTTGAAACAATCTGTAACCAAGTACTCATCAATCATTGCTTTCTCGATGCAGATGTTAATGATAAGGCTTAAGCCTCACATACAGCAGAACTGCTCACATGTTGTTTGTTTGCTGAAATTACTTCGACGCCACTTTCAGAGTCCACTCCATGAACCTATGTTCCAACATAGCACTAAACTGGAGAACTGTTTAGAAGGATCCCCATTTTTGTTAAGTGGTGTAGGTTTGGGCGAGCTTCAGGATAAATCTACTCGGCACTTACAAAGGCAGGCTATGTATTTGTTTCTTAGTTGTTCGATAGTCTTGGCTTGCAGTGGAAATGATAGTAGACTGAAATGTTCATGTAAGAGAGATCAATGTTGTCACAAGGGGGAAGGCTGCACTGATAATTGCAACTATTTTGGCATATCAGAAATCTCAGTTTGGTTTCAGAGATGTTGCTTAGACAAGATTTTGGACTCAAAATCATCAACAGACATTGTTTTATGCTTTCTGCAGTTATATATGGAGGAGGTATGCTTCTGCTCTAAATGCCAGAAATCTCATTAACTTTGTTCATTGTTCAATGACAAAACGAGCTTCTGTGTGAGTTGGTCGGTTTTCGTTATGTCTTCTAGGTACTAGATAAGTTGGGTTTCATGTTCATACTCATGCATTTCTGATTCTGTTTGTCTTCATAAGTGATTGTTGTCAGCTTTTGCAGGTAGTTTGTTTCTTTACAGTAGAGTATTTGGATCTATATTAGTGCACATTGCTAGGGAGTTGCTTTCTGTGTTGAGTACATCTTGAGCATCAGTGAGATATCATGCTCATTATACCTCAAATTTGCTAATGTTTTTCTTTGCACATACAGTTCCTCTCCTCTCCTGTCCCCGTTCGTCCAATGTAAATTGTACTTCAGGCCAAATGCTGAAGCCTTTATCTTCTTAATGCTTTGTTTTATTAGTGTTAACATGTATTCCTCGTGTTTGAGTAAATGTTATAGTATTGGGCATATGCTCCTTCATATTGCAGGACGATATGTTATTCATCATTCTCTTGCAGCTTTTGGATGCTCCACTTATTTCGTTGGCAATGTAAGCAGAAGATATACCATATAATATTTCATAATGGAAAGTTATCCAGACTGTAGGTATGTTTATATAGTTACCACCTTCTATCCAAATTTGCAGAGATAAGATGGAAACTAAATGGACGTCTGAACTTATTGGTGCCAAACTGTTCTCCGTAGTTTTTGACCCAGTTCGTATTTTTCATCAATGGCTTTCATTGGTGAGTCAGTCAACATGTTATACATCTTATTCTGCTAGATTTGCTAGATGCTCATTTATCACTGCAAAGCAGTATTATGACATTCAGTTCTTGTTCATTTGATTGTGCAAATAGCTTCATGCTGTCATGGTTTCTTGGTGACGTGTTATTAAAGATGTAGCAACAAGCTTCCAGTAGTTTATGCAGTACAGGATAGGAGATGCCATCCTATAATGATTTTTTAGCTGAGGAATTCTGGTTACTGCACTCCATAGAGTAAGTAGGCAGCTAATTCGTTAGGGCTCTAATAACAATCAAGATAATAGGTCCGGATAAGTGTACATCAGCTACCATAGCTAGAGGTAAATCATCTCTTGTTACTATCACGTACTCAACTTAAGCATACTGGTTTTCTAAGTGAGTGTGAGACTGTAGGCATGGGTAAATTTCAGATGGTCTATAACTTCAGATTGTAGGAATGTGTTGCAGTTTGCACATAAGTACAAATAAATATATTTTTATTAGAGTGTTCGGCAATTTGTAACGACACTTACCAAATGTGTTATTTAGGACTCCTGAGTTTGCTGACCCATGAGTCATTTCTTTTCTATAGATCATCCAAATTCATTCTCCTGTTTGACTGTATAATATACATTTTGAGTTGTTAATTGTTTATTGTATTTATTTTGCAGTTGCACTATGATCACTTGGTACTTGTTGATTATCTCATATCTAAAGATGTAGGTGTGCATTGTGCCCAGTATCTATTACGGTCAGTTAGTAGCTTCCATATTTTTTCTGATACAGTCAAATGACAGACACGTGTAGGCTCCCCAATGTGATGTCTATGTCTCTGTTCTCAGGTGCTTACGACTGGTATCTGGGTGTTGGGATGCTTTTGTCGATGATTCAGTTTACGAGGCACAAATACAAAAATTCAACTGTAAAAGGCAAAGAACCTTGAAAAATATAAATAGTTTAACTGGCAGCTCAATGGAAGGCACTAAGTTGGGTTCCTCTCATGACAAGGAAAATAAGAGCAAAGAACAGCTTTTCCTGAGTGCTAAAGTGTGTCTCCTTTCGTTAAAGCGAACTTTGGAGGATCTTCATAAGAAAGATTTATTCCCTTACAATCCAAAGCCTCTGCTTAAAAGGTCCGTGACCATGATGATCTTTTCCCTGCTTAGTTCAGTGATATATTTGTTTCGCTTCTACTTTCGCCTTTTTTTATTCAACCACTCCCTCCGTCCCATACTAGTGTAGTGTCAAAAAACGTCTTACATTATGGGACGGAGGGAGTACCTTTTACTCAAAATGCGCATATAGATAATGTTTTGTTGCAGCTTGTCCAGATTTGAGGAGCTCTGTGTGCAGTACTGAAACAATTAAGTTGCACCCGGTGACACGCTACCATTTCTGTGGTTGAATATTTGGTAATCAGATACTGTAACTTCCTTTGCTGGTTACATGTGTATATATTGGCTCGCACAATTCATTTGGTAACTACAACTTTTAATTAGTACTTCAGTTTATGATCTGGTTTCTCCGATTGGTTGTCCACGGTCTTGGACGCTTCTCCAGCCTCTCTGCGGTGCGGCCTGGTCTCCGTTGCCACCCTCATTGCCTGGTCACTCTGGCAATACCGCAACGCTGCAGTCTTCGACAAGATCATGCCCTCTACCTCGGACCTTGTTCGCGCGATCATGGAGGAAGCTCGCTCCTGGGCAGCTGCCGGAGCCACAGGAGTTAATGCATTAATCCCTGTAACTTGAACTGATGTTTTTGGGGCTGAGCATCCCCTCTGTCCTCTGCTCACCTAGCGTCCCGGCCACGCCAGCTTGTGTACGTGGCTAAGTCGCTTCTCTGTACTTTCTCCCCTCTATCAATGCAAAGATACGCTCCAAAGCGTATTCGTGAAAAAGTTTATGATCTGGTGTACCATCTGAATTGGCTGAATCTTACAGATAAGGAAGTTTGTGGCGTCAGGCTGCACACAATCATGACATTGTAGATCCTGCGCTGCACCAAAAGTGAAGTGCTGTTGATATTTTGTAGGTACCTTCTTCACCTAGCTTAAGTGGTACTGGTTTAGTGGCAATTGGTTCTTTCGCTTTATCTTCATACCTTGCTTTTGCTATATATGAGAATTAGAAAATCCGCGAGTTAAAAGCTTCCATTGGGCATGGCACGGGCCATCAGAATCAGAACAGGAAGAAAGGTATGGTCCACCCACAACATAGCACAAATGATTCAGTCAGCAACAACACTTGAATTTGTGCATACACAACATACTATAGGTACTTAAATGGAAATTTAGGTTGTCATACCAAATGTCAGATGTTTTATAGTTTATAGATACTCCGATGAATGCATGCATATTACAGGCTATGATTCATCTCGCCTGAAACCGCATTTACACTGCAGGCTGTACCTCCTCATCTTGATGCAATTTTCCGCCATCCTGGCACTCACATGCAGCTTTCTGATTATTTTGACATCAATATATTCAGAGAAAACAGTACCTGCCTTTCAACTCATTGATCAGCTTCGACCCTTCGAGAGAAAACAGTACCTCTACAACACAGGACACGTACATGGGTACAATGAGTTGAAAGGCAGTTCCAAGGGTCGGAAACAGAGGTAGTAGCAAGTCAGTACTACAGGGAAGAGTTGTATATGTAACTGCAGTTTGTGGTCTGTAGATATATGTGCATGACAATACATGTACCTTTCGGCCACCCAAGGACAAACCTTATAAAAGTAAATCAAAATGTGGTTAGACTTCAATGCAAGTACTTCAGTAAGCAACACACTATTTCCACCAATCCAGACTCAAAACTAAAACACAGCAAATTAATTGGACACACCAGATTACCAGTCATCTTGAGTCCCCAACAGGAAGGCCATGGCCTCTCTAATCATGCTTGTGTCATGGACCATTTGGAACGAGCGGAATGCCCGTGTTTTTCGAAACAAGAGCGCCCCACCACCAATCTTGCTAAACAACATCATCTGCGAGGCAAACCTTTGGATCACCACGGGAGCTAAAAAATTAGGGAACATTATTTTGTGTGAGTAATCATCCATGCCGTGTAAAAGTGTACCCTTGTAACAAACTCTATTCTTTTTTTATTTAATAGATGAGGCAAATCTTTTGCCTCCATTTCAAAAATAAAATAAGTTGTTATGACGCAAGATTCGCGCCGCTAAAGACATTGTGAAGCAAACTAAAGTGGGTCCAAAACTCTCAACAATTTTACCAATCGGACATACCAGATTCCCAATCC
Source organism: Triticum urartu (assembly GCF_056163025.1). Taxonomy (NCBI): domain Eukaryota; kingdom Viridiplantae; phylum Streptophyta; class Magnoliopsida; order Poales; family Poaceae; genus Triticum; species Triticum urartu. The sequence continues at coordinate 398,606,604 of NC_141874.1, forward strand.
ATCATTATCTTTTATTGGTCACCTTGACAGAATGGTAAAATATGTGAATATAACAAGTACAGTATAGTTCTGTAAGCATCAGCAGAATAAGATGGCAACTCAGAACTTCAACAATGGGTCCACACAGTGAGCACTGCCCACCATCCTCAAAGTGATGGCTAGACAGAGAGAGTTAATTAATGTCTGGAAAATTATTTGAGAAGTATGGCATTTAATGAGCCCAAGAACTGGTGCTCCTGGTTGTTCTTGGCAGAGTGGCGGTTCAATACCACTTATCACATTGCAACAAAATTTACTCCATTTCAGTGCATGTATGGATTTCCTCCACCTATGATTGGTGAAGTCTCAGTACCTAGACCAATAGATGCTGATGCCCAAACTTTTCTCCAGAAAAAAGAAACTATGATGGCTCAACTCAAACACAACCTTCTAGTAGCACAAGAAAGGATGAAAAAGTATGCAGATAGAAACATAACATATAGACAATACAATGTGGGAGATATTCTTTATTTAAAGATGCAGCCTTACAGACTTGCAGCATTTGGTATCAAGACAGGCTTGAAACTTACAACAAAGTTCTATGGCCCTTTTTTTCAACGCAAGGACTAATTTAAAATTAGATAATAATTTTCAAATTTAAGAGCATTTTTTCAATTTGAGAACAAATTTTGGACTCACGAACAGTTTTTGAATTTTGGAACTTTTTTTAAAACTTAATTGATATTTTTTAAACAAAGGAATTTTTTAAAATCTCGAAGATTTTTAAAGAAGCTAAAAAAGAAAAAACAGAAAATAAAAATAACAAACAAAAATAAACGAAAAAATTTAGGGAAGGCCTGCCACGTAGCTGGGCCAGCCCAAGTTCGCGCGACGGGGCGCGGCCTCGCTTTCCACCGCACGGGTTGGGAAATAGGAGTCCCGGTCTGAGCCGGCTACCTATCATCGTAGGAGATTCTCAAAAAAAAAAAGACCTAGGATATGTACGCAGGTCAGATCTAGAAATACGACGTACAGATACGACCGACCTAGACAATTACAAATACCTAGGTCCGGATCTAGAAATACGTAGATACTGGAACCACATACGTACCCCGGCTTTCCCTTTCGTTTCGAAGCTCTCGCGTTGGGCAGCAAGGTGATCGGCGGAACGCGAAGATCAAATCGAGTAAGTCGCCTTCTTCTTCCTCCGTCGATCCGATCGAATTAGGGTTCGTGCTTTTCGTCCCCTTTTCTGCTTCCTTGGTCTTTTGTCTCTGTTCTTGACAGGGCAAGATCAAGATGGCCGCGGTTCTTCCTGCGCTGCTGCCAACCCCACCGTCGGCCCCAATCGCTACGTTGCTCAAGACATCGCGGACGGACGGGAAGCCTGGCCGTGCGTCGGCGAGCCGGAGATGGATAGATAACAAATTTATGATTCTGGCCGCCGCGTCGGACTTGACCGGCGGTGAGCGCGTCGGACGCGTGCTGTCGGAGATGAGCGGAGGCGAGCGAGTCAGACGCGTGGCATCGGACATGGGCGGCGGCGACCGTGCCGGACGCGTGGCATCGGACACGGACGGCGGTGATCGTGCCGGACGCGTGGCATTGGGCATGGGCGGCGGTGACCGCGCCGGTCGCGAGGAGTCCCAAACAAGCTGGAGCGCTGTCAAGAGGCCTGCCAGCCGCGCTCCTTCCACCGATCGGTGTGACAAGAAGCCCAAGGCTCCGGTCGACAAGGAAGCTGCTCCGGAGACAGAGCAACTGTTCGCTGGCCCGACGTTCATGAGCGTCGTGCCCCCGGATCCGAGCGAGCTCCCGATCCCTTGCTACTTCATGAAGAAGGCCTGCTAGTGGACTAGCAAGTAGCAACAACACATGGGATTGGTTCCTTACTACAGTCGTCGTCGTCGTCGTGTAATCTTGCTTTGTAGCCCAATTTCAGCGCTTGTTAGATGCGCTTTTAGTAGTGTAGTAATTTGTCATGGCTCTGGGTTGTGTTCATGTTAGTAAAACCCAACCCAGAGAGGGGCGGATGGGTGGCATGACAATCATAAACTATCTTCCATGTTATTTTACTCCCCTTGCAATCCTTCCTGCAGTCTTTCCTCTACTGAAGAGTGAAGAAACCCTGTTTTAAGATCACCGTTGAGCCTCACACCTGCTCCGCTAAATCTGTCGCCATAATCAAGACTGGAAATCTGTAATAATCTTCAAGATTGGAACAAGGCAATGTTTCTAGCTAGTCTCTGTTGATTTAACAGGTCGCTTCATTTGTAATTCTTGATCTGGAGCAGCAGTTCCATTTCTACTGCTAGAGCAGAGCTCCTCTGCAACGAACCGGCCATCACAACACAAAGAAAATTATGGTCCACCCACAGCATTGCACAAATGATTCTGTTAAACAACAAATGGGACCTTCACACAGACACTTGAATTTGCGCATACACAACATAATATAGGTACTTAATTGGAAATTTAGGTTGGCATACCAAATGTAAGATGTATTACAGTTTATAATACAGGCTTCTGAAACCGCATTTACACTGCAGAGTGCAGACCCGTACCTTCCTCATCTTGATGCAATTCTCCCCATAGTGGTCTCGAGTAATTAACATGCAGCTTTCTGATGACTTTGACATCAATATATTCAGAGAAAACGGTACCTCTACAGCACAGGACACGTTGAAATGGCATTTACTCGAGCAGGCATAAATGTAAACCTGACATGTTGAACTCACCCACGATTACAAACAGCTGAATGAGAAGACATACTAATTGACCACGCGTTTCTCTTTTCTCATTTCAACCTCCCAACTAGAAACAAATCTAGTTGGTTGATTACAGTGACTTCCACTTTTCTAGATTGATCAAGCGGACTTGCTCCTCTCTTATTTAAACTACACAGCTGAAGATAAACCACTTATTTAAGCACGAGCTATGCAAGAAGCCAGCACCAGCAGGTTCATGTCGACAGATGTATCAATGCATCATCACTGGCGTTCAATTGACGAATAGCACGATCTGCAAAGATATGAGTCACAAAAATCATAAGCATGTCAGCTAATTGAATGGAAGCAGCGCAGCTGCATTTCGTAAAGAAAAAAAGAAGAAGCATTAGCATGCCATTGCTAAAACTTCACTTCTACGAAGAATGAAAATTGGGACATACAAATGATTGAGTTTGGAAGGTGTGCTTCAGGTTGAGTACAAACTACTCCCTCTGTCCCATAATATAAGCGTTTTTGACACTTTTTTGACACTACATAGTGTCAAAAACGCTCCTATATTATGTGATGGAGGGAGTACAAAGGAGACAACATATACAAGTTCCCGGTTATACTTATCTAGTTCATGTTCCAGCACAGATACCATCATCCATATTTTTATGTTGCTTGCCAACAAAAATACTACGTACTTGTACTATGGTCTCTGAGACTCTGACCAAAAATTCCCAATTCATAACTAAATAAATATCCAAGCACGATGCTAGTACCTGGAGTGTAGAAGCTGGTGTAGGGAATGGCAGTGCAGACGCTTCCCCTGCTGGACACCTTTCTTACTCGGCCGGACTTGAGCTCGATGGTGAACAGGCCAACAATAGTCCTCACGAAAATGACACCGACGCCTTCGGCGAAACCACTCACATCGGGCGTGATCATGAGGGCGCGAGAGGGGAGCAGCTTCCCGAGGTCGACGACACGATGTTGTACCCACGCTGCAGCTCCATCGGGATCGACTTCCATGGACCAGAGGTAGATGCTGGATTCCTGCACGCCTGCAAATCCCAGTGTGCCGTCCTCCGCTGTTATGAGGACGATGTTATTCTCATGCACGTCCGGCCGGTCAATCACCGATAGCTTCCTCTCGCCAACAAAGTCGCATTGCAGAATTCGCGTGCTCGGATCGCAGAGGAAGTAGACTGCGTTTCCCGAGAGGGCGCTTGGCTGCATCTCGATGGAAGCATCCGGATGCTCAACAAAGCTCGTGCTGCTCCATGAACTCGCTTCCGACGAGTAGAAGCACGCGGACGTGATCCAGATCCCCTCCTCCTTGTCGGTGCCCACGAATGCCACAAGGAAGGGGTCGTCGCCATGGCAGTCGAGGTGGTCGCAGCCATCTACGGCGCAGAGCACCGCCGCGTTCCAGGACTTGGGGGTCTCGGGAAGGGGAATCCTCCGGTGCCCGTCGGTGACGGGGTCCCAGACGACGAACTCAGCGGGCTTCTGTTCTGATTCTGAATCGTAGAAGAGGGCTCGGCCATGGCGGGCATCGAGTGCGTACCAGCAGCGGCGGTCGGTGCGTGGCGGGCGGAAGGACTTCGCGGTGGGGACGAATCGGGCGACGCAGGGATCCTCGTCGTAGAGGCGGTGGAGGAATCCCAGCATGGGCAGTGCCCCGTGGAACTTGCGGTAGCTGCGGAGGAAAGCGTTACCCGTGAGGAGGCGGCGCCAGGGCTTGGAGACGAGGCAGGCGCGGACGAGGCACCCGGGCTCGTCGGGCGGGAGGCGAAGCAGGATCTCCACGACCACATCGTCCATCAGCGCCGTCGCCGGCGGCATGTCGGAGGAGTTTTTGCTGGGGACGGAACAAGAGGAGGAATGCGACAAGTACTGCTTCGGCTCTCTTGTCCGTTCTCACTGCCTCCCGGCCCCACTCAAGCTGTTAAGAGTAGGAGATGTCAGATGGGAAAGTCTCGAGTGAATCTTTCTTTTCTTTTCTTTTTTATAGGAAATACAACCTGTATTTTTAAAAATAGTAGAAACTTCTGATTTATTCATCTTCAATCATGACAATACAACGAACAGAAGTAATAAAAGATAGAGAATTAACGGTCTGTCTAACATCAGGGTTATTATTGGGTGTAGGGAGAGGGAGAGGCTCACCCCCTAAAATTCAGGGGAGGAGAGATTAATCGGTTGAAAGGATAGTGTAAAATTTATGTAGGTATAAAATTATCGTAAAATATACATCCATATTTGTATACCACCTAGTGATGATTTGTAGTAGATAATTAAAAAGTTGTCATGCTAAGAACCCAAAGTAGGAAGGATTATGCTAGGTAGCGTTTCATATCAAAAACATTCCTTTTATCATTTACCTACTCGAGGACGAGTAGCAATTAAGCTTGGGGATGCTGATACGTCTCCGTCGTATCTATAATTTTTGATTGTTTCATGTCAATATTCTACAACTTTCATATACTTTTGTTAACTTTTTATATTATTTTTGGGACTAACATATTGGTCCAGTGCCCAGTGCCAATTCCGTTTGTTGCATGTTTTTTGTTTCGCAGAATTGTTGAGAAATGCAGCATGCAATTTTAAGAAAATTCCTACGCTCACGCAAGATCTATTTAGGAGACGCACATCAACGAGAGGGAGAGAGTGTGTCCACGTACCCTTGTAGACCGAAAGCGGAAGCGTTCGACAACGCGGTTGATGTAGTCGAACTTCTTCTCGTTCCGACCGATCAAGCACCGAACATACGGCACCTTCGAGTTCTGCACACGTTCAGCTCGATAACGTCCCTCGAACTCTTGATCCAGCAAAGTGTCGAGGGAGAGTTACATCAGCATGACGATATGGTGACGATGATGGTGAAGTGATCCGCGCAGGACTTCGCCTAAGCACTACGAAGATATGACCAGAGGTGTAATCTATGGAGGGAGACGCCGCACATGACTAATATATGTTGTTGTGTTTTCTAGGCGCCTCCCCCCTCATATATATATATGCGAATTATTCTGGTTAATCGTGTTCTATATGATGTTAGTGTAATTTAGAAACGTTTTTTTAGCAACTAAATACCGGTTTTAAATAGGAATCTCGCTCGTTGGCGGATTTTGCTCTCGGGTCATGATGAAATTGCATTTTTTGTAATTTTACTGCCTGAGTTGTTCGACCTGAACTTCCCCCTGTGCTAGGTTGAACTTCCGCCAACATTGTCTAAATGAGGCTTGTGATACACCGTTGGAAAGCTATGTACACAAGTATCATGACCCAAGTCAAATTTTTGGCAAAATGTAAGCGGTTTAAGAGCAGTTTCGAAAATCATTTTTTCTTCATACAGAAAACGTGAATCGTATTTTCGATCACATTTCTAAACCGTTCATCGGAATGAGGCAAATAATATGGCGTTGGAAAGCTACTGCAAAACCGCTCCTTCCACATATTGAATGTTTTCTCTAATTCCCTATGGATAAAGAGTAATTTGGCAAATCGTAAAATTTCACAAACTGAACAACCGAGTTCGTATTTTTATGACATTTCTAAACGGCTAATGCAATTGAGGCAAATGATATGGCATTGGAAAGCTTATGAAAATACTCTACTTTTTCATGCTAAAAGTTTTTTCTAATTTTGAACGGTTTAAAAGTAATTTAGAAAATGGTATAAGTTCCACCGAGTTTGTATTTTCGAGCTAATTTTTTAACCGTAATTCCGAATGCAGCAAATGATATGGCATTGGAAAGCTTGGGAAAATGCGAAACTTTTTGGTATATATATTATTTCTCCCAATTCGTTACAGTTTTAAGTCAATTTTGAAAATGGCTAAAAACATATGTTTGCTGTAATTTCTAAAACTTTATCGGAATGTGGCAAATAATATACCGCTGAAAAGCTATGGAAAATGTGAAACTTTTTCATGTTGACGGTTTTCTCTGATTCCTATCCGTTTCAAGTAATTTCGAAAACGACGAGATCACGCATTCTGTCTTTATCGCGAAACGGATTTTTCAAAAATGCACCACGTGAAGACTTGAACTTCTCGTCATGTCTACTTGAACTTCACTCTATTTTTATGTGCTTTTTTCTATCCTAGTTCTCCATCCACTCACCAGAATTGAGCAAGTGATATATTGATGAAAAGTTGTTGTAAACACACAACTTTCCCGTGTTGATCATCTTTTCATACTCGCGATTGTTTTAAAAGTTTTTCATCCGAAATTCATTCAGTGCAGTCGTTGAACTTCCTGCTGTTTTCACGTTGAACTTCTATGACGTATTTTCGTCTATAATTTTCTCATCCATTCGTTAGTGTTACACAAATGATATTCCTTTTACACAAACCTCTCTTTTTTTTTTACTTTTTCCGACCGAGGACTTGAACTTATAATAACAAAAAGTGGACATTGCCCTTTAATTCATTTTTCTCATATTAAACACACACCATGTAGTACATTAACTTTATCCATTGTAATTTGAATTTTTTATTTTCTTTTTGAAATCAAATTGCTACCAAATAATAACTGAATTTCTTTGTGGATTGAGAGAATTGTTTTAAAATGCATTTTTTTCCCTTTTTGTGTTTTGAAACAAGGAAATACAAGGTGAACCTCTCTCGCAAGAATTTTGAACCTTCCCAGATAGAGCACTTGAACTTCTTTCAACAAACCTTTTAAGCTTTCATTTTTTATACTTTTATTTTCACCTGAAATGCATTTATTGCAGTACTTGAACTTCTCGTTGTTTTCATCATGAACTTCTGTCACATTTTTGTGTATACGTCGAATTACATACAATTGAAGGTCGGACATCATTTTTTGCCATTTTTGAAAACATGTAATTGGAGGTCGGACGTCCCGCAATATAAATTCTGATCCTTGCACGGAGGTGCACGTGAACTTTTTGCAACAAGTCTAAGTTTTTTATATACTTCGAACTTCTATGTTATTTTAAATTGAACTTCTTAGTCTTATTTCCTCGAAAAAAATATGTTTTCAAATAAGCATCAAACATTTTTAAAATTGAACCACATACTTTTATTTTCCCTAGAAATGGAAAGAATTTTAGATTTTCCATATACATCAATTTTTTATTTCTTGATTTAAATTTAACTTCATGATTTTATTTCTTTGGTAGCAAGGAAATATATTTTTTATAAATACCGAACTGCTCTATTTTTGTAAATTGAACTTCTTGGTTTCCTAGTTTTGTAATAAGTATTAAACCGCTTTGTTATTTAAATTTGAACTTCGAAAGTTTTTCTTTTGAAATGGTGAAATCCTTTTTATGAATTTTGAACTGTTCTATTTTAAGATTTTGAAATACTGCGTTATTTTATTTTGAACTTCGTGTTTTCGTTCTTTAATAAGCAGGAAATTTTGAATTTTGTATAAACATCACACTGCTCCATTTTTTCAATCGAACTTCTAGGATTTTTTCTAACGGAGAATATCCCGTCTTTATTTAAAAAATGAGATGTTTTTTCATTCTACCTTCTTGGGTTTCTAATAAACTTTGATCTTCTTTGTCTTCTAAATTTGAACCCCAAGGTTTTTTCTTGAAACGGGGAAATCCTTCTTTTTATAGTTTTTGAAATGATCATTTTTTAATTTGAAATTCTAGGTTTTTCACTCGTGTGCGCACAGTTTTTAGAGAGAAAATAAAGCATGCGTACATTTTTGTGAAGTAAATAGCAAGAGAGAAAAATATAAGGATATAGTGTTGAGAGAAAGCCTATTGCTTAGGCCAACACACGTCCATCAATCCTACAAGCGCGCACACACACACATGTCCTGTAACCACACAGGAGTATAACTGTAGTACAACTTGGCGTACATCTGTAGTAGAATTTTCATGGTCGCTGACATACAACTGTAGTAGAACTTAGCGTATAGCCGTAGTAGAACTTCACCACCACCGGCGTTTAGTCGTAGTAGAACATATAGGTGTAGTAGAACGTCTTGTGGTGATAACAAGTGCAGGTGGCGCAACTTGCTACCGCAGAAGCAGTCAGCAGAAGGAGGGCTGACTTGGAACAGAAGGCTTGCGCGTGCGGATTCAGATTGCTTGCGCTGGATACTGAACAAAAGGATTCTGCCAGCGACCGCGTTGGTCTAGCGACGCGAGGTGAGTGGCATCGCGAAGGGAGTGAGAGGAGCCAATCAACACCTGCCAGTTCAGATCAATAATTTTTTGTTAGTTCAAAATTAAGAGTAGATAAGCAGCAAGACTAGCATATTTTCCCTTTTTTTTGTTTGTAGAAGATGTACATTGGTGCTGCTGTTTGAAAACGACCTCTGTTGCTGTGTGAAACATCTGGTTGAGTATTCTACAAACTTGTCCATCCGCTTCAATAATTCATAGCATTGACCATACAAATTCAGAGTGCATTCAATAGTAGGAATGACATGACACCATCAACTGTCGACTAAATCTAACATCCTACAATCAAATTATGAACAAGTGAGGTCGTGTTGTAAAACATTGTTGATCTAGAATTATTTTTTCACCTGCTAGTAGCTTTTTCCTACAGCTGCTCGTTGCTGCTTGCTTGCCTGCCAAAAGCAGCACTCACGTGCCAAGAAATGTTGCTGCTGCCGGCCAAATCGTCAACTGCACATGTATGTGGCACAAAGGTGTTGGTTTTCCTTAAAGAGAGATACAGTGAACTGTCTGTACATAGAGGCTCAAAAAGGAATATACTGAGGAAATATTGTTGAACAATTTGATTGATTACTTCACTACAAATGTTCATCTACAAAAAAGAAGGATCGATGACTGAGAATTGCTAATCATGGAGCTTTGCTATTGCATTTGTATTCTCACTTATGGCTCTGACATTGCTGCCAATCAATCAACCACACATTTATGCTAGCAGTTTAAACACCTAACACATGGATTTCCTCCTTGTACGTAGCAGTGGCAGGAGCAGACTCCACGTTTCTTACCAGATTCCTCAAGGGGCGCTCCAGAAAGCGTTGAGACGGCGATGTTCGCAACTGTGAACCTCCCTCGGCTCCATTCCTCGTTGATGCCATCTTCTTCTCAAACTTGAAGCCTGAAAAATGCTTCATATTTCACCGATGTACAAGTCCTTGAGTCCATGTGCCTGTTTTGCCTTACAGTCCACATGCCTCCTCTGAGGTCTCTGACTTCTTTGGTCACATAGAAAGTGCATGCATGTTGTAGGCATGAAGCAAGCAAGCAAGTAAGCAAAGCTCTCTACTATGAAGATGACGAAGCTTTGCATTTGCTGGGCCTCAGCCATGAAATTGCTTTTGTTCATGGTGGTTCAGGCTTTTCCTAGTGAGCAACCTAGTTGCCTGAACTTCTGAAGAACAAAAACAAGTACGGTGTCAAGTTAGATTTTCCGAGTAGCTAGTTCCTCAAAATTGTCAGCTGAAGGTCGGTGCCTCCTCCAGCTGTAGGTCGACGTCTCCTACAGCTGAAGGTTGCGGCCTCCTCCAGCTGCAGGTCGGGGCCAATCCACGCATGGGCTGGTAGTCAACCATTTAGCTTGCTAGACTGAATGTATTTCTTTTGGACTTGCCGTGGCTGGAGGATGGGGGAGCTGGATCGGGGCATCACTCGTCAGCGTGTACGCAACTAGGACGATAAACGACATGGGCTGCCATCGCGGACACGACCTTGGGCAGCAGCGGAGCCAGAGGTAGACGAAGGCCAGCGTGTCGTGGAGGCGGTCGGATAGGAAGGCTACAGCGACAGGTGGAGGATGGCCGCGGCGGTCGCTTGCTGTGGTAGGAGGCCGGTGGCTGCAGGTGGAAGAAGGTGGAGGTGGCCGGCGCCGTCGTCGAAGCAGGTGGAGGGAGGCAGCAGGAGGCGCATCGGGACCGGAAGGGCGGCGGCGGGAGGCGCGTCGGGGGGCGGCGGATGGAGGCGCGTCGGGGCCAGGGTGGGCGAAGTAGTGGCGAAGGCGCGTCACAGCCAGGGTGGGCGGCGGCGGGGGCGCACCGGGGCCGAGGGATGCAGCGGCGGGAAGCACGCCGGGGTCGTGGGGCTAGCGGCGGGAGGTGCGCCGGAGCCAGGGAGACGGCGGCGGGAGGTTGGCCGGGGAGGATCGTGGGAGGACGCAGGGGGAGTGGATAAGGTGGGCGCCGAGGGATTTTTTTTCTTTTACGGGAAGTTCGGGCGGGTTGGCCTTTTCAGATCCAGGAACATCTCCGCGCCCTCTTATAGGCCCGATCGTAATTCGAATAGTTATTCTGATCCTCGGATTAGAATAGTGTTACTTTTTCTATGTATATAAGGGCCCAATGAAATTCTCCTGAGATCCCCGACAAACCTACCAGATATAACAGAAAAACACCGCACCACACTCCACCCGCTGCCCCGATCCCCACCTCCTCCCTCGATTCCATCCGCCGAACGCCAGATCTCGCCGTCGCCGCCCCCACGACCCGCGTTGCCGTCGCCACTCCTTCTCCGTCATCGATGCACTCCCTCCCCTGCCGGCGCGCTCCCTCCCTGCGGCCGGCGCGCTCCCTCCTCGCGGCTAGCACGCTCACTCCCCGGCCGGCACGCTCCCTCCCCGCGGTCGGTATGCTCCCTCCCCAACCGGCGCGCTCCCTCCCTGCGGCTGGCTCCCTCCCTCCCCGGATGGCGTGCTCCCTCCCCACGGCCGACACACGCCTGCCAATTCTCCTCTGTGACCGGCGCGGTCCCTCCCCGCCGCTGCAGTCCGCACCTCCTCCATAGATGGCCTGCACCAGCCGCTACAGCCCATCGAGGTGGTGGCCGTCTTCCTCGACCCTGATCCACATCTGCCTGAGCTTCTATGGCTGACCTGCCCAATCGTCGATGGATTCCTTCTCCAAACAGTACAATGGCTACTCCCGCTTTGCCTCGACCTCCCTTCTCCCCCACACGGCGAATGTCCTGCTCCCTACAACACCCATACCGTTCTTTCTCCCCTAGATGCATCTGGTCTCTCTTCAATTACAGGTCAGCACCAGCGGTGCGAACAAAAAAAGGTCAGCATCTGGTCCTCCAGAAGTTCAGTGTGTTGATTTTCTGAAGATCATTAAGTGGACTATAACTATGTATATTTTGCAGGGCCCTGTGATAGGGCATCCACCTTTTTTCATCGAGGTCCATCTGCGTCGAGGCCACCCTGCCATTGTAAAATTTTGCTCTCAAAGGTGTCTATTATTGTGTAGGTAAAACAACCTAAAGTTTTTCTATACCTCAACAAGTTGAACTGGTTATGTATCACCGTAAGTGTAATATACTGCAGTCCAATGTTTGATTATTCAGCAGGCCAATGTGTTCATTAACCAATTCTGTGCACTAAAAAATTATAGCAGGTAGAATGTTTGTGAATCTGTATATTAAAAGTAGTTGGTCAGTAGGCTAATGGCTGCACTGTCTCCGTGGAATAGTTTTCTGGCTCATTTCTACTAGTTGCCATCCCCACCCGCGACACCTTCTCTTCCTGTTATCACCACAAAAACAGAGCACGCAAAAAGACTCGGGTGCTAGTCGCCGTCCACCTCCTCAGGCACCTCTCCGCGTCTTGAGAGTTAGCTGCGGCTTTCCATTGCCATATACACGTAGTTTGTTGTTTTGCCCAACCACTTATATATGCGTGCATGTTTCCATTTTTGCCAAATTTTGTTGATCTTTTGTTTTGAGAAACAAATGTGCATGTGAACATGAGAAAAAAGTCTATACAAAGAAGTTCATGTATTACTAACCCAGAAGGTTCGTATATTACTAAGTGTGTGCACCTATAATTTCTCCCTCCATATATGTGTGTATGTATGTTTGTATGTTCTGCCAATTCCACTTTAGCTTTGACCAAGGTTCACCAGCCATATAAACAATAGTTCGGCGCATACGTCCTTCACAATATTATCTATCCCCATTATTCAGTTTAAAATTGTGTTGTCTAGTTCTAGTTCTATTCTATTTTTCTAAAGTTCAATAGTATCAGTGCAAGCAAAAAACTAGGGTTTTGATATGTTGGTTTCAGTTTTAGAAATCCTTCAGGAAAAAATGCAAAAGAAAAATGGAGCAGGAGTCGCAGGCCTCAAGACCTCTCTCCACTTCGTGGCTTCTTGTTCTCAAAGCACAAGCTGCTACTGCTACTATTAGTAAACTACTTCTGCTCACTATAATGAGCTGAGCGGCGTTGCCCAACTACGTGGATGCTCGCCTGCTCACCGAGTGTCGCGATAGTCCACCCGAAGCCATCAGCAAGAGCAGCTTGCAACAGTCCCGCCTCTCGTTCGTCCAGTGCTCCAAGAGGCCAGGGCAGAAAAGTCGGTCATCTTCTGATGAGCCCTGCTCCAACAGGAACCTCTCCCTACCTCTCTCAGCTACTGATGGGCACCATAGTGTGAAGTTGATGTAGAGAACAAGTTCTGATTATGTACTCTGTACATGCTTGTTGATATGTCAATGAGAACCAACTTTTTTCTTCAGGTTGTTGTGATGATGTTTGATAGTTAATATTTTTGCAAGTACAAAACTCCAGGTTATGAAATTTTGATGGACATGAGACTTATTTTGACCTTGCATTGTTAAAAGATCTGCCAAAACTTTCTTACATGTAGATGCACCCACGTCCGCTTCTTTGACCTTCTTCATATATGTTTTGTGTTTAAAATTGCTTAATGAAAATTATGTTCTAAGAAGTTCATATATTACTGAGTGTAAAGGTCATGTATTATAACTACCTAGTAAGTGAAATGTATTATAGAAATTCAAATTAAAAATGACTTCTTTTGAATTCGTGATTCAAAAGTTTTCAAGTTAAAAAAAGTATCACTCCATCCCAAAATAAGTGACTCGACTTTGTACTAACTTTAGTGGAAACTTAGTACAAATTTGAGTCACTTATTTTGAGACGGAGGGAGTATAATATAAGAAAGGAAAAAAATGTGGGGATTCATCAAAGAAAAAGATGAATTCATCAAAAAAAAATTTGGAAGTTCAAAAGTCAAATACTAAAGAAAAACCCAAGTTTACAAAAATAAGAAGGAAGCTATTTCACTAAGGAAAATCCAGAAGTTCAACTTAAAAAAAGGAGCGGTACTATGTGAGTAAACGAAGAAGAAAGTCGGTCCTTATCCAGAAAAATTCTTCAACTCTGAAAGTTCAAAATTAATAAAATGGAGAGGTTGAAGAAAATGACAAAACAAAAATGTCCAAACAATTCCCATAGACTTCAATGAATTTTTTCCAATTTATAAGAAAACCTAGACCTTCAAATAAAAATAGAGGAGTGTTTTGATGTTTATTACAAAAAAACTAGGATTTTTTTCTTTTACTAAGAGATAAGACCAAGAAGTCCAAATTACAAAGATGGAGTAGTTCCATGATTATAGATAACTCAAATTGTCCTCATTATTATGGAATGGAAACAAGAAGTTCAGAATAAAATAACATAATAGTTAGATGTATAAAAATGGGAAAAATCTAAATCTACTAACAAGAAGATAATAAGAAGTTCAAACAAAAATAGCAGAGCACTTTGAAGTGGATATTTCACCGTTCCTAAAAATAAAAATAAAAGAAGTTCGATTTTCAAAATAGAGAAGTTGAAAAATCATAAAAAGGACTTTTATCATTTCTAAAATTTAAAAACCTCTAGGAGTTCAAATTTAAATAACGGACGGTCCAATATTTATTACAAAACTAGGATATTTCTGTTACTAAAATAAATAAACCGAGAAGTCCAATTGACAAAAATAGAGAAGTCTAATATATATAAAAAACTTTGATTTTCCTCGTTACTAATGAATAAACCAAGAAGTTCAATTTCAAAAAATGGAGCAGTTCAATGTTTATTACAAAAACTCAAATTTTTTCCATCACTAACGAATAAACCAAGAAATTAAGTTCGAAATAACATAGAAGTTGTACGATGTTTATTACAAACTATGATTTTTTCCCGTTACAAATGAATAACACCAAGAAGTCCAAATTGAAAAAATCAAGAAGTTCAATTTTGATAACTAGAATAGTTCCATGTACATGAAGAACCCAGATTTCCAAATTGAAAAAAAACCCCCAAGAAGTTCAATTTAAAATAGAAGAGTAGTTTGATGTATACGGGGAACTCAAATTATTACCGTTTCTAAGAAAAATAAAACTATGAAGTTCAATTTACAAAAAAAATATTTGATGCTTATTTAAAAACATATTTCCTTTCTAAGAATATGACTAAGAAGTTGAAATTAAAATAATAGAGAAGTTCAAAGTATATATAAAACTCAGATTTGTTGCAAGCAGTTCACCAGCACCTCCATGCATGGTTCAGAATTTATATTGCGGGGCGTCCGACCTCCAATTACATGTTTTAAAATGGCAAAAAATGACATCCGACCATCAATTGCGTGTAATTCAACGTATACACAAAAATGCAACAGAAGTTCATAGTGAAAACAACGAGAAGTTCAAGTACTGTAAGGAATGCATTTTAGGTGAGAATAAAAAGTATAGAAAAATAAAAGCTTAAAAGGTTTGTTGAAAGAAGTTCAAGTGCTCTTTCCGCGGAAGTTCAAAAATTCTTGCGAGAGTGGTTCACCTTGTATTTCTATGTTCGATTTTTTCCGTATAAAAATCAAATACAATTCTTTACTAAAAATATAAAAAGGTGAAGTTCAAATTGAAATACAGAGAAGTTCACAGTTTATTAAAACCTAGGATTTACCTATTCAAAAAAAATAAAAAACACAATGCCATTTTTTGCACTTTTAAAAACAACTCATAATCGGAAAAAATGGTTGCTAGAAGTTCAAGTGCTCGGCGAGGAAAAGTTCAAAAAATCTTTTGAGAGAGGTTCACCGTGTATTTAGATGTCCAAAATACATTAAAAATATGTTGTTTTTTGTGTTTTAAAATAGTTCTCTCAAACCAGAGAGAAGTTCAAAGTGATAACAATCAGAAGTTCACGTACTACATGGTGTGTATTTCATATAAGAAAAATACAATAAAGTGAAACAGAGTGAAGTTCAAATAGACATGCCCCAGAAGTTCAAATACTTCACGCAGTGCAAAAAACAACATGTCAAAAACAGAGTGAGGGTCAAACAAACATGCGCGAGAAGTTAAACTACTTCACGCAGTGCGTTTCCATTCGCAATGACGGCATAAATCATGATCTCGTCATTTCTCTAATTTACTTCAAAAAAACAGGAATATCATTAGTGTAAATTCAAGTCCTCCGTCGGAGAAGTTAAAAAATATATTGTGAGAGAGGTTTGTACAAAAAGAATATCATTTGTGTAACACTGACGAAATGGATGGGAAAATTCAAAACGAAAATACGTCACAGAAGTCAACGTGAAAACAACACGAAGTTCGACTACTATAGTGAATGAATTTGAGATGATTTTTTTTAAATCATCGCGAGTATGAAAAACGATCAACACGGGAAAGTTGCGTGTTTACAGCGGCTTTCCATCGGTATATCACTTGCTCAATTCCGGCGAGTGGATGGAGAGCTACGAGCAGTGGATGGAGAGCTATGGGCAAAAAAAGCACGTGAAAAACAGAGTGAAGTTCAAGTAGACATGTCGAGAAGTTCAGGTTCTTCACGCGGTGCATTTTCGAAGAATCTGTTTCGCGATAAAGGCAGAACGAACGATCTCGCCATTTACGAAATTACTTGAAAACGGCAAGGAATCACAGAAAACCATCAACATGAATTCTTTTCGCATTTTTCGTAGCTTTTCAGCGGTATATTATTTTCCCCATTCCGATAAAGTTTGTAGAAATTATGGCAAAAATACATTTTTAGCCATTTTCAAAACTGACATAAAACCGTAATGAATTAGGAGAAACAATACATACCAAAAAGTTTCGCATTTATTCAAGATTTCCAACGCCATATCATTTGCTGCATTCGGACGCACGATTAAAAAATTAGCTCAAAAATACGAACTCGGTAGGACTTGGACCATTTTCTAAATTACTCTTAAACCATTCAAAATTAGAAAAAAAAAACTTTCAAGATGAAAAATTAGCGCATTTTCATAAGCTTTCCAACGCCATATCATATGCCTCAATTGGATTAGCCATTTAAAAATGACATCGAAAATACGAACTCAGCTGTTCCATTTGTGAAATTCTACGATTTTTCAAATTACTCTTTAACCATAGGGAATTAGAGAAAACTTTCAACATGTGGAAGGAGCGGTTTTGCAGCAGCTTTCCAACGCCATATTATATGCCTCATTCCGATAAATGGTTTAGAAATGGGATCGAAAATACGATTCACGTTTTTTGTGTGAAGAAAAAACGGTTTTCAAAACTACTCTTAAACCGCTTGCATTTTGCCAAAAATTTAAGTTGGGTTATGATACTGGTGTCCATACCTTTCCAACGGTATATCGCAAGCCCCATTCGGGCAATATTGGCGGAAGTTCAACCTAGTTCACAGGGAAGTTCAACGTACTACTATATATATATATAATACACACACACACACACACACACATAAACACTATTATGATCACGGGATGAGAATAATATTCTGATCACAACCTGAACCTCCCGAGTAACGCGCCTGAACTTTCCTCTGTACGAACCCGACCTTCGGGCTATCTTCGCAACCGTGGCTTCCCCCGCGAATTATTCTGGTTAGTCGTGTTCTATATGATGTTAGTGTAATCTAGAAACGTTTTTTAGCAACTAAATACCGGTTTTAAATAGGAATCTCGCTCGTTGGCGGATTTTGCTCTCGGGTCGTGATGAAATTGCGTTTTTGCAATTTTACTGCCTGAGTTGTTCGACCTGAACTTCTCCCAGTGCTAGGTTGAACTTCCGCCAACATTGCCCAAATGGGACTTGCGATATACCATTGGAAAGCTATCGACACCAGTATCATCACCCAAGTTAAATTTTTGCAAAATGTAAGCGGTTTAAGAGCAGTTTTGAAAATCGTTTTTTCTTCATACAAAAACGTGAATCGTATTTTCGATCGCATTTTAAAACCGTTCATCGGAATGAGGCAAATAATATGGTGTCGGAAAGCTGCTGCAAAACCGCTCCTTCCACATGTTTAAAGTTTTCTCTAATTCCCTACGGCTAAAGAGTAATTTGGAAAATCGTAAAATTTCACAAACCGAACAACCGAGTTCGTATTTTCGATGTCATTTTCTAAACGGCTAATCCAATTGAGGCAAATGATATGGCGTTGGAAAGATGCGCTACTTTTTCATGAAGAAAGTTTTTTCTAGTTTTGAATGGTTTAAGAGTAATTGAGAAAACGGTACAAGTTCCACCGAGTTCGTATTTTCAATCTATTTTTATAACCGTATGTTCGAATGCAGCAAATGATATGGCGTTGGAAATCTTGAGGAAATGCGAAAGTTTTTGGTATATATTGTTTCTCCCAATTCCTTACTGTTTTAAGTCAATTTTGAAAATGGCTAAAAACGTATTTTCGCCGTAATTTATACAAACTTTATCACAATGGGGCAAATAATATACCGTTGAAAAGCTAAGGAAAATGCAAAACTTTTTCATGTTGATGGTTTTCCCTGATTCCTAGCCGTTTTCAAGTAATTTAGAAAATGGTGAGATCATTCGTTCTGCCTTTATCGCGAAATAGATTCTTCGAAAATGCACCACGTGAAGAACCTAAACTTCTCGACATGTCTACTTGAACTTCACTCTGTTTTTCACGTGCTTTCTTTGCCCGTAGCTCTCCATCCACTCACCGGAACACTCACCGGAATTGAGCAAGTAATATACCAGTGGAAAACTGATGTAAACACGCAACTTTCTCGTGTTGATTGTTTTTTCATACTCGCGACGATTTAAAAAAAAATCATCTCAAATTCATTCACTATAGTAGTCAAACTTCTTGCTGTTTTCATGTTGAACTTCGTATTTTCATTTGTAATTTTCTCATCCATTTCGTCAGTGTTACACAAATGATATTCTTTTTGTACAAACCTTTCTCACAATATTTTTTAACTTTCTCCGACTGAGGACTTGAACTTACACAAATGATATTCCTGTCATTTTGAAGTAAATTAGAGAAATGATGAGATCACGATTTCTGCCTTCATTGCGAATGGAAACGCACTGTGTGAAGTAGTTGAACTTCTCGGGCATGTCTGTTTGAACCTCACTCTGTTTTCGACGTGCTGTTTTTGCATTGCGTGAAGTAGTTGAACTTCTGGGGCATGTTTATTTGAACTTCACTCTGTTTCACTTTATTATTATTTTTTCTTATATGAAATACACACCCTTTAATACGTGAACTTTTGGTTATTATCACTTTGAACTTCTCTCTGGTTTGAGAGAATTATTTTAAAACACAAAAAAATAACATTTTTAATGTATTTTGGACATCTAAATACATGGCGAACCTCTCACAATTTTTTTTTGAATTTTTCCTCACCGAGCACTTGAACTTCTAGCAACCATTTTTTTCGTTTATGAGTTGTTTTTAAAAGTGCAAAAAATGGCGTTGTGTTTTTTATTTTTTGAACAAGTAAATCCTAGGTTTTAATAAACTCTGAACTTCTTTGTTATTTCAATATGAACTTCACCTTTTTATATTTTGAGTAAAGAATTGTATTCAATTTTTATACCGGAGAAATCAAACATGGAAATACAAGGTGAACCTCTCTCGCAAGAATTTTTGAACTTCCCCGGACAGAGCACTTGAACTTCTTTCAACAAACCTTTTAAGCTTTTCTTTTCCTATACTTTTATTCATACCTAAAATGCATTCCTTGTAGTAGTTGAACTTCTCGTTGTTTTCACCTTGAACTTCTGTCACATATTTTTGTTCAACCTCTCTCACAAGAATTTTTGATATTTCTCGGGCTGAGCACTTGAACTTCTAGCAACAAAACTTTAGGCTTTGCATTTTCATTGTTTTTTAATACAAAATGCACTCCGCGTAGTACGTGAACTTCTGGTAGTTATCAATCTGAACCTCTGAGATCATGTGTTCTGCCTTCATCAGAAAAATAGAGTCTCCGAAAATGCACTTCGTGAAGCGGTTGAACTTTTGGAGCAGTTCTTTTTGAACTTCACTCTATTTTTCACGTGTTTTCTTTTACCCATAACTCCCCAAACACTTACCGGAATTGAGTAAATGATATACCAATGGAAAGCTGTTGAAAACACGCAACTTTGCCGTGTCGATCATTTTTTCATACTCTTGACGGTTCAAAAGATTTTTTTTCAATACATAAAAATGTGTTTTAATTGGTATACATGAAATATTTAAACCATACATCGGAATGTAGCATATAATATACCGTTGGAAAGCTTATGAATAGGAGCAACTTTTTCATGTAGACAGTTGTCACAAATTCGGTGCCGTTTGACTACAGTTTTAAAAATGTAAAAAACAACGTAATTTCTCACCCGGTCGTCAAAGTTGCATGAATGATATACGTTTTGGGAGCAGTTCTAAAAAATGGCAAAACAACATCGTTTTGCCTTTTTTTACATGTAACGGAAGGTCGAACATCTCGCAATATAATTTTTGAACCGTGCAGGGAGGAGCACATGAGCTTCTTGCAAAAAACCTTTTAGGCTTTTAATTTTGTATTCTTTTATTATCATCAGAAACGCATTCCGTGTAGTAGTCGAACTGCTTGTTGTTTTCACATTGAACTTTTGTCACGTATTTCTGTTCGCAATTCCTCACCCGTTCATTGGAGTTACACAAATTATATACCTTTTCTGAAACTTGTTGAAAAGATGCAACTTTTTTTAATATGGTTAAACTTTTTTTCCAACAACATACACCAATTTGTTTATAATCGTTTTATTTTTGGAATAAGAATAAGATATATCCTTGGAAAATTGTTGAATAGGAAGAACATTTTTCCTATCGAGCATTGTGTTTCAAATTTGTAATGGATTGACCTAATTGTTTTGAAACACAAAAAATAGCATTTTTGTGTGTTTTTGCACAAGTAAATACAGGGTGAACCTCCTTTACAAGAATTTTTGAACTTCCTGGGCCGACCACGTGAACTTCTAGCAACAAAATTTTAGACATTGCCTTTTATTCTTTTTCTCTCATATGAAACACACACCATGTAGTACGTGAACTTCTAGTTGTCATCACATTAAACCTCTCTTTGTTTTTTAGCCTAACTCCTAAAACACTCATCAAAATTGAGCTTGTAAATCCTAGGTTTTATAAAATTTGAACCTGTCTATTTTTCTTAACTTCTTAGTTTAATTCTTAGGAAAGCAAAAAATAATTTCGAAGTAAAAATCGGCCAACTTTTTTTGAAATTGAACTTCATACATTTATTTTTCCTAAAAAATTTGGAATGTTTTTGAGTTTTTTTGTATACATTGAACTTCTGTCATGTTTTTTTTCGTAATTTTTCACTCGCTCATTGAATTTTGCACAAATGATGTACCTTCGGATAGCTGTTGAAAAGAGGCAAAATTTTCTTGTTGACTTTTTTAAATCTCCATGGGTTTTAAACTTTCTTTGAATACGATAAAACTTACTATTTACAAACGATATACACCTAAATTTTGAACCACTTTTAATATAATAGGTCCTATGATACACTTTTTTAGAAAGATTCTAAATAGTAGAAAAATTTCATGTATAAAGTTTTTTTTTAATTTGTCGTTGTATTATGAGAAACTTTAAGAGTGCCAAAATTGACATTGTTCTTTTTTGGTTTTTGCCCATGTAAATCTTAGGTTTTAATAAACTTCGAACTTCTGTGTTTTTTTAATTTGAACTTCATAATTTTTACTATCTGAGTAAAAAATTCTTTTTATTTTGAAATAATCATCGAATTTGTCTATTTTTTAAATTTGAACTTCATGGTTGTATTCATTATTAATGAGGGATATCTAAGTTTTTTATAGGGTCAAACTTCATGGTCGTATTCTTGTTTTTTAACAAATGTTGAACTTCTACATAATTTAAATTTAAACTCAAGATTTTTTAGAAATGAGGGATTTTATTAATAATTTTTTTAACTGCTCTGTTTTTAAAATTTGAACCTCCTAGTTTATTGTTTAATAAGGGGGAAAACCCAAGTTTCGTAATAAACATTGAATCGCTGCACTATATAAATTTGAACTCGTAGGTTTTTTGGACCTTCTCTCTTATGTAAATTTGAACTTCTGAGTTTTTTTAGAAATGGGGTATGCCCATTTTTATAAACCTTTTTGAACTTCTTTTGTTTTTCTAATTTGACCTTCTTGGTTTTGTAATATACATTACATTTCTCTGTTTATTGTTTAATAACAGGAAAATCATAGTTTTGCAATAAACATCAATCCGCTCCGCCTTTTTAATTTGAATTTCTCATTTTGCTAGATATGAGGAAAATCATTTTATTTGTTGAACTTTTTTGAACTATTCAGTTTGTTTTAATTTGACCCCCTTGGGTTGTTATAGAAATGTAAGAAATATAAATTGTTACAAAATTCAGACATCTTTCTGTTATTTCAATTTGAATTTTGGTCATATTTTTGTAGATCCATAATATTTTCTTTGAACTATATCATCTTTTCAAAACTAGAGATGACGCTTTAGTGTTTTTTCAGCAACATGTACATTTTAGTATGTTGTACATCCCGACTCATTTTTCTTCTTCTTTTGACACATTAAAACAAATAGCTTGGGGAGAAGGAATGCTTTTAAAAAAATGTTTGCCAATTACCATAAAATCAAATAGATGCGGTCTATTTAGAAACACATGTAGCTACATACATATAAGCCTTTTTAATGTACGTATGAGGAAACACTAGGTAGTAGCAGAATTATTCTAGAAGAAAAATAGTTGAAGGTCAAATTGATAATGTAATCATCTTGACTAGTTTGTTTTCTTTCATTAGCTCATCTTCTGAACTTGTCATCACTACACTGCCATCAAAATCTCCCATGCGTCCATGGGCACGAGCATTATCTACTTCACAAGATTATTTTAGTTTAGTAGTACGTACTAGTTAGTACAGCCAGAGAAGGTTTTCACAGTGAGCAAGCCAGTTACCCGAACTTCTGAAGAACAAAAACAAGTACAGTGTTTTCAGATTTTAGAGTGGCAAGTTCCTCCAAATTGCCGGCTGAAGGTCAGGGCCTCCTCCAACTGCAGGTCGATGTCTCCTGCAGCTGCAGGCAGCGCCTAATCCACGCGTGGGGCTGGTGGTCAACCATTGGCCCAGGTTGGCTGTCATCTTAAATGTCATGCAAGAAACCACCAACAGAGCCACACACGCACATGTGAAGCAACCAATTTTTCCTACTGACACAAGATGATTAAAGCCACTAATTGGCTCAACTTAAACACGAGAAATTTTGCCCACTTTATTGCGAATCCATTCCATCAAACATCACACACTATTGTTTAGTAATGAAAGAGATCGGTGCTTGCCTTTTGTTATATCCGTAGTGTATACTATTGGATACAAGCACGCAAGCATCGTAGGACTGCCTTTTTTAATGTACGTATAAGGAAACACTAGGTAGTAGGAGAATTACTCTAGAAGAAAAATAGTTGAAGGTCAAATTGACAACGTAGTCATCTTGACTAGTCTGTTTTCTTCCATTAGTACATCTTTTGAACTTGTCATCACTACACTGCCATCAAAATCTCCCATGCGTCCATGGGCACGAGCATTATCTACTTCACCGGATTATTTTAGTTTAGTAGTACGTACTAGTTAGTACAGCCAGAGAAGGTTTTCATAGTGAGCTAGCCAGTTACCCGAACTTCTAAAGAACAAAAACAAGTATAGCGTTTTTCAGATTTTCAGAGTGGCAAGTTCCTCCAAATTTCCAGCTGAAGGTCAGGGCCTCCTCCAACTACAGGTCGACGTCTCCTGCAGCTACAGGCAGCGCCTAATCCACGCGTGGGGCTGGTGGTCAACCATTGGCCCAGGTTGGCTGTCATCTTAAATTTCATGCAAGAAACCACCAACAGAGCCGCATAGGCACATGTGAAGCAACCAATTTTTCCTATTGACACGGGATGATTAAAGCCACAAATTGGCTCAACTTAAACACGAGAAATTTTGCCCACTTCATTGCGAATCCATTCCATCAAAAAGCACACACTATTGTTTAGTAATGAAAAAGATTGGTGCTTGCCTTTTGATATATCGGTAGTGTATACTATTGGATACAAGCACGCAAGCTTCGTCGGACTGCACAGGCTCACTGACTGAACTGCAGATTTTGATGGCAGTGTAGTGCTGACAAGTTCAGAAGATGTACTAATGAAAGAAAATAGACTAGTCAAGATGACTACGTTGTCAATTTGACCTTCAACAATTTTTCTTCTAGAATAATTCTGCTACTACCTAGTGTTTCCTTATACGTACATTAAAAAAGGCTTATATGTATGTAGCTACATGTGTTTCTAAATAGACCACATCTATTTGATTTTATGGTAATTGGCAAACTTTTTTTAAAGCATTCCTTCTCCCCAAGCTATTTGTTTTAATGTGTCAAAAGAAAAAAATGAGCCGGGATGTACAACATACTAAAATGTACATGTTGCTGAAAAAACACTAAAGCGACGTGTCTAGTTTTGAAAAGATGATATAGTTCGAAGAAAATATTACGGGTGTATAAAAATATGACCAAAATTTAAATTGAAATAGCATAAAGATGTCTGAATTTTGTAACAATTTATATTTCTTACATTTCTATAACAACCCAAGGGGGGCAAATTAAAACAAACTGAATAGTTCAAAAAAGTTCAACAAAGAAAATGATTTTCCTCATATCTAGAAATATGAGAAGTTCAAATTAAAAGGCGGAGCAGTTTGATGTTTATTGCAAAACTATGATTTTTCCCGTTACTAAACAATAAACAGAGAAATGTAATGTATATTACAAAACCAAGAAGGTCAAATTAGAAAAACAAAAGAAGTTCAAAAAGGTTTATAAAAATGGGCATACCCCATTTCTAAATAAACTTAGAAGTTCAAATTTACATAAGAGAGAAGGTGCAAAAAACCTAGGAGTTCAAATTTATATAGTGCAGCGATTCGATGTTTATTACGAAACTTGGGTTTTCCCCCTTATTAAACAATAAACTAAGAAGTTCAAATTTAAAAAATAGAGCAGTTAAAAAATTATTAATAAAATCCCTCATTTCTAAAAAATCTCAAGTTTAAATTTCAATTATGTAGAAGTTCAACATTTATTAAAAAAAACAAGAATACGACCATGAAGTTCGACCCTATAAAAAACTTAGATATCCCTCGTTAATAATGAATACAACCATGAAGTTCAAATTTAAGAAATAGGCAAATTCAATGATTATTTCAAAATAAAAAGAATTTTTTACTCAATACGACCATGAAGTTCGACCCTATAAAAAACTTAGATATCCCTCGTTAATAATGAATACAACCATGAAGTTCAAATTTAAGAAATAGGCAAATTCAATGATTATTTCAAAATAAAAAGAATTTTTTACTCAAATAGTAAAAATTGTGAAGTTTAAATTAAAAGAAAACACAGAAGTTCGAAGTTTATTAAAACCTAAGATTTACATGGGCAAGAACCAAAAAAGAACACCGTCATTTTTGGCACTCTTAAAGTTTCTCATAATACAACGACAAATTAAAAAAACTTTATACATGAAAAGTTTTCTACTATTTAGACTCTTTCTAAAACGGTGTATCATAGGACCTATTATGTTAAAAGCGGTTCAAAATTTAGGTGTATATCGTTTGTAAAAAATAAGTTTTATCGTATTCAAAGAAAGTTTAAAACCCATGGAGATTTAAAAAAGTCAACAAGAAAATTTTGCCTCTTTTCAACAGCTATCCGAAGGTACATCATTTGTGCAAAATTCGATGAGCGAGTGAAGAATTACGAACAAAAATATGACAGAAGTTCAATGTATACAAAAAACTCGAAAACATTCCAATTTTTTTAGGCAAAATAAATGTATGAAGTTCAATTTCAAAAAAAGTTGGTCGATTTTTACTTCAAAATTATTTTTTGCTTTCCTAAGAATTAAACTAAGAAGTTAAGAAAAATAGACAGGTTCGAAGTTTATAAAACCTAGGATTTACATGCTCAATTTTGATGAGTGTTTTAGGAGTTAGGCTAAAAAAACAAAGAGCGCTTTAATGTGATGATAACTAGAAGTTCACATACTACATGGTGTGTGTTTCATATGATAAAAAAGAATAAAAGGCAATGTCTAAAATTTTGTTGCTAGAAGTTCACGTGGTCGGCCCAGGAAGTTCAAAAATTCTTGTAAAGGAGGTCCACCCTGTATTTACTTGTGCAAAAACACACAAAAAATGCTATTTTTTGTGTTTCAAAACAATTCTGTCAATGCATTACAAATTTGAAACACAATACTCGATAGAAAAAATGTTCTTCCTATTCAACAATTTTCCAAGGATATATCTTATTATTATTCCAAAAATAAAACGATTATAATCAAATTGGTGTATGTTGTTGGAAAAAAAAATTTAACCGTATTAAAAAACGTTGCATCTTTTCAACAAGTTTCAAAAAAGGTATATAATTTGTGTAACTCCAACGAACGGGTGAGGAATTACGAACAAAAATACGTGAAAAAGTTCAATGTGAAAACAACGAGCAGTTCGACTGCTACCTGGAATGCGTTTCTGATGAGAATAAAAGAATACAAAATTAAAAGCCTAAAATGTTTGTTGCAAGAAGCTCATGTGCTCCTCCCTGCACGGTTCAAAAATTATATTGCGAGACGTCCGACCTTCCGTTGCATGTAAAAAAAGGCAAAACGATGTTGTTTTGCCATTTTTTAAAACTGCTCCCAAAATGTATATCATTCATGCAACTCTGACGACCGGGTGAGAAATTATGTTGTTTTTGACATTTTTAAAACTATAGTCAAACGGCACTGAATTTGTGACAACTGTCTACATGAAAAAGTTGCTCCTATTCATAAGCTTTCCAAAGGTATATTATATGCTACATTCCGATGTATGGTTTAAATATTTCATGTATACCAATTAAAAAACATTTTTATGTATTGAAAAAAATGTTTTGAACCGTCAAGAGTATGACAAAATGATCGACACGGCAAAGTTGTGTGTTTTCAACAGCTTTTCATTGGTATATCATTTGCAAAATTCTGGTAAGTGGTTGGGGAGTTATGGGTAAAAGAAAACACGTGAAAAACAGAGTGAAGTTCAAAAAGAACTGCTCCAAAAGTTCAACCTCTTCACGAAGTGCATTTTCAGAGACTTTATTTTTCTGATGAAAGCAGAATGCATGATCTCAGAAGTTCAGATTGATAACTGCCAGAAGTTCATGTACTACATGAAGTGCATTTTGTATTAAAAAACAATGAAAATGCAAAGCCTAAAGTTTTGTTGCTAGAAGTTCAAGTGCTCAGCCCGAGAAATGTCAAAAATTCCGGTGAGAGAGGTTGAACAAAAATATGTGATAGAAGTTCAAGGTGAAAACAATGAGAAGTCAACTACTACAAGGAATGCATTTTAGGTATGAATAAAAGAATAGAAAAAGAAAAGCTTAAAAGGTTTGTTGAAATAAGTTCAAGTGCTCTGTCCGGGGAAGTTCAAAAATTCTTGCGAGAGAGGTTCACCTTGTATTTCCATGTTTGATTTCTCCCATATAAAGATCGAATACAATTCTTTACTCAAAATATAAAAAGGTGAAGTTCATATTGAAATAACAGAGAAGTTCAGAGTTTATTAAAACCTAGGATTTACTTGTTCAAAAAATAAAAAACACAACACCGTTTTTTGCACTTTTGAAAACAACTCATAACCGAAAAAATGGTTGCTAGAAGTTCAAGTGCTTGGTGAGGAAAGGTTCAAAAAATTCTTGTGAGAGAGGTTCACCGTGTATTTAGATTTCCAAAATACATTAAAAAATATTTGTTTCTTGTGTTTTAAAATAATTCTCTCAAACCAGAGAGAAGTTCAGAGTGATAATAACCAAAAGTTCACGTACTAAATGGTGTGTATTTCATATAAGAAAACAATAATAATAAAGTGAAACAGAGTGAAGTTCAAATAGACATGCCCCAGAAGTTCAACTACTTCACGCAATGCAAAAAACAACACGTCAAAAACAGAGTGAGGTTCAAACAGACATGCCCGAGAAGTTCAACTACTTCATGAAGTGCGCTTCTATTCGCAATGAAGGCAGAAATCATGATCTCATCATTTCTCTAATTTACTTCAAAACGACAGGAATATCATTTGTGTAAGTTCAAGTCCTCAGCCGGAGAAAGTTAAAAAAATATTGTGAGAGAGGTTTGTACAAAAAGAATATCATTTGTGTAACACTGATGAAATGGATGAGAAAATTACAAATGAAAATACGTCACAGAAGTTCAACGTGAAAACAACAGGAAGTTCGACTACTATAGTGAATGAATTTGAGATGAAAAACTTTTAAACGTCGCGAGTATGAAAAAATGATCAACACGAGAAAGTTGCGTGTTTACATCAGTTTTCCACCGGTATATTACTTGCTCAATTCCGGTGAGTGTTCCGGTGAGTGGATGGAGAGCTACGGGCAAAAAAAGCACGTGAAAAACAGAGTAAAGTTCAAGTAGACATGCCGAGAAGTTCAGGTTCTTCATGCGGTGCATTTTCGAATAATCTGTTTCGCGATAAAGGCGAAACAAATGATCTCGCCATTTTCTAAATTACTTGAAAACGGCTAGGAATCAGGGAAAACCATCAACATGAAAAAGTTTTGCATTTTCCTTAGCTTTTCAATGGTATATTACTTGCCCCATTCCGATAAGGTTTGTATAAATTACGGCGAAAATAAGTTTTTAGCCATTTTCAAAATTTACTTAAAACAGTAAGGAATTGGGAGAAACAATATATACCAAAAAGTTTTGCATTTTCTCAAGCTTTCCAACACCATATCATTTGCTGCATTCGAACATACGGTTATAAAAATATATCGAAAATACGAACTCGGTGGAACTTGTACTGTTGTCTAAATTACTCTTAAACCGTTCAAAATTAGAAAAAACTTTCTACATAAAAAAGTAGCACATCTTCATAGGCTTTCCAACGCCATATCATTTGTCTCAATTGGATTAGCTGTTTAGAAATGACATCGAAAATACGAACTTGGTTGTTCAGTTTGTGAAATTTTACGATTTTCCAAATTACTCTTTAACCGTAGGGAATTAGAGAAAACTTTCAACATGTGGAAGGAGCGGTTTTGCAGCAGCTTTCCAACACCACATTATTTGCCTCATTCTGATAAACGCTTTTAAAATGCAATCAAAAATACGATTCACGTTTTTTGTATGAAGAAAAAACGATTTTCAAAACTGCTCTTAAACCGCTTAAATTTTGCCAAAAATTTAACTTGGGTGATGATACTGGTGTCGATAGCTTTCCAATGGTATATAGCAAGTCCCATTTGGGTAATGTTGGCGGAAGTTCAACCTAGCAGTGGGAGAAGTTCAGGTCGAACAACTCAGGCAGTAAAATGCAAAAAACGCAATTTCATCACAACCCGAGAGCAAGATCCGCCAACGCATGAGATTCCTATTTAAAACCGATATTTAGTTGCTAAAAACATTTCTAGATTACACTAACATCATATACAACACGACTAACCAGAATAATTCGTGAGGGAAGCCACGGTTGCGAAGATAGCCCGAAGGTCGGGTTCGTACAGAGGGAAGTTCAGGCGCGTTACTCAGGCGGTTCAGGTTGTGATCAGAATATATATATGTGGGAGGGAGAGGGAGGGAGCAGCCAAGGGGGCGCCCAAGTAGGAGGAATCCTACTTGGGGCCCTAGTGCAACTCGCCCCCCTTACCATAACTTCCGGTGGGGGAAGGAAGGAGGAGGGAGGAGGGAAGGATGGGGGAGGCCGAATCCCTCCCCTTCCTCATCTCTTCCCCTACAGGTTCAACCTATATGGGGGCGCACCAGGCCCTCAGAGGCTGGTCTGTCCACCTCTTGGCCCATTAGGCCCATATAGTTGCTCGGGGGTGCCCGGAACCCCTTCGGGTGACCCGATATGTACCCGATACCCCCGGAACACTTCCAGTGTCCGAATATCATCGTCCCATATATGAATCTTTACCTCTTGACCATTTCGAGACTCCTCGTCATGTCTATTATCTCATTCGGTACTCTAAACAACATTCAGTCACCAAATCACATAACTCATATAATACAAAATCGTCATTGAACGTTAAGCGTGCGGACCCTACGGGTTCGAGAACTATGTAGACATGACCGAGACACCTCTCCGGTTAATAATCAACAACGGAACCTGGATGCTCATATTGGTTCCCACATATTCTACGAAGATCTTTATCGGTCGTACCGTAATGACAACATACGTTATTCTCTTTGTCATCGGCATGTTACTTGCCCGAGATTCGATCGTCGGTATCGTCATACCTAGTTCAATCTCGTTACTGGCAAGTCCCTTTAGTCGTTTCGTAATACATCATCCCGTAACTAACTCATTAGTCACATTGCTTGCAAGGCTTATTATGATGTGCATTAGCGAGAGGGCCCAGAGATACCTCTCCGATACTTGGAGTGACAAATCCTAATCTTGATCTATGCCAACCCAACAAATACCTTCAGAGATACCTGTAGAGCATCTTTATAATCACCCAGTTAGGTTGTGACGTT
The DNA here is from genome assembly GCF_056163025.1 of Triticum urartu. NCBI lineage: Eukaryota > Viridiplantae > Streptophyta > Magnoliopsida > Poales > Poaceae > Triticum > Triticum urartu. The sequence continues at coordinate 398,636,899 of NC_141874.1, forward strand.
TGAGAGCACACAAGGTATTCCTTCGGTATCCGGGAGTTGCATAATCTCATAGTCGAAGGAATATGTATTTGACACAAAGAAGGCAATAGCAATAAAACTGAACGATCAACATGCTAAGCTAACGGATGGGTCTTGTCCATCACATCATTCTCCTAATGATGTGATCCCGTTCATCAAATGACAACACATATCTATGGTTAGGAAACTTAACCATCTTTGATTAACGAGCTAGTCTAGTAGAGGCTTACTAGGGACACGGTGTTTTGTCTATGTATCCACACATGTATCAAGTTTCCGGTTAATACAATTCTAGCATGAATAATAAACATTTATCATGATATAAGGAAATATAAAATAACAACTTTATTATTGCCTCCAGGGCATATTTTCTTCACTCTCCCACTTGCACTAGAGTCAATAATCTAGATTACATTGTAATGATTCTAACACCCATGGAGTCTTGGTGATGATCATGTTTTTCTCATGGAAGAGGCTTAGTCAACGGGTCTGCCACATTAAAATCCATATGTATTTTGCAAATCTCTATGTCCCCCTCCTTGACTTGATCATGGATGGAGTTGAAGCGTCTCTTGATGTGTCTATTTCTTTTGTGAAATTTGGATTCCTTCGCCAAGGCTATTGCTCCAGTATTGTCACAAAAGATTTTCATTGGAACCGATGCACTAGGTATTACACCTAGATCAGATATGAACTCCTTCATCCAGACTCCTTCATTCGATGCTTCCGAAGCAGCTATGTACTCCGCTTCACATGTAGATCCCGCTATGACGCTTTGCTTGGAACTGCACCAACTGACAGCTCCACCATTAAATATAAATACGTATCCGGTTTGTGACTTAGAGTCATCCGGATCAGTGTCAAAGCTAGCATCGACGTAACCATTTACGACGAGCTCTTTGTCACCTCGATAAACGAGAAACATGTCCATAGTCCTTTTCAGGTACTTCAGGATGTTCTTGACCGCTGTCCAGTGATCCACTCCTGGATTACTTTGGTACCTCCCCTGCTAGACTTATATCAAGGCACACATCAGGTCTGGTACACAACATTGCATACATGATAGAACCTATGGCTGAGGCATAGGGAATGACCTTCATTTTCTCTCTATCTTCTGCCGTGGTCGGGCATTGAGTCTGACTCAATTTCACACCTTGTAATACAGGCAAGAACCCTTTCTTTGACTAATCCATTTTGAATTTCTTCAAAACTTTATCAAGGTATGTGCTTTATGAAATTCAATTAAACGTCTTGATCTATCTCTATAGATCTTGATGCCCAATATATAAGCAGCTTCACTGAGGTCTTTCATTGAAATCTTTTATTCAAGTATCCTTTTATTCTATCCAGAAATTCTATATCATTTCCAATCAACAATATGTCATCCACATATAATATTAGAAATGCCACAGAGCCCCCACTCACTTTCTTGTAAATACAAGTGTAACACCCTGAGAATCATGCTACATTAATCTCCCTCTAACGGCGGCCATGTCATTATGATTACTATGCAAATTGTCACTTGTCAAAAATCAAAGTCAAATTCAAATTTAAATCGCAAGTGAAATTATTATTTCTTCGAGCAGTAAAACTAAAATGTTCACATTATTCTATAATTCCCCTGATCATTTTTAAGGTTGAACCCAACCTTATTTGACCCACAAATTAATCCCTAGGAACTAATAAATGGTCCACCAACAAATATTTTGGCCTTTTCAAAATAAACAAATATCTATACATTTCCAAATGATGTGAAACCCTGTGTGTGGTCTTGAAATGTTGTACTGGAATTATATGCCAAGTCTTAACTCAAACAAATTCATTTGCTAATTTAAATAAATGAGAAAACATCAGCCGATTCAATTGACAAAAGAAAAGGACCTAACACTACGGTGCCGCTGGGCCATAAGTGGCCACAACGCACAAGGCTCAGCCCAACTGGGGTCATCCCCAAACTCCTGCCACAGGAGGAGTAGGGGATGCGTGGCAGGCATCCCACGGCCATGAGCGTGCCCAGCCAGGTGCCGGCCATCCGTCGTCCTCTTGAAGTAGATAAGAACCACCCCGACGCCATCGTCCAACCCTAGCCCCTCGTTTTCCCTCTATTGCTCCACCCCGATCTAGAAACATAGCCGAGCGAAGCCGCCGCCACCGCCTTCGTCGATCCCGCGGCCACCGGCTTGCCCTCGCCGTGCCAAGACATCCAGGAGCTCCTCCATCATCGTCTCCTTTGCCCTCGCATAAGGGCCCGAGCTGGGAGGCCCCGTACAGTCGCCATCGCTGTCGTCTTCGCCCACGGCCGCCACATCTCATCATCGAGTTCTTCGTGTCCGACCACCCCCCGCGCTCCCTGACCACGTCCACAAGCTCTGCGGTGAGCTCCTCTGTCGATTCCCCTCCTTTCCCCCTTTGATACGTCGCCGTAGTCGTCGCCTTATGCTCGTCCATGGCCGTTACCATGCTGTACGCGCCCTGCTGCCTGCTTGCGCTGTGCTCACCACGCCCGTGACCCACACCCCGGCCGCCTTGTGCGTGCCCTGCTCCCCTGAACCACGCCCCTGTCCGCTGGTGCCTCCACCCCTTGCCCGCGCGCCGGCTGCCCTACTGCAGCCGCGCCCGCGCGTCACTCCGGCCGCCCGATGCCTCATGCTGCTATACCGCTGCTGCTTCTGTTGCCGTTGGCAACTGCTATCGCTCCGGCCACTTGATGCTGCCGCTGCATCGCTTGCTGCTGCTTGCTTTGCTCGCTGTCGCTCCTGTTAGAAGCCGCCATCGCTGTTGCTCTTGCTTGGCTGCCGCTCCTGCTTCCTGTATCTGCTGCTATGGCCGACCGACACTGCTAAGTACAGTAGCGATTAGTTAGGCTAATTAGTATTCAGTTCAGTTGTCACCCAATGACAAATGGACCCTGCAAATGATTAAAAAGGGTTGAAGCAAAAAAAAATCGAAGCCCATGACAATCGGGACCCGCTTACACTATTTTTATGGACTAGTCAATCTTTGACTGGGTCAAACCAACTCCATTGGCCCCACCAGTCAGTGTCTATGGCTGGCACTACACTGTGTAGAAAAAGCGTTTGCTGGTATTTTGTTGAATTAATAGTACATAGAAAATCTAGAAATTCAATTAAGCTTAAAAAAAGAATATAAAATAAACCGTATATCGGATGAAAAAGTTTTATATATGAAAGTTTCTCAAAAAAATCCAATGAATCCGAATACGCGGTCCATTCATCTGTCACATGCCCCTAGCATGCTGAAAATGGAACCGTCCCCTCTCTTTCATTTGTCTGAAAAAAGCCAGACGCCGGGAAAACCCATTCGGACGCCTTCCCTCTCCATTTGCGACGTGTAGTACCATGTTAGAACACCCCTAGCGTAGCTTACCGCCATGTCGTACTTTCTGTTGCATTTGTATGCTTGCTATTTATTGTTTCTTCCCCCTCTTCTCTCAGGTAGACCCCGAGACCGATGCCGATGCCCTTGCGATCGACCACGTCGATGACGACACTTCTTCCTTTTCAACAGAGCTTCCAGGAAAGCAAACCCCCCTTGTTCATTCCGATATCGCCCATTTCTTTCCCTGTCATGCTTGCATTAGAACTACTACTGCTTTGGTATGATCCTACTCTGATGCATAGCCTGTTTTTGTTACCTGCTTTCATACCCGACCTACTTATCCTAAACTGCTTATTTTAGGTTGGTTAGTGATCCATCAGTGACCCCCACCTTGTCCCAGTTGCCCCGCTTTATGTTTGATGAATCGATCAACGTGATCGACGTCCAGGCCCGACACCACACATCACCCCCCTTAGTTGTACGACTCTGTAGAGTTATATCAAGTGCCGAGGGTGATACCTCATCAGCACTTCTGATGTTAACCCTGTAGTGTAGCTATTTGGTCATGGTCATCGAGGGTGATTCCTCCTTCACCACTCCCGATAACGACTCTGTCGTGCAACCCCTCAAGTGTGGACCAACGAGGGTGATTTCTCCAAGTCCACCTTGAGGGTTACATCGAGTGGGAATCCATCGAGGGTGATTACTCAGGTTTCCCCCTTGTTGTTTCAGACACACGGTTACTTTGACTTACCACAGAACCATGATGACATCGGGTCGGCCCCGAGGGGTACTCGCGAGTGATGTGAAGTCGGGTTGATCTAAAGGATACCCGCAAGTTTTCCACGCGATGCGGCCGGGCATTCTTAGCCCTTGCTGCAAGTCCGTGAGACGGGGCGACGGGACCACATATCGTGGATCATTGATCGTTACCGCGCGCTACCAAGTCACTAACGATTTGGATATTTGATCCGAGTAGGCCTCTGACCCTTTTCGCACTAACCACCACGCCGAAATAAGTATGGGCACTCTGCGTCGTATGTATCAGCCGAAAGCTCAACAGACATCATCGATGGAGCGGCGCACACCGGGTTGGACTGGAACGCCTTCTCTTGTATAAGGGAGGCTAGGTCTGCTCACCGCCCGCCCACATGATACGTCCATTTTGCATCATGTTTCCTTACTGTTATTTATAATGTTTTTATCCATAATAATGCTTTTTAGAGTAATTCTAATGCCTTTTCTCTCATAATATGCAAGGTATACACAAAGAGGGAGAATTCCGGTAGCTAGAAATCTGGACCTGGAAAAGCTACGTCAGGCCACCTATTCTGCACAACTCCAAATGAGCTGAAACTTCACGGAGAATTTTTATGAATATATGAGGAATATTGGAGACAATAAGTACCAGAGGGGGCCCACCAGGTGGGCACAACCCACCTGGGTGCGCCAGGGAGCCCAAGCGCGCCCTGGTGGGTTGTGCTCACCCAGGCCCACCTCCGGTACCCATCTTCTAGTATATAAGTCATTTTAACCTAGAAAAAAATAAGGAGAGGACTTTCGGGACAGAGCGCGGCTGCCTCGAGGCGGAACTTGGGCAGGAGCACTTTTGCCCTCTGGCGGAGCGATTCTGCCAGGGGAACTTCCTTCCCGGAGGGGGAAATCATCGTCATCATCATCACCAACAACTCTACCATCTTGGGGAGGGCAATCTCGATCAACATCTTCAACAACACCATCTCCTTGCAAACCCTAGTTCATCTTGTGTGTTCAATCTTGTTACTGGAACTATAGATTGGTGCTTGTGGGTGACTAGTAGTGTTGATTACATCTTGTAGTTGATCACTATATGGTTTATTTGTTGGAAGCTTATATGTTCAGATCCAATATGCTATTTAATACCCCTCTGATCTCGAGCATGATTATCATTTGTGAGTAGTTACTTTTGTTCTTGAGGTCACGGGAGAAATCATATTGCAAGTAATAATGTGAACTTGATATGTGTTCGATATTTTGATAGTATGTATGTTGTGATTCCCTTAGTGGTGTCATGTGAATGTCGACCACATGATACTTCACCATATTTGGGCCTAAGGGAATGCATTGTGGAGTAGCAATTAGATGATGGGTTGCGAGAGTGACAGAAGCTTAAACCCCAGTTTATGTGCTATTCCGTAAGGGACCGATTGGATCCAAAAGTTTAATGCTATGGTAAGAATTTATTCTTAATACTTTTCTCGTAGTTGCGGATGCTTGCGAGAGGGTTAATCATAAGTAGGAGGTTTGTTCCAGTAAGAACAACGCCTCATCACCGGTCCACCCACATATCAAATTATCAAAGTACCGAACATGAATTAAGCCAACATGATGAAAGTGACTAGATGAAATTCTCGTGTACCCTCAAGAACGCTTTGCTTATCATAAGAGACCGTTTTGGCCTGTCCTTTGCCTCAAAAGGATTGGGCTACCTTGCTGCACTTCTGTTACTACTATCATTACTTTCTCATTACACATTATCTTGCTATCAAACTACTCTGCTACTTACAATTTCAGCACTTGCAGACATTACGTTGCTGAAAACCACTTGTCATTTCCTTCTGCTCCTCGTTCGGTTCGACACTCTTACTTATCGAAAAGAGCTACAATTGATCCCCTATACTTGTGGGTCATCAAGGCTATTTTCTGGCGCCATTGCCGGGGAGTGAAGCGCCTTTGGTAAGTGGAATTTGGTAAGGAAACATTTATATAGTGTACTGAAATTTATTGTCACTTGCTACTATGGAAAACAATCCTTTGAGGGGTTTGTTCGGGGTATCTTCACCTCGTCCAGAACCAAAATTAATTACCCCTCAACCTACTGCACCTACTGAAAATATTGAATATGAAATTCCTTCGGGTATGATAGAACAATTGCTAGCTAATCTGTATGTAGGAGATGGAACCAAACATCCTGATATGCACTTGATATATGTAGAACAAATTTGTGGATTGTTTAAGCTTGCAGGTCTACCCAGGGATGAAGTTATGAAAAAGGTTTTCCCTGTATCTTTGAAGGGAAAAGCATTGGCATGGTATAGGCTATGCAATGATATTGGATCTTGGAATTGGAATCGATTGAAATTGGAGTTCCACCAAAAAATTTATCCTATGCATCTAGTTCATCATGATCAGAATTATATATATATATATATATATATATATATATATATATATAATTTTTGGCCTCGTGAAGGAGAAAGTACCGCTCTAGCTTGGGGGAGCCTTAAGTTAATGTTATATTCATGCCCCAATCATGATCTCTCAAGAGAAATTATTATCCAGAACTTTTATGCTCGGCTTTCTCGTAATGATCAAACCATGCTGGATACTTCTTGTGCTGGTTCTTTTGTGAAGAAGACTATTGAATTCCGGTGGGATCTTTTGGAAATAATTAAATGCAACTTTGAAGATTGGGAACTCAACAAAGGTGAAGAGTGAGGTATTTAACTTAAGTATGATTGTGTTTAATCTTTTATGGATACCGATGCTTTTCAAAAATTTAGCACTAAATATGGACTTGACTATGAGATAGTAGCCTCCTTTTGTGAATCATTTGCTACTCATGTTGAACTCCCTAAAGAGAAGTGGTTTCAATATCACCCACCTATTAAAGAAGAAACTAAATAACCGGTACCGGTTAAAGAAGAAACTATACTTTATAATATTGATCCAGTTGTTCCTTCTGCTTATATAGAGAAACCACCTTTCCCTGTTAGGATAAAGGAACATGCTAAAGTTTCAACTGTGGTTAACAAAAGCTATATTAGAACACCTAAACCTGATGAACAAATTAAAGTGGAACCTAGTATTGCTATGGTTAAAGATCTCTTGGAAGAAGATGTAGATGGGCATGTTATTTACTTATGTAAAGAAGCTACTAGAATTGCTAAACTTGATAAAAAGGATAAACATAGACCTGTTGCTGGCATGCCCGTTGTCTCAGTTAAATTAGGAGATCACTGTTATCATGGTTTATGTGACATAGGTGCTAGTGTGAGTGCTATTCCTTACACCTTATATCAAGAAATTATGAAAGACATAGCAACCGCAGAGATAGAAGACATAGATGTTACTATTAAACTTGCTAATAGAGACACAATATCACTAATTGGGATTGTTAGAGATGTTGAAGTCTTGTGTGGGAAAATGAAATACCCTACTGATTTTTTTGTTCTTGGTTCCCCACAAGATGACTTTTGTCCCATTATCTTTGATAGACCTTTCTTGAACACCGTTAACGCTAAGATAGATTGTAAGAAACAAACTGTCGGTGTTAGTTTCGGTGATGAGTCTCATGAATTTAATTTTTCCAAGTTTAGTAGAAAGCTTCATGAAAAAGAATTGCCTAGTAAGGATGAATTAATTGGTCTTGCTTCTATTGCTGTACCACCTACTGATCCTCTAGAACAATATTTGCTAGACCATGAAAATGATTTACGTATGCATGAAAGAAATGAAATAGATGAAATTTTCTTTGAACAACGTCCTCTGCTTAAACACAATTTGCCTATTGAAACTCTAGGAGGTCCTCCTCCACCTAAAGGTGATCATGTGCTTGAATTAAAACAATTGCCAGACACTTTGAAATATGCTTATCTTGATGAAAAGAAAATATATCCTGTTATTATCAGTGCTGACCTTTCAGAACATGAAGAAGAAAGATTATTGAAAGTTCTAAGGAAGCACCGAGCTGTTATTGGATATACTCTTGATGATTTAAAGGGCATTAGTCCCACTCTATGCCAGCACAAGATTAATATGGAACCTGATGCTAAACCCGTTGTTGATCATCAACGTCGGTTAAACCCGAAGATGAAAGAAGTGGTAAGAACGAAAATATTAAAACTTCTAGAAGCAGGTATAATCTATCCCATAGCTGATAGTAGATGGGTAAGTCCTATTCATCGTGTCCCTAAGAAACGAGGTATAACTGTTGTTCCTAATGATAATAATGAACTTATTCCACAAAGAATTGTTACAGGCTATAGAATGGTAATTGATTTTAGAAAAATAAACAAAGCAACTAGAAAAGATCATTACCCTCCGCCTTTTATTGATCAAATGCTTGAAAGATTATCTAAGCACACACATCTTTTGCTTCCTTGATGGATATTTTGGTTTTTCACAAATACCTGTTTCTCAACCTGATCAAGAAAAGACCACTTTTACTTGTCCCTTTGGAACCTATGCTTATAGACCTATGCCTTTCGGTTTATGCAATGCACCTGCTACCTTTCAAAGATGTATGACCGCTATATTCTCTAACTTTTGTGAAAATATTGTTGAGGTTTTCATGGATGACTTGGGAAGTCTTTTGATGATTGTTTAAGCAATCTTGATCGAGTTTTGCAGAGATGTGAACAAACAAATCTTGTCTTGAATTGGGAGAAGTGCCACTTTATGGTTAATGAAGGCACTGTCTTGGGTCATAAAATTTCTGAAAGAGGCATTGAAGTGGACAAAGCTAAGGTTGGTGCAATTGAGAAAATGCCATGTCCTAAAGATATAAAAGGCATTCGTAGTTTCTTAGGTCATGCTAGTTTCTATAGGAGATTTATCAAAGAATTTTCTAAAATTTCTAGGCCTCTTACTTATCTTTTGCAAAAGGATATTCCTTTTGTTTTTGATGATGATTGTCTAGAATCCTTTGAAACACTCAAGAAAGCCTTAATTTCTGCACCTATTGTTCAACCACCTGATTGGAACTTGCCTTTTGAAATTATGTGTCTCGCTAGCCCTTTCTGAGACCGCAAAACATAAATGCAGAGCACCTTTAAAGACCAAGGACTGACTAGACATTGTAATTCATGGTAAAAGAGATCCAGTCAAGTCATACTCAATGTAAACTAACATTAATTAATGCAAATGACATCGCTGCTCTCCAACTGGTGCTTTTTAATAAGAGGATGATGACTCAGCATAAAAGTAAATAGATAGGCCCTTCGCAGAGTGAAGCAGGGATTTGTAGAGGTGCCAGAGCTCAGTTTTGAAACAAAGGTGAATAATATTTTGAGCGGTATACTTTCATTGTCAACATAACAACCAAGAGATGGCAATATCTTCCATGCTACACACATTATAGGCGGTTCCCAAACATAATGGTAAAGTTTATACTCCCCCTTCCACCAACAAGCATCAATCCATGGCTTGCTCGAAACAACGAGTGCCTCCAACTAACAAGAGTTCCAGGGGGAGTTTTGTTTGCAATTATTTTGATTTAGTTTGCATAAAGCATGGGATTGGGCATCCCGGTGACCAGCCATTTATCTCGTGAGTGAGGAGGGGAGTCCACTCCTCTTGAGAATAACCCGCCTAACATGGAAGATACATACAGCCCTAGTTGATACATGAGCTATTCGAGCATACAAAAAAGGATATTTATTTGAAGGTTTAGAGTTTGGCACATACAAATTTACTTGGAACGACAGGTAGATACCGTATATAGGTAGGTATAGTGGACTCATGTGGAATAACTTTGGGGTTTAAGGGATTGGATGCACAAGCAGTATTCCTGCTTAGTACAGGTGAAGGCTAGCAAAAGACTGGGAAGCGACCAGCTAGAGAGTGACAACAGTCATGAACATGCATTAAAATTAATCAACACCGAATGCAAGCATGAGTAGGATATAATCCACCATGAACATAAATATCGTGAAGGCTATGTTGATTTTGTTTCAACTACATGCATGAACATGCGCCAAGTCAAGTCACTTAAATCATTCAGAGGAGGATACCACCCTATCATACCACATCATAACCATTTCAATAGCATGTTGGCACGCAAGGTAAACCATTATAACTCATAGCTAATCAAGCATGGCACAAGAAACTATGATCTCTAATTGTCATTGCAAACATGTTTATTCATAATAGGCTGAATCAGGAATGATGAACTAATCATATTTACAAAAACAAAAGAGGTCGAGTTCGTACCAGCTTTTCTCATCTCAGCCAGTCCATCATATATCGTCATAATTGCCTTTCACTTGCACGACCGAACGATGTGCATAATAATAATAGTGCACGTGCATTGGACTAAGATGGAATCTGCAAGCATTCAATAAACAGGAAAAGACAAGGCAATATGGGCTCTTTTGTCAGATCAACATTTATGCATATAAGAGCCACTTCAACGATTTAATCATGGTCTTCTCCTATCGACCCCCAAAGAAAGGAAAAGAAATAAAACTATTTACACGGGAAAGCTCCCAACAAGCAAAAGAAGAACATGAAATCTTTTTGGGTTTTCTTTTTAATTACTACTACAAGCATGGAAAGTAAACTAGTTAAAAGCTACAACTAATTTTTTTTGTTTTTCCTTAAGGTTTATTAAACACATAAGAATAAAGCATAAAAATGGAAATAAACTAGCATGGATGATACAATGGAAAAGTATGAGCACCGACATCTACCAATGAGTGTGTGAACATAAATGTAATGTCGGTGGGAAATACGTACTCCCCCAAGCTTAGGCTTTTGGCCTAAGTTGGTCTATGGCCACGGCTGGCCTGGCGGATATCCATAATAATAGCCGGGGTCGTACTACGATGCAGCGGCTATCGCCTGCTGAGCTGCAGTGTGGCGACGAGCGGCCTCCGCTCTCCTCTCGTACTCATTTGCCTCCTCTCTGGTAATAGTATATCTTCCTTTCGCCTAATGATCAAAGAAGGCAGGAGCAGGGAGAGTAATATGGACAGCACGACGTCTGTCAAAGATTAGTCGATACTGGAGAGGTGATTCATTCCTCTCGACAAACTGGTGGTGAACCATTGCATTAAAGTCTAGGTAAGCAGGAGGTAATTCAATATCATCTTCGCGTATGGCTCTACCAAGAAAATTAGCTATGCGGGTTGCATAAATTCCTCCAAAGAAATCTCCATTAAATCTATTAAGATGCAACCTACGTGCAACAATGGCTCCCAAATTATTAGATTTGTCTCCTAACACAGCACTCCTAAGAATACTGAGGTCAGGAACACACATATGACATGCTTCATCTTTACCATTTATGCATCTACCTATGAAGAGAGCAAAATAATGTATAGCAGGAAAGTGAATGCTCCCTATGGTCGCTTGTGTTATATCTCTAGATTATCCACAGTTATGCTAGCAAGAAAATCTCTAAATTCAGATTTGCGAGGATCCCTTATACTACCCCATTGTGGAAGTTTGCAAGCAGTGGTAAAATCCTCTAAGTCCATAGTATAACAATTTTCATAAAGATCAAACAGGACAGTTGGAGAATTGTGTGAAGATGAAAATTCAAACCTCCTCACAAAGGTACTAGTGAGATTGCGATACTGACTGCACTTCTCTTCCTCGAAGCTCACAAGATCAGTGTTACGCAAATATGCGTTAAATTCTTCCTTAATTCTTGCTCGATCCATAAAGTTCTCAGAAGGCCATTCACAAGGACGCACTGGAGCGTCTCTTGGTGGCTCATCATCAGCATCACGCATTGCAAGCCTGGGTCCTTGCTTCCTTGAAGAACCACCCTGGAACATTTTCCTAAGAATTTTTCTTCCTCTGAAAAAAAATTCTGAAATTTTTTAGTAACTTCAAAATAAAAGTAAACCAAACTCAATAATATTGATAACAACTACTCCTACAAGTGCCTAGGACCTATATCATGCATCAAAACTACTTTTGACCATATAAATTTTACATGCAAGCTCAAGAACTGGGTCACCTAAGCAACAAAAATTTGCAATGAATAAAGCACTAGAACAAAAACTAATTGGACCAATGGAGGAGTCACATACCAAGGAACAATCTCCCCCAAGTAGTTTGTGAGAGGTGCTTTGAGCAAGGAGATCGAAAATGGCAGCAAAATGAGCTTGGACTCGGGTTTGAGCTGGTTATTCGTGTTTGGGGGAGGAAGAAGGAGTGTGTGGGTGAAAGGATAAGTGGAGGAGGGCCACCGTGGGCCCACGAGGCAGGGGGCGCGCCCAGGGGGGTAGGGTGCGCCCTCCACCCTCGTGGGCAGGTGGTTGACCCCCCTGCTGTGTTCTGAGTGCCAAATATTCTCAAATATTCTAGAAAAAAAATCATATTTAAATTTCAGGGCATTTGGAGAACTTTTATTTTTAGGGTATTTTTATATTGCACGAATAATCAGATAACATGCAGAAAAATATTTATTTTTATTTTATTTAATATAAATAATAGAAAGTAAAAGTAAGGTATAGAAGGTTGTGCCTTCTAGTTTCATCCATCTCATGATCATCAAAAGGAATCCACTAACAAGGTTGATCAAGTCTTGTTAACGAACTCATTCCGAATAACATGGAACTGGAGAAATTTCAAATAACACTATGTTACCTCAACGGGGATATGCACATCCCCAGTAATAAGAATATCATATTTCTTCTTGACAGTAGGAAGAGGAAATTCAAAACCTCCAAATATAATCGATGGGATTTTTCCAATAGAGTTGATACTATGAACTTGAGGTTGTTTCCTTGGAAAGTGTACCGTATGCTCATTACCATTAACATGAAAAGTGACATTGCCTTTAGTGCAATCAATAACAGCCCCTGCAGTATTCAAAAAGGGTCTTCCAAGAATAATAGACATATTATCGTCCTCGGGAATATCAAGAATAACAAAGTCCATTAAAATAGTAACGTTTGCAACTACAACAGGCACATCCTCACAAATACCGACAGGTATAGCAGTTGACTTATCAGCCATTTGCAAAGATATTTCAGTAGGTGTCAACTTATTCAAATCAAGTCTATGATATAAAGAGAGAGGCATGACACTAACACCGGCTCCAAGATCACATAAAGCAGTTTTAACATAGTTTCTTTTAATAGAGCATGGTATAGTGGGTACACCAGGATCTCCAAGTTTCTTAGGTATTCCACCCTTAAAAGTATAATTAGCAAGCATGGTGGAAATTCCAGCTTCCGATATCTTTCTTTTATTTGTAACAATTTCTTTCATATACTTGGCATAAGGATTCATTTTAAGCATATCAGTTAATCGCATACGCAAAAAGATAGGTCTAATCATTTCATCAAAGCGCTCAAAATCCTCATCATCCTTTTTCTTGGATGGTTTGGGAGGAAAAGGCATGGGTTTCTGAACCCAAGGTTCTCTTTCTTTACCATTTTTCCTATCAACAAAGTCTTTCTTATCATAACGTGGATTCTTTGATTGTGGGCTATCAAGATCAACAACAGGTTCAAGTTCTATATCATTATCATTACTAGGTTGAGCATCATCATGAACACTAGTTTCAGGTTCATTACCAGATTGAGTTTCAGCATCAGAAATAGAAATATCATTTGGATTCTCAAGTGTTTCAGTAATAGGTTCACTAGAAGCATGCAAAGTCCTATCATTTTTCTTTTTCTACCTTTTAGAAGGACTAGGTGCATCTACATTATTTCTCTGAGAATCTTGCTCAATTCTCTTAGGATGGCCTTCATGATACAAAGGTTCCTGAGTCATTCTACCACCTCTAGTCATAACTCTAACAGCATTATCATTATTCTTACTATTCAATTCATTGAGCAAATCATTTTGAGCTTTAAGTACTTGTTCTACTTGAGTGATAACCATAAAAGCATGTTTACTAATGAGTTTAAGTTCACCTTTAACATTAGCCATATAATCACCCAAGTGTTTAAGCATATTTGAATTGTATTTCAATTGTCTACCAAAATAAGCATTAAAGTCTTCTTGCTTAGCCATAAATTTACCAAACTCATCTAAGCATGGGCTAGCAAACTTAGTAAATGGGGTTTCAGCTTTATCATATCTATAGAGAGAATTTACCTTTACTACCTGTGTCGGGTTATCAAGACCATGAGTTTCTTCAACAGGCGGTAAATCAAGACCATGTATTTCTTCAATAGGAGGTAATTTCTTAACATCTTCAGCTTTAATACCTTTTTCTTTTATAGATTTCTTTGCCTCTTGTATATCTTCAGGACTGAGAAATAGAATACCCCTCTTCTTCGGAGTTGGTTTAGGAATAGGCTCAGGAATTGGCTCCGGAGGTGTCCAATTATTTTCATTTGTCAACATATTATTCAATAGAATTTCAGCTTCATCCGGTGTTCTTTCCCTGAAAACAGAACCAGCACAACTATCCAGGTAATCTCTGGAAGCATCGGTTAGTCCATTATAAAAGATATCAAGTATTTCATTTTTCTTAAGAGGATGATCAGGCAAAGCATTAAGTAATTGGAGAAGCCTCCCCTAAGCTTATGGGAGACTCTCTTCTTTAATTTGCACAAAATTATATATATATCCCTTAAAGCAGCTTGTTTCTTATGAGCAGGGAAATATTTAGCAGAGAAGTAATAAATCATATCCCGGGGACTACGCACACAACTAGGATCAAGAGAATTAAACCATATCTTAGCATCACCCTTTAATGAGAACGGAAATATTTTAAGGATATAAAAGTAGCGAGTTCTCTCATCTTTAGTAAACATGATAGCTATATCATTTAATTTAGTAAGATGTGCCACAACAGTTTCATATTCATAGCCATGAAAAGGATCAGATTCAACCAAAGTAACTATATCAGGATCAACAGAGAATTCATAATCCTTATCGGTAACACAGATAGGTGAAGTAGCAAAAGCAGGGTCAGGTTTCATTCTAGCATTTAGAGATTTCTTATTCCATTTAGCTAATAACCTCTTAAGTTCGTATCTATCTTTGCAAGCTAAAATAGCTAAAGAGGCTTCTTGTAGCGACCAGACCTCAAACAGTCTGATCTCTGTGCTCCGGTGTCATCCCTGGATCAGTAATGCTGACACCACACAGTACTCGGAGGATTTATAGCAGAGTAGCAATCACACACTTATTACATCGAGTGTCTCAAAAGGGAACTTATTACAATAAATACGGCTTAAGGCCATCTAATAACGATAACAGCGGAAGGCTTGGAAGATAAGTGAGTCCATCAACTCCAACGACATCACTGAGTATAGAACCATGACCTAAAAACTCCTTAATCGTCATCTGAAAAGTCTACAACATTAACGTTGTAGCCCGAAAACGGGTCAGCACATGGAATATGCTGGCAAGGTAACACATAGAGAGTAATGGAATGAAACAGCTATACTATATGCACATTTGGCTGGTGGAAAGCTCTATGGTTACAGTTTTGCGTAAAGCCAATTTTTCCCTACTTCAAAGGAATAGATTTATTTAACTACCATGGTAGTTGTTAAACATTGAGAATGGTTGACAGCATTCTCAATCCCAGTTAAACATCATCATTAAACATAACCCAACAAAATTAATTTAGAGTAACATGTTGAGATTCACATGATAATCCAGGTACTAGATACTCAAGATGTCCATAACCGGGGACACGGCTAACCATGATTAGTTTATTACACTCTGCAGAGGTTTGCGCACTTTTACCCACAAGACTCGATTGCCTCCGTTTGGTTTCTCGCACTACATGGTGTTTGAGAAGACGGATGACCGAGACATAGTCTTTCAGAAGTGCTAGCACCTTACGATCGGGTAGACCGTACCACCTACATCCCCTACATCTGCTAGTCTACCACTATAAGAGTTCGCACGACTTAGTCAACTATGCTAGAGCCCATAATAGCTTGTGGCTGCACACGGAAGTTTCTAGTATGAATAGTTTCATGATCCCTTTGAGCCTGGGTGGCGGTCCAAAGAAAACAGGCAAGTCCTCGAATATCCAGGTGCCTCAATCCACCCACATGTGTATTTAAGTTGCCACCTTAGATAAACCATTAATTAACAAACTCACATCTGTCATGGATATCACTCACCCAATCCACGTCTACTAGCATAGCATGGCATAATAAGCAAACGTAGAAGTAACTCCCAAAGGTTTGATAATAAACAGGTAATAGGTACTACCTCATCTACTTCCCACCCCACAATTTAATTAGATCCTAATCATGCAATGTGTGAGGGTTGATCTAATGCAATAAAACTGGGTAGTAGAAAAGGTATGATCAAAGTGGTACTTGCCTTGCTGATGATCCGCGAAACCTAGAGATTTGAAGTAACAGGTGGCGCACTCCGGGTATTCTATCGCAGACAAACAAACAAGCATACAATAAGTACTCATCTAATGCACAGGTAAAACTCAAATAAGA
Source organism: Triticum urartu (assembly GCF_056163025.1). Lineage (NCBI taxonomy): Eukaryota > Viridiplantae > Streptophyta > Magnoliopsida > Poales > Poaceae > Triticum > Triticum urartu. The sequence continues at coordinate 398,653,407 of NC_141874.1, forward strand.
GATCTAACCAGAAGGTTCAACTTAAGAATTCCGGTTGGAAAAAAGAATCAAATCGAACGAAGCAACGAAAGTCAAACGGCGAAAGAAAACAACTTTGTTCTACTAATCTGGATCTAGGGCAAATTTTACAGTAGCAAAATCTTGTTGAAGTTGGTTAAACGGATAGAGGGTTTCGAGACGAAACTCCAGGCGCTTGAATCGCCTGATTCCGATAAACGAGCAAAAAGTTATACTAAAATGAAAATCGGATCAGGAATCGCGATCAGAAAAATCGCGGATTTAATCCGAGAAAAAAAAATGACGAACGTTCGCTAGAACGAACGAACGGACGAACGCTCTCTATTTAAATAAACCGGAAAAACCGATCTATTTAAAAAAACCGAATCTAAAAAAAACCGACAGAAAACCGATCGGTTTTCTAAAAAAAACTAGGCACGGATTTCGAGGCGGCGGCGAACCTCGGCGAGCTTGCGGGCGGGGTGGCGGCTCCGGCGGGGCGGCGCGTGGGCGGCGACGGCGGGCGGCGCGGCGGGGCGGCGGCGGGGCAGGCGGCGGCGGCGGGGTCGGCGGCTGGGGCGGCTCGGGGCTAGGGTTTCCCCCGGGCTGGGCCGACTTATAAAGCCACCTCGGGCCGAAGTCCTAGCCGGACACGGCCCGTAGGTCGGTTCGTTTTTTATGACGCGTAGAAGAAAAAAATAAAAAGAAATACTAAACGGACTCCAAAAATTTTGAAATAAATTTTCACGGGCTTCTAAAATCAAGTCGCACAAGGTGAACATTTATATGGGACCTAAATACAATTTTGAAAAACGCACATTTTTCGTAAATTCAAATAAAACACCGAAAAACTCCGAACTAAAAACTTATTTGATTTTATTATTAAATCCTCAATATTTCTTTATTTTGGAAAAGTCATTTTATTCCCTCTCTCATATTTTTGTAATAGAAATAATTGATGATAAAATAAATAAAATCAAATGATCCTATTCTCAAAATTTGAGAAAACTCAAATATGAAAATAACGAAATCCCCAACTCTCTCCGTGGGTCATTGAGTTGCGTAGAATTTCTAGGATCAACCAAAAAGCAAAATAAAAATATGATATGCAATGATGATCTAATGTATAACATTCCAAATTGAAAATTTGGGATGTTACACTTCTTGATCAAAAACATAACCCTCAGGAATAACAAGTGATTCTTCATCATCACTTTCATCAGTATTATCAGATTCAATGTTTTCAATCTCTCTAGCCCTAGCAAGTTGTTCATCCAGAAATTCACCAAGTGGCACAATAGTATCAAGCATAGAAGTAGTTTCATCATAAGTATCATGCATAGCAGAAGTAACATCATCAATAACATGCGACATATCAGAACGAATAGCAGAAGCAGGCTTAGGTGTTGCAAGCTTACTCAAAACAGAAGGTGAATCAAGTGCAGAGCTAGATGGCAGTTCCTTACCTCCCCTCGTAGTTGAGGGATAAATCTTGGTTCTTGGATCTTTGAAGTTCTTCATAATGATAAGCAGATATAAATCCCAAGTGACTCAAAGAATAGAGCTATGCTCCCCGGCAACGGCGCCAGAAAATAGTCTTGATAACCCACAAGTATAGGGGATCGCAATAGTTTTCGAGGGTAAAGTATTCAACCCAAATTTATTGATTCGACACAAGGGGAGCCAAAGAACACTTTCAAGTATTAGCAGCTGAGTTGTCGATTCAACCACACCTGGAAACTTAGTATCTGTAGCAAAGTATTTAGTAGAAAAGTAATATGATAGTAGTGGTAACGGTAACAAAAGGTAACGGTAGTAAAAGTAATGTTTTTGGTATTTTGTAGTGATGATAGCAATAGCAACGGGAAAGTAAATAAGCGAAGAACAATATAGGAAAATCTCGTAGGCAATGGATCAGTGATAGAGAATTATGCCAGATGCGGTTCATCATGTAACAGTCATAACCTAGGGTGACAGAGAACTAGCTCCAGTTCATCAATGTAATGTAGGCATGTATTCCGAATATAGTCATACGTGCATATGGAAAAGAACTTGCATGACATCTTTTGTCCTACCCTCCCGTGGCAGCGGGGTCCTTACGGAAACTAAGGGATATTAAGGCCTCCTTTTAATAGAGTACCAGAACAAAGCATTAACACATAGTGAATACATGAACTCCTCAAACTAAGGTCATCACCGGTAAGTATCCCGATTATTGTCACTTCGGGGTTAACGGATCATAACACATAATAGGTGACTATAGACTTGCAAGATAGGATCAAGAACTCTCATATATTGATGAAAACATAATAGGTTCAGATCTGAAATCATGGCACTCGGGCCCTAGTGACAAGCATTAAGCATAGCAAAGTCATAGCAACATCAATCTCAGAACATAGTGGATATTAGGGATTAAACCCTAACAAAACTAACTCGATTACATGATAGATCTCATCCAACGCATCACCGTCCAGCAACCCTACGATGGAATTACTCACGCACGGCGGTGAGCATCATGAAATTGGTGATGGAGGATGGTTGATGATGACGATGGCGACAGATTCCCCTCTTCGGAGCCCCGAACGGACTCCAGATCAGCCCTCCCGAGAGGTTTTAGGGCTTAGCGGTGGCTCCGTATCGTAAAACACGATGAATTCTTCTCTCTGCTTTTTTTCTCCCCGAAACACAATATATAGAGTTGGAGTTGGAGTCGGAGAGGCACCAGGGGGCCCATGAGGTAGGGGGGCGTGCCCTAGGGGGCCAGGCGCGCCCCCACCCTCGTGGAGAGGTGGTGGGCCCCTGGCCTTCATCTTTTGCAGGTATTTTTTATATTTTCCAAAAAGTTGCTCCGTGAAGTTTCAGGTCATTCCGAGAATGTTTGTTTCTGCACATAAATAACACCATGGTAATTCTGCTGAAAACAGTGTCAGTCCTAGTTAGTTCCATTCAAATCATGCTAGTTAGAGTCAAAAACAAGGGCAAAAGTGTTTGGAAAAGTAGATACATTGGAGACGTATCATGCAGCTCCTATCGGGATTTGTCAGCACATTTGGGCGGCTTTGCTGGTCTTGTTTTACCATTGTCGAAATGTCTTGCAACCGGGATTTCAAGACTGATCGGGTCTTCCCGGGAGAAGGAATATCCTTCGTTGACCGTGAGAGCTTGTGATGGACTAAGTTGGGACACCCCTGCAGGGTATAAACTTTTGAGAGCCGTGCCCGCGGTTATGTGGCAGATGGGAATTTGTTAATATTCGGTTGTAGAGAACTTGACACTTGACTTAATTAAAATGCATCAACCGCATGTGTAGCCGTGATGGTCTCTTTTCGGCGGAGTCCGGGAGGTGAACATGGTCTTGTGTTATGTATGAACATAAGTAGTTTCAGGATCACTTCTTGATCACTTCTAGCTTCTCGACCGTTGCGTTGCTTCTCTTCTCGCCCTTATTTGCGTATGTTAGCCACCATATATGCTTAGTGCTTGCTGCAACTCCACCTCATTACCTTATCCTACCCATAAGCTTAAATAGTCTTGATCTCGCGGGTGTGAGATTGCTGAGTCCTCGTGACTCACGGATACTTCCAAACAGTTGCAGGTGCTGATGATACCAGTGCAGGTGACGCAACCGAGCTCAAGTGGGAGCTCGATGAAGATCTGGGTTGTTGTTATGTGTCTTTTCTGGATGATCAGTAGTGGAGCCTAGTTGGGACGATCGGGGATCTAGCATTTGGGGTTGTCTTCTTTTATTTTGGTTCCATAGTCAGACCTTGTTTGTACTTTGGATGATGTATGATTTATCTATGTATTGTGTGAAGTGGCGATTGTAAGCCAACTCTTTATCCCTATCTTATTCAGTACATGGGATTGTGTGAAGATTACCCCTCTTGCGACAAAACTACCATGCGGCTATGCCTCTAAGTCGTGCCCCGACACGTGGGAGATATAGTCGCATTGTGGGTGTTACACTGTTCACACAGATCATGCCGCTATTAAATATCTTATGGAAAAGAAAGATGGTAAACATAGACTTATTCGATGGGTTCTCTTATTACAAGAATTTGATTTACATATCATTGATAGAAAAGGAGCTGAGAACCCAGTAGCTGATAATTTATCTAGGCTTGAAAATGTGCTTGATGACTCACTACCTATTGATGATAGTTTTCCTGATGAGCAGTTAGATACAATAAATGTTGCTCACAGTACTCCTTGGTATGCTGATTATGCTAATTACATTGTTGCTAAATATTTACCACCTAGCTTTACATACCAACAAAAGAAAAAAATTCTTCTATGATTTAAGACATTACTTTTGGGATGAACCACATCTTTATAAAGAAGGAGTAGATGGTATTATTAGACGTTGTGTACCTGAGCATGAACAGGGACAAATCCTATGGAAATGTCACTCCGAAGCTTATGGAGGGCATCATGCTGGCGATAGAACTGCTCACAAGGTATTGCAATCTGGATTTTATTGTCCTACTCTCTTCAAGGATGCTCGTAAGTTCATCTTATCTTGTGATGAATGTCAAAGGATAGGTAATATCGGTAAGCGTCAAGAAATGCCTATGAATTATTCACTTGCTGTTGAACCATTTGATGTTTGGGGATTTGATTACATGGGACCTTTTCCTTCCTCTAATGGGTATACACATATTTTGGTTGTTGTTGATTATGTTACTAAATGGATAGAAGTTATTCCAACCAATAGTGCTGATCACAACACCTCTATTAAAATGCTTAAGGAAGTTATTTTCCCAAGGTTTGGAGTCCCTAGATATTTAATGACTGATGGTGGTTCACACTTTATTCATGGTGCTTTTCGTAAAATGCTTGCCAAGTATGATGTTAACCATAGAATTGCATCACCTTATCATCCTCAGTCTAGTGGTCAAGTTGAACTTAGCAGTAGAGAAATAAAATTAATTATGCAAAAGATTGTCAATAGGTCCAGGAAGAATTGGTCTAAGAAATTAGATGATGCACTTTGGGCTTATAGAACAGCATATAAAAATCCTATGGGTACGTCTCCTTATAAAATGGTTTATGAAAGAACTTGTCATTTGCCTCTTGAGTTAGATCATAAAGCATATTGGGCAATCAAAGAACTCAATTATGATTTTAAACTTGCTAGTGTAAAGAGGTTATTTGATATTAGCTCATTAGATGAATGGAGAACCCAAGCTTATGAAAATGCCAAATTATTTAAAGAAAATGTTAAAAGATAGCATGACAAAAGAATCCAAAAGCGTTAGTTTAAAGTCGGAGAATATGTTCTTTTGTACAACTCTCGTTTCAGATTCTTTGTAGGAAAACTCCTCTCAAAATGGGAAGGACCATATGTGATCGAGGAGGTTTATCGGTCTGGAGCCATCAAAATAAATAATTCCGAAGGTACTAACCCGAAGGTTGTAAATGGACAACGAATGAAACATTATATCTCAGGTACGCCCATTAATGTTGAAAGTAATATTATCCAAACTTTGACACCGGAAGAACACATAAAAGAGTCCTTCCGGAACACTCCACAATCGTGAAAATAAGGAGGTACATGATACGGTAAGTAAACGGGCTCCGAAAAATCCGCAAAAATATTTTTTTATCAGTTTTGGAATATTTAGAAAATTAGGAAATAAAGAAACTTCCAGAAAGCGTCCCCTGGTGGGCACAAGACACCAGGGCGCGCCAGGCTTTCCTGGCCCGCCCAGGTGGGTTGTGCCCACCTAGGACACCTTCCATACTCCGTTTTTCTACCTTATGCTTGTCCCCCAAGATAAAAAATCTATATATACTTCCCGAACCTGTTGATCACCGTATCACGGGGAAATCCCATGTTCTTCTTTCTTGCTGTTTTCTACGCAGTTCTGAAAATATGTCGTCCCAAGACTCTGACAGAGAGAGCTATGTCTCACATCTCATTGCTAACCCAAAGACCTACGGGGACCTATCTCCTTATGGTCAAACTACCGATGACGAGGAGGATGCTCACTTGATGAGGATCGATGATTCAAGCTCGGAGGAGGAGGATGTCCCTCTACCTCAACCTGGGGATATGCACGTGGAGTTCAAGAAGTCAAGTCTCCCTAAGAGAGCTAACCGGTCTAAAACTGATCTATTCCTTTTCGTTTTCAGCAGAAAAGCAAAGGGGATTTATGTGACAAGATCTTGAAGCTGGAGCTGGAAGTCGACGATTTAAAAGAGGAAGTTGCTCTCCTCAACTATAATATGAAAAAGTTGAAGGCACAATTGTCATCACCACCACCATCATATTCACCACCAAAGGAGAATTGAGTATCGGGTATGGGCACTCCCCTTGGCTTCCGCCAAGCTTGGGGGAGGTGCCCCGGTATCGTATCATCCCACTATCTTTTTGGTTTTACTTATTTTAGTTCGATCTTTTTGCTTTAGATGAATAAAAGTTAGTTCGATCCATTCTTCTTTTTGAGAGTTTTCTTAGTGATCTATCCTTGTAATTGTGTGCAAGTTATATAATAAAGTTTAGTTTGAGTTTTTGCTTTCTTTAATTTCATGTTGCAATTAAAGAAAAGAAATAAGAAAGAAAAAGAAAGAAAGGAAATAAATGAAGAAAAGATCATATGCTAATCTTATGGTAGGTGATGACACCACATAAGGAAAAGTATAAGTAGAAAATTTTATTAGAGATTGACAAACATAACATTAGTCAATGATGCAACTCATGAAAGAATTAGTAAGGGAAGAGAAGATTCACATATAAATATACTATCCTAGAAATCTTTTGTGATTGTGAGCCCTCATCGAAATATTATATGCCAAAATTGCTGATGTTGGACAAGGAAGAGACAACCTAATGGTTTATGTTTGTTTATATTCACATAGAAGTCATATTGTCATAGATCCTTCAACATGTGGTGCTTGCCCCCTATCTTTGATAGCCAAAAATTCCGCACTAAGTAGAGATACTACTTGTGCATCCAAAAACCCTTAAACCCAAATCTTATTTTCAAGTGTCCACCATACCTAACTAGGGATTGAGCAAGATCCCTCAAGTAAGTTGTCATCGGTGCAAAAAGGCAATAAAAATTGCTTCTAAATGTGTGAGATCATTTAGTGTAAGAGAAAATTGACTGTTGCATGAACTTGTGATGGTGAAGAATAAAAGTGACAGACTGCATAATAAAGGTTGCTATCACAAGGGGCAATGCAACGTAACGTTCTTTTGCACTAAGAGGTTGAGCATACAAACAAATAAGCGCATGGCAACCTCTGCTTCCCTCTGCGAAGGGCCTATCTTTTACTTTTATGTAGTTACTTTTATGCAAAGAGTCAAAGTTTTCCTTCTATTCCTTTTTATTTTTCTCCTTTAGCAAGCATCATGTGGTGATGAAAGATCTAGGCACATATGTCCAGCTGAATATAGATAGCATGAGTTATTATTGTTGACATCACCCTTGAGGTGAGTATGTTGGGAGGTGAAACTATAAGCCCCTACCTTCCTATGTGTTCGGTTGAAATGTTTTGCTCATGTGTATGCGGTGAGTGTCAGCAATCATACAAGACTATATGATGGTTGACCCGTGCGCAACCACTAACAGACAATTTGGTAAGATTGGCATCTATCATATTGGGTATGTTGCCATTTGTCAAACTAGAAAGATTGACA